>NC_052161.1:12884023-13184023 GCF_902713615.1 Scyliorhinus canicula
AGCACCCCAGCTACACAGCACCCCAGCTACACCGCACCCTGCACAGCTACTCTACAGCACCACCTTCGCTACACAGCACCCCAGCTACCCCAGCTACACCACACCCATCTACCAGCACCCAGCCACACAGCACCCCAGCTATACCAGCTACACAGTACCCTAGCTACACAGCACCCCGGCTACACAGCACCCCAGCTACACAGCACTCCAGCTACACAGCACCCCAGCTACACAGCACCCCAGCTACACAGCACCCCAGCTACACAGCACCCCGGCTACACAGCACCCCAGCTACACAGCAACACCAGCTACACAGCACCCCAGCTACACAGCACCCCAGCTACACAGCACCCCGGCTACACAGCACCCCGGCTACACAGCACCCCAGCTACACAGCACGCCAGCTACACAGCACGCCAGCTACACAGCACCCCAGCTACACAGCACCCCAGCTACACAGCACCCCAGCTACACAGCACCCCAGCTACACAGCACCCCAGCTGCACCAGCTACACAGCACCCCAGCTACACAGCACCCCAGCTACACAGCACCCCAGCTACACAGCACCCCAGCTACCCCAGCTACACAGCACCCCAGCTACACAGCACCCCAGCTACACAGCACCCCAGCTACACAGCACCCCAGCTACACAGCACCCCCAGCTACACAGCACCCCAGCTACACAGCACCCCAGCTAGACAGCACGCCAGCTACACAGCACCCCAGCTACACAGCACCCCAGCTACACAGCACCCCAGCTACCCCAGCTACACAGCACCCCAGCTACACAGCACCCCAGCTACACAGCACCCCAGCTACACAGCACTCCAGCTACACAGCACCCCGGCTACCCAGCACCCCGGCTACACAGCACCCCAGTTACACAGCACCCCAGCTACACAGCGCCCCAGATACACAGCACTCCAGCTACACAGCACCCCAGCTACACAGCACTCCAGCCACACAGCACCCCAGCTACACAGCACCCCAGCTACACAGCACTCCAGCTACACAGCACCCCGGCTACACAGCACCCCGGCTACCCAGCACCCCGGCTACACAGCACCCCAGTTACACAGCACCCCAGCTACACAGCGCCCCAGATACACAGCACTCCAGCTACACAGCACCCCAGCTACACAGCACTCCAGCCACACAGCACTCCAGCTACACAGCACCCCAGCTACACCAGCTACACAGCACCCCAGCTACACAGCACCCCAGCTACACAGCACCCCAGCTACACAGCACCACAGCTACACAGCACCCCAGCTACAGAGCACCCCAGCTACACAGCACTCCAGGTACACAGCACCCCAGCTACACAGCATCCCAGCTACACAGCACTCCAGCTACACAGCACGGCAGCTACACAGCACTCCAGCTACACCAGCTACACAGCACCCCAGCTACACCAGCTACACAGCACCCCAGCTACACAGCACCCCAGCTACACAGCACGCCAGCTACACAGCACGCCAGCTACTCAGCACGCCAGCTACTCAGCACGCCAGCTACTCAGCACCCCAGCTACACAGCACCCCAGCTACACAGCACGCCAGCTACACAGCACGCCAGCTACACAGCACGCCAGCTACACCAGCTACACAGCACCCCAACTACACAGCACCCCAGCTACACCAGCTACACAGCACCCCAACTACACAGCACACCAGCTACACAGCACGCCAGCTACACAGCACGCCAGCTACACAGCACGCCAGCTACACAGCACGCCAGCTACACAGCACCCCAGCTACACAGCACCCCAGCTACACAGCACCCCAGCTACACCAGCTACACAGCACCCCAGCTACACAGCACCCCGGCTACACAGCAGCCCAGCTACACAGCACCCCAGCTACACAGCACCCCAGCTACACAGCACCCCAGCTACACAGCACCCCAGCTACACAGCACCCCAGCTACACAGCACCCCGGCTACTCAGCACCCCAGCTACACAGCACCCCAGCTACACAGCACCCCAGCTACACAGCACCCCAGCTACACAGCACTCCGGCTACACAGCACCCCGGCTACACAGCACCCCGGCTACACAGCACCCCGGCTACACAGCACCCCAGCTACACAGCACTCCAGCTACACAGCACCCCAGCTACACCAGCTACACAGCACCCCGGCTACACAGCACCCCGGCTACACAGCCCCCCAGCTGCACAGCACCCCAGCTGCACAGCACCCCAGCTGCACAGCACCCCAGCTGCACAGCACCCCAGCTACACAGCACTCCAGCTACACCAGCTACACAGCACCCCAGCTACACAGCACCCCGGCTACACAGCACCCCGGCTACACAGCACCCCGGCTACACAGCACCCCAGCTACACAGCACCCCAGCTACACAGCACCCCAGCTACAGAGCACCCCAGCTACACAGCACCCCAGCTCCACAGCACCCCAGCTCCACAGCACCCCAGCTACACAGCACCCCAGCTACACCAGCTACACAGCACCCCAGCTACACAGCACCCCAGCTCCACAGCACCCCAGTTACACAGCACTCCAGCTACACAGCACCCCTGCTACACAGGATGCCAGCTACACAGCACCCCAGCTACACCAGCTACACAGCACGCCAGCTACACAGCACTCCAGCTACACAGCACCCCAGTTACACAGCACTCCAGCTACACAGCACCCCAGCTACACAGCACCCCAGCTACACAGCACCCCAGCTACACAGCACCCCAGCTACACAGCACCCCAGCTACACAGCACCCCAGCTACACCAGCTACACAGCACCCCAGTTACACAGCACCCCAGCTACACAGCACTCCAGCTACACAGCACCCCAGCTACACAGCACCCCAGCTACACAGCACCCCAGCTACACAGCACCCCAGCTATACCAGCTACACAGCACCCCAGCTCCACAGCACCCCAGCTACACAGCACTCCAGCTACACAGCACCCCAGCTACACAGCACTCCAGCTACACAGCACTCCAGCTACACAGCACTCCAGCTACACAGCACCCCAGCTACACAGCACCCCAGCTACACAGCACCCCAGCTACACAGCACCCCAGCTACACAGCACCCCAGCTACACAGCACTCCAACTACACAGCACCCCAGCTACACCAGCTACACAGCACCCCAACTACACAGCACTCCAGCTACACAGCTACACCAGCTACACAGCACCCCAGCTACACAGCACTCCAGCTACACAGCACTCCAGCTGCACAGCACCCCAGCTACACAGCACCCCAGCTACACAGCACCCCAGCTACACAGGATGCCAGCTACACAGCACCCCAGCTACACAGCACTCCAGCTACACAGCACTCCAGCTACACAGCACCCCAGCTACACAGCACCCCAGCTACACAGCACCCCAGCTACACAGCACTCCAGCTACACAGCACCCCAGCTACACAGCACTCCAGCTACACAGCACTCCAGCTACACAGCACCCCAGCTACACAGCACCTCAGCTACACAGCACCCCAGCTACACAGCACCCCAGCTACACAGCACCCCAGCTACACAGCACAGTAGCTGTCTTGTTATGCTCTTGGCGTAGCATAAGCTGCTTCCTTGATGTTCACTCTGACAAAGGAAGGTTCAGACGTTGAGATAACTTCAACATGTTTATTGAACTATTAACAATTCTCCTACTCGGATTCGCCTCTACTGTTAATCCTTCTATAGCTACTCAGATTGACGAACCAGTCTGCTACAATCCACGTGGTGGGTGTGATGCCCCCCTGTGGTAGTGTCACCTCTGTGTGTATTGTGAATGCCCATTGGTCGTGTCCTATCTAACTGATCTATTGTTTGAATGTGTGTGTGTCATGTCTCTGGTGCTGCTTTTAGTGTCTAACTAGTCTGCGTGTACTTGCATTAACCCCTTCTGTATCTACAGCGATGCATATCACCACATCCCCCTTTTTACATGTTACATATTTTCTGTACACTGTTGAAGAAAATTGAACAAAAAAAAACAGGTAGATAAGCAATGCTCTGTACAAGTCACGATAGCAGTGATCACTAAACAATAAGTCCAAATCATATGTGTGAGTCCAAAACCCATCAATTATTATGGTTGAATGTCATCTGACCTGAAAGCCAGGTTGCCTGTTGGTGGTGCAGCACACGTGAATTGGGAAGATTCATCGTCCTGCCATGGTACTGAGCTGAGCAGTAACAGTGTCCCTCAGGGACAGAGTTGTACCATGTCGTATCAGTCGTAGTTCCATTGGTGTAGTCTTTGTCGTGCTTGTTGTCGACAATGTTGCCTTTGGTGCGCGTTGTGTCGTTGTCTTTGATATGGTATTCATAGGTTGTGATGTTGTGTTGGATGGTTCTGTTGTTGTGTTCACTGCGCTCAAGGACCACACTCTGGATAATACGAGTCCTTCACACAGTTACTCGTGTCAGCGTGCTTTGTGGCATCTGCTGTTTCCTTGAGCGTGCTGTCACTGAGTTTGCGGCGCTCCCCGTCTGGAGTCAAGTCCGGCTTACTTGAATCAGCTTTGGCTTGTGGTTGCTCCCCATCTGGAGTCTGGTCTGTGTGACCTGAGTCAGTTTTGGTTTGTCGATGCTCCCCGTCTGGAGTCATGTCAGGTTCACTTGAGCCAGCTGAGGTTTCTTGATGCTCCGCGTCAGGAGTCAAAACATTCAGGAATTCATTTGCTTGTGGAGAGGCTCAAGCGAATGAGATTTGAAGTAACGAGATGTCACCGGAGTCACCAGTGGTCTCACTGTGATCGTCGAGTGCCGCTGTACACACTAGCTGAGGTCTGTCACATTGCACATCTTGTATGGGACGTGGGATGCTGTCATCACTTGCCTCACATACAGTGGATAGAGCTTCAGTAGCTTCTTGTTGTTCACTTGGCTGGGTAGACTGTCAGAGTCTTCTTCTGGTGGCTCAAACAATGTGGTGGACTGTCATAGTCGCTTTGTTGTTCACTGGAGCGCGATAGACTGTCATAGTCTTCTTGCTGTGCACTTGAGCATGGCAGACTGTCATAGTCTTTCTGTTGTTCACTTGAGCGTGGCAGACTTGCATCGTCTGCTGCTGGTTGCTCAGAGGAGGTTGCTAGACCCTCATGGTCTTGTTCATGCAAGGACTGCGGTGTGGAGTCTTGCGTTTCATCTTTCGTGGAGTCTGTCTATGAGCTCGCTGTGGAGGCTTGTGGCACTGGAGTCACTTCTTGTGTGGAGACGTGCAGTTGTCTCGCTGTTGAGTCTTTCATCACTTCCTGTGTAGAGGCTGGGACCCTTCGTGGTGCGTGGACCACTCTCTGTGTGGAGTTGGGAACCCTTAGTGGTGTGTGGACCACTCTCTGTGTGGCAGCAGGCCGCTCTCTGTGGGCGTGTACCGCTCTCTGTCTCTTGGTGTCAGGCCGCAGAATAATCCTGCACTCACGAGTCGGGATGTCATATGTGCTGGGCTGAAGATCCTCAAATCCGAAGAACACATCCGCGTCTGTGTTGGATTCTTCACTGCAGAACACATCTCGTTGTGGTTCGGATTTGGTACTGGGGTCTCCATCTCGAATGATGAAACCTTCATCTGAGTCGTAGTCTTCTAGGACCATATCATCACTTTTTGTGTCGGAGCTGGCATTGGGCTCGCGATGTCCAAAGAAGAAATAAATGTCAGAGTCGTAGTATTCAAGGACTGTACCATCTCTTTGGGCGGTGATAACTGCTTGTTGCAGGGTTCTGCGGAGGTTACTTTCAGCTACTGGTTGAATTTCAGGCATTGTGCTGTCGTTACAGGTGAAAGAATCAGGTTTTATGGCTTTAAATTTTTTTCCCGTGTTTTGGGACATTTCCCCTTTAAGTGGGCGTGGTCTGTGGCCTCTGACGTCATGAAGAATATGACGTAGGTCGTAGGAAGCGATTGGGCGTGCTCAGCTCGCTGTTCCTTTACTTGGGGCCTTTTTCCTCCACTGCGCATGTGCAGCACCTTTACCAAGATGGCTGCAATTAAAACCTGCAGATTTCTGCTGCAAGCCGACCTTGTGGTGAGTTTTGGTGCTTCTTTTACCGTTTTTTCTAGTATTCTCCTCGCAGAATTCTTGGAATTTGTCCAGGACTGCCTGGAAATCGCTCTTTGCCCCTTTGAGTATTTGAAGGTCTGGAAGATTTCAGCTGTTTCTGGACCCGCGAGGGTGAGTAGAAGCTTTATTTTCTCTGCATCCGCCACGCCATCTAGGTCGGACGCTACCAGGTGGATCTCGAATCTCTGCCTGAACCAACGCCAGTTTTCACTGAGATTGCCTTGGTACCTGAGCTGCTGCGGAACCGGAATCCCGAACATCGTCTTGCCTGGCTGTTGTTGCTGGTTGTCACTGCTTGCTGAGTTGTAACTATATGGATTGAAACAGTCACTCAACTGGTACCATGTCTTGTTATGCTCTTGGCGTAACATAAGCTGCTTCCTTGATGTTCACTCTGACAAAGGAAGGTTCAGACGCGGAGATAACTTCAACACGTTTATTGAACTATTTACAATTCTCCTACTCGGATTCGCCTCTACTGTTAATCCTTCTATAGCTACTCAGACTGACGAACCAGTCTGCTACAATCCACGTGGTGGGTGTGATGTTGAATCAACCCTGTGTCTGTACTCAGAGTGTCTCCACTGGAAAGAGGAAGATCATGTGTGCTGTGTCCTTTATATATGGGTTGGTGTAATGCCCCCCCCTGTGGTAGTGTCACCTCTGTGTGTATCGTGAATGCCCATTGGTCGTGTCCTATCTTGCTGACCTATTGGTTGAATGTCTGTGTGTCATATCTCTGGTGCTCCCTCTAGTGTCTAGCTAGTCTACGTGTACTTACATTAACCCCTTGTGTATCTACAGTGATGCATATCACCACAGCAGCTACACAGCACTCCAGCTACACAGCACGGCAGTTACTCAACCGGCTTTTCTAGCCATATTTTCCAGCGTTTAGACAAACAATTGCGGGAGATGGCCCACGCTGCCACCCCCTAAAGAGCCCAGTCGGCACTGGTCTCCAGCACCGAAGATAAAAACCCAGAAGACCCCTACACAAACACGGCCCCCACTCCCCCCTCCCCCCCACGGACACTGGGAACCCTCCCTTCTTTCCCTCTCCCAATGGAGCTTCCCTGAGAAATCCCGCCCTTGGCACTGCCCCCTGACATTACATCGGTGAGGGGGGACACCCCAGTGTGGGAGAATGATACAGAAGGCAAGCCTGCTAATGAGATGAAAATGAACTTAAATTGGCCATACCATCCAGACTTTAGCTTGTGAACAGCCTTGTGGTGTGCAAATAGTGGCAGGAATTGTTGCTGATTTCAGTCCCGCTCCAGCCGGAGATATATGTGACCGTGTTAAACAATACGCTATCGTTAAAGACATAAACTTCTTAAATGGCCTGTTCCCTCCAATCACATAAACCATTCAGCATAAGAATTATGACGACGACCATGACAAGTCCTTGCAAATTGGAGTCCAGAGGTCACATTTATCATTTTATTGCTGTACATCTCTGGAAATAGATCTAAATTTATCTACAAGTTTAAAAAAAAAAGTTACATCAAAAGGTAACAATTGCAACCGTTCACCATCTAGTCTTGTAAATTCAAGGTCTTTTATTTTTTCTCCTACCATTTGATTTTGGCAATTCGGAGGAGTTTCAGCTATGGCCCAGTCGCAGAAATCTCGCCTCTGGGGCAGATGGACTTCAGTAAAAACTGGAGTCCCAGTCTGCCCTCTTGGGGGAAGGATGTTAGAGATTTCACAGCACTATTTTATGGAAGAGCAGGGAGGTTTGGGGTAAATAAAAGTAAAGTCGGCATGGTCCCAGATGACTATAGGTTGCTTTCCCCTTTGTGGGGAGAGAGCAGACTGGTGGTGATTGAGCCCGAGGGGCACCTCACCTCAGGCCAGGGGGCAAGGTTGAGAAAGTGGGGCCTTCATGAATAACCTCAGCCGGTACGGGGAATTGAACCCACCGCATCATGAACCAGCTGGCCAACCTACTGAGCTAAACTGGCCCCCTCTGGTAAAGATATCCTCAACCAGCCCTGAAACTAACGACCTGGCCATTGCTGTTTGTGGCAAATTGCGGTTTGCAAACTGGCTGACATGTTCCTCTACATTACACTGGCTGAGATCATCAAAGGCGCCAGGTGAATTTAAGCTTTTTCTTTAAAACAGTTTTGAGTTAACAGAGAATTCAAATGGCCAATTTTCAGGTTGAGGGGAGCAGATAGTAGCCAATACAAAAACAAACCATAATTGAACCAACAACAGTAGCAGTAATACCGTAAATCGTATTATGCCCACCTGGCGTGCAAGGCAAACCCATTATTCTGATCCCCAAAAATCAAGGATGTGGCAGATCGCTGCAGTGAAGAAGGAGGCCATTCAGCCCATTGAGTCTGCACATACCCTCCGATAGAGCATGCTAACCAGCCCCACCTCCCCCTGCCTTATCCCCGCAACCCCTTGATCAAGGCCAATCCACGTAACCTGCACATCTTTGGACTGTAGGAGGAAACCCACGCAGACACGGGGAGAAAGTGCAAACTCCACCCAGACCGTGACCCAAGGCCAGAAACAAACCCAGGTTCCTGGCGGGGAAGGCAGGGGTGCCAACCACTGTGCCACTGAGCTGCATATACTCGGCGTATAAGTCGACCCCTCCCTTCCAGCCGTGTATAATGCTTCACTCGCATTAGTAGTCGGGTTCAATTTTTCACCCTACAAATGCACGTTTTATCTACTGGTAACTTATAATGGGCGCTACAGGCTGTGTTGCTAGGCTAAGTGGTACTTTGAGACAGGCCCACTCTTTGCATGGGTTAGCGATGACATTTCAAAATGGCGGTCCCCCACGCCCCTGTTAGTGGTTCACTTTATACTCTGGCTGTAAGTCGACCCCCAGTTTTGGGCAGATTTACGAAGGTTTCGAAGTTCGACTTAAATGTCGCCACTCATACCTGCAACATTTGCGCCATTCAATTTGCATCTCCCGCAGACATCAGCACATTAATGTTGGCAGCAAGGGAAGCTGAGCTGTCGCAGAGTTTGTACACCACACCAGGCCTTTCCCCACTGGGAGCAATTCACTTGACATCTGGGTATTACCGAGACCATAATTAGCACCTGTAATTCCTCCTCCACCTCATTATACAGGATTACTAAAAGGGAATTTGAATCAGTTAGGCAGATCAGCTGTGAAATAGCAGATGGATTGTAATGTAGATTAATGTAATGCATGTTTTGAGCAGGAAATTTGTGCACCGGCTGGATGAGTTCCATCAGCAAAGCTGGCAAAGAAACAGATTTGTTTGTGATTATTGAACGTTATAACTATAAGTTTCCAGCCAGTTTAAAGCCTGGTATATTGTAGGAGGGAGTGGAGAACAATCTTCCATCGGGATATGACTCAACTGCATGAGATTGGGAGGCAAATCGAGTTTTTTTAACTTTGCAAGACTATACCTGGATTACTATACGTGGCTGTGACATTGTCTTGGAAGGGATATTGTTGTATTGTGGCAGTTCAAAAGGATGGATAATCACAACAGCAACTTGTATTTATATAGCAGCTTTTAAATAAGAAAACGTCCCAAGGTGCTTCATGTCATAATATCCACTCATGTATATAATGAGATGCAGACAGGCAGTGATTGACACATAGGATGAGCAGTAAGCATACAACACAGCACAGCCAATCACCAGACAGGACACTACCACTATAGAGCCAGAGGGCACTAGGTTTCCCGCTCTCTCTGGACCCAGCCACTGAGACAGTCAGAGTCCATGAGCTAGCCAGTGCAAACACCATGCGGTAGCTAGTAAGTCTGGTCAGGCTACTACAAGGTCACCAGTCAGATCAGTATAGTGTCGACCCACAGCTGAATATGTATAGCAGTTCTATATTTGAATAAGACAGTGTTGGATCTTCTCCAGTCTTAGACGTCTGTTTCTAAATTGCCTGCATCGAGTGCAGTCCACATCGAACCTACCTGCCTAACACATCACTTCACACAGAGGTTTGAATTTGGCACCAAGCCAGAGAAAGTGATATTAAAACTTTCGGCAGCACGGGTAGCATGGTGGTTAGCATAAATGCTTCACAGCTCCAGGGTCCCAGGTTCGGTTCCCGGCTGGGTCACTGTCTGTGCGGAGTCTGCACGTCCTCCCCGTGTGTGCGTGGGTTTCCTCCGGGTGCTCCGGTTTCCTCCCACAGTCCAAAGATGTGCGGGTTAGGTGGATTGGCCATGCTAAATTGCCCGTAGTGTCCTAATAGTAAGGTTAAGGGGGAGTTGTTGGGTTACGGGTATAGGGTGGATACGTGGGTTTGAGTGGGGTGATCAGTGCTCGGCACAACATCGAGGGCAATTTAGAGTGGCCAATCCACCTAACCAGCACATCTTTGGGTTGTGGGGGTGAAACCCACGCAGACACGGGGAGAATGTGCAAACTCCACACGGACAGTGACCCAGGGCTTGTAGAGCTGGAGAAGGTTACAGGGATAGTGAGGGGTATGGAACTTGGGCCTTATGGGGAAATGAATCACAAGACTATTCCTTTCTCGGAGCCAGGAAGATATTTGTGCGGATTCTGGAGTGGGGGTGGAGGGTGCATGGGCAAGTGTGATTTACACTTTAAAAACGAAGACCGCAGAGATCTAAACCGGCTACTTGACCTGCACTGAGTGAAATTTGAGAGTGCAGTGTTATCTAGGATAGTTTTTCCTCACAGATTGGGAAATACTTTGAGAGCTCCCGTGTACCGATACGAGGCGGAATAATGGTAACCATGCAACTGTCATCGATTGTCGTAAAAACCTACCTGGTTCACCGATGTCCTTTAGGGAAGGAAATCTGCTGTCCTTACCCGGTCTGGCCTACATGTGATTCTAGGCCCACCGCAGGTGGTTGACTCTTAACTGGCCTCTGAGCAAGGCGTTGAGTTGAAGAGCAGTGAGGAATGGCCAACAACTGCCGGCCTTGCCAACAAGGCCCACACCCCAATGACAGAATAAAGGGGGAAAAAACCTGAGTAAGGCGGTAGATCATTTGAATATGCAAATCAGCCACTGTGACCTAAATAACCCTCTGAATGCCGTGTTGGGATAGTAATTGCAGCCAAGATAAAGACAAGGCCGGCAGATAAAGTTTTAGTTTGTTTTATAGAATTCGGAAGACGATGGGAAAAAATAATCTTTTCATCGCACCGTCGGTTTCTATTTTTCCCCGGAGTGCCCCAGGAAATGAACCTCTAAATCCCGGCGACTCCTGAATAGTCCCGGAGGGTTGGCACGGGAATGGTAGAATGGTACTAATGGGAATGTAATCCAGAGGCCTGGACAATGGCCCGGGGATTTCACCATGGTAGCGGGAGGAGTTTAAATTCAATTAAACTACATTTAGCTCGGGACTAAAATGCGGGACTCATTAATAAGGCTTGATTCCCATCAAAACCCATCTGGTTCACTTGTCCCCTTGCAGCTTCACCATCACTGTCACTTTGTGCTCTGCCAAGAGCTATCTTTATCGTTAACAGCTCTGATTTCTTTGTTTAAATTGAGTGATGACACTATTAAGAACTGGTGGAGGAGAGTGCCTCATACTGCAGTGCAATGGAGCTGAGCACACATCGGTAGAGATGGTTATTAACCCAGCGTGCTTCAACAATTAAATCATCTGAACTCCGAATGCTAATTCAGCCCCTCACATAAGGTCAGGTCTTGTATCTTTTCTGCAAGTGTCTCCTTGACAACCACCATTTAAATGGAAATAATCCAAATTATAATGACATACGGGAGTGCGTGGTGGAAGAATATAAAGATGTTGAAGCTCGTTTGCCTTTCTTCTTTCGTAGTTCGTGTTTGTAAAATAAACCTCCAGGCTGAGGCCTCTTTGGTTTTGATAATCCTCCTGATGACTAACATTGGAGTACGGGTTTCATCAGCGTTATTGCACCCCTGGCACTTTGCCCATGTGGCTATTGCCTGCCATGCCAGTGAGTGTCAGCAGCTGACTGAATTGCACATAAGCAATTAGTTTTGAAATTAGGCTCACGGTTAATGCTCTGTTCCAGCGTGGAGCTCGGTCACACAAGGCAAGGAAGGCCTGGTTTCAATGCCAAGTCTATCACCCATTTGTGTAGCTCAGCCTTTTCATCGATGCAGCGCAGAAGGAGGCCATTTGGCCCATCGAGTCTGCACCGACTCTCCAAAAGGGCACCCCACCTAGGCCCACTCCCCTGTCCTACCCCTGTAACCCCACCTCACCTGCACATCTTTGGGTTGTGGGAGGAAATGGGAGGAGAATCGGGGAGAATGTAGAAACTCCACACAGACAGTGTCCCAAGGTTGGAATTGAACCCAGGCCCCTGGGGCAGTGAGACAGCAGTGCTAACCACGGTGCCACCATGCTGCCCAATCTGGGGGAGCGAATCCAAAATTATTGATTTAACGGACAAAACAAATGCCTATTTTGGGGCATGTTTAATGAGGTGTTTCTCAAAGGCTGCAGTGCTGCGAGACATCTTGCTTTGGGCCTCATTGAGTTTCTCTCGGCCAAGGCCACACTTGAGTCATTTCCTGCTGGTAAACCACGCCCTGTCAAGGTCTCCCAGACGCAGCCGTTAGGTCCCAAGCACTAGGAGAATCCTGAAAATGCACATTTAAATAAGCCTAATGGATCACGGCCAGTGAAGGGGGAGATCCAGATCGTGGCATTTAGCGAGACTTTGTTAAATCTGATGAGGCGTGCTCCGGAGGGTGAACGCCTCCAACTCGTGCGCCAAGTTGGGGCTGATACAGTTGGTGGTGGTCTATAGAGCGCACCTTATAAGGGCAAGGCTGAGCCGGCTCTTTGAGGGGGTAGAAGATGTGTGCGAATGTCGAGGGGGAGGACTCGCAAACCACGTTCATATATTTTGGTCCGGTCCAAAATTGGAGGATTACTGGAGGGAGGATTTTTGGGTAATCTCTAAAATGGTGCACATGAAACTGGACCCGGGCCCTCGGGAGGCCATATTCGGGGTGTCGGACCAGCCAGGGTTGGAAACGGGTGCGGAGGCGGATGTTATCGTGGCCGGGGCCTCACGGTAGCATGGTGGTTAGCATCAATGCTTCACAGCTCCACGGTCCCAGGTTCGATTCCCAGCTGGGTCACTGTCTGTGTGGAGTCTGCATGTCCTCCCCGTGTGTGCGTGGGTTTCCTCCGGGTGCTCCGTTTTCCTCCCACAGTCCAAAGATGTGCGGGTTAGGTGGATTGGCTATGCTAAAATTGCCCGTAGTGTAAGGTTAATGGGGGGATTGTTGGGTTACGGGTATGTGGGTTTAAGTAGGGTGATCATTGCTCGGCACAACATCGAGGGCTGAAGGGCCTGTTCTGTGCTGCACTGTTCTATGTTCTATGTTCTATGTTATTGCCTTCGCCTCGTTGATCGCCCGGAGGCGGATCCTGTTAGGGTGGAGATCAACCTCTCCACCCTGTGGCATGACGGGGGGGACCTGCTGGAATTCTTGACGCTTGAAAAGATCAAATTTGAACTGAGGGGAAGGATGGAGGGATTCTACAATTCAGGCGTTATTCATTATGCACTTTTGAGAACTGGATCACATCGAACATTGGGGGGGTGCTGGAAGGGTTGGGGAGAGGGGGGACTGTATGTGTTAATGGTGACTATGGGTGATTCCTGATTCCTTTTTGTTATTTGTTTATGTTTTTTTTTTATAAATTTAGATTAGCCAATTATTTTTTCCAATTAAGGGGCAATTTAGTGTGGCCAATCCACCTACTCTGCACATTTTGGGTTGTGGGGGCGAAACCCACGCAGACACGGGGAGAATGTGCAAACTCCACACGGACAGTGACCCAGAGCCGGGATCGAACCTGGGACCTCAGCGCCGTGAGGCGGTTGTGCTAACCACTAGGCCACCGTGCTGCCCTATTATTTGTTTATGTTAACATGCGGGCCAATGTTTGGGGGTTTGGTGGGAAGATGGGATCGTTGTTATTAATATGGGGATTGACATTACATTTGTTACAGATTATTGTTTATTGTTGGGTGTAAATTTGGGAGAAAATGTGAAAAGGAGGAGAATAAAAAATATCTTTAAAAAAATTGTGGCGAGGCATTTTGAGCGTCGCAAATCTCGCAAGAGACCTCTCGCGAGATTCAACGGCCTTGTTCCAGCAAAGTTGGGCCCGACGAGGCCGTTATAACACACCCTTTGTATCTGAACTCCAAATGTTCCGATCGCCCATCACATCTGTATTTCCTGTCACGCGTCATCCTCCGAGCCAACAATGTCTCAATTTTAAATTTCTCGGGCAGCCCGGTGAAGCAGTGGATAGCACTGCTGCCTCACGGCGCCGATGTCCCAGTTTCGATCCCGGCTCTGGGTTACTGTCCGTGTGGAGTTTGCACATTCTCCCCGTGTCTGCGTGGGTTTCGCTCCCCACAACCCAAAGATGTGCAGGGTAGGTGGATTGGCCACGCTAAATTGCCCCTTAATTGGAAAAAATTAATTGTACTCTAAATTTTTTTAAAAATGTTTTTAATTTCTTATCCTTGTTTTCAAATTCCTCCATGGCGCTCCGCACCTTATCTTTGCAACCTCCTCCAGATCCCTGTTTTCCGCTAATTCTGGTCACTTGCACATCCCTAATATTACTTGCTCCGCTATTGGTGGTAAGGTCTTAAACCCCATTAAACGCCCAAAACGTTGCCAAGGCCTTATACTCTGCAATTCTCTCAGTAAGCATTTAAGACAGTCCTTAAAAACCAACTTTCTTCATCAAACGTTTGATCATCCGGTCCTGATACCTTCTCATGTGGCATACTGACATATTTTGATTGTTAAACATTCCCGTGAAGCAGTTTGGGATTGTTTTTGCTACATTAAAGGCGCTATATAAATGCATGTTATTGTTTCTGTTTTGTTAGAATGGACCCTTGCTAGAAAATAAGCCTTTGTGGCTGTCATTTTTTTAAAATAAATTTAGATTAGCCAATTATTTTTTTCTAATTAAGGGGCAATTTAGGGTGGCCAATCCACCTACTCTGCACATTTTTGGGTTGTGGGGGCGAAACCCACGCAGACACGGGGAGAATGTGCAAACTCCACACGGACAGTGACCCAGGGCCGGGATTCGAACCTGGGACCTCAGCGCCGTGAGGCGGTTGTGCTAACCACTAGGCCACCGTGCTGCCCACTTTGTGGCTGTCACAATGCTTCTTGGTGGTGGGTTTAATCCTCTCTGTGCTTTTTCCTGTCACACCCACAAATGTATTTGCATAAATTAACGTATGTTAACTCTTGAAATGAAGAGAGGGAATTCAATAACCAGCATCCGGGTGCGTTTTCCAACAGTAACCACTGGATTGTGATCTGGAATGGGATCTTTGCTTCACAGATATTGAAGTACCTGAACAGCTGTTAATGGGATATAGTGACAGGGAGAATGCATCCATCCCCTTGAGTCTTCCAGCCATTCATTCAGACCATGGTTAATCTGTATTTTAACCACATCCTGTCTGCCTGAATAATCCTGCCCAATTAAAAATGATCAAGCTTGGTTTGAAGCTTTCAAGTGATTCCCAACATTTGAGTTTCAAATCCCCTCCCTGGCCATCGGAGGAGATGTTTTTTCTCTACATGCCAACTCTTTTGATTAACGTAAATAACCAACGGTGCGATTTAATGGAAGAGAAGCACAGACCTGCTTTGGGTGCGTGTTTTTGTTGCGACGGGAACAACCCCGCCATTAAACGGAACCGTGGTTCATTTTGTGCCACGGCATGGAATGCCCCAGTGTGGCTGCACTTAGACGGCTGGCTTAGCACAGTGTGCTAAACAGCTGGCTTGTAATGCAGAACAAGGCAGCAGCGCGGGTTCAATTCCCGTACCGGCCTCCCCGAACAGGCGCCGGAATGTGGCGACTAGGGGCTTTTCGCAATAACTTCATTGAAGCCTACTTGTGGCAAGAAGCAATGATGATTATTGTTATTATTATTAACGAGCTGAGATGGTTAGTGCAGGAAAAGATCAGGGCGCCATTTTTAAATGACACCCCGATCTCTAGATCCCCCACCGCAGCCTCCAGACACCCAACCAACGTCCCAACTTATCAATTAGGGGGTCCTCGAGCCCCGCCTCCCCCCCCCCCCCCCCCCCACCTCATAACGGCAGGACACAGCTGGGCCAGATCCTCAGCATGGGCAAGATGCCACCCGGGCACCATGGAATTTCCCATGTAGCACTGCCCAGGTGGCATTGCCAGGGTGCCCGACTGGCAGTGCTGTGGTGCCCGGGTGGCATCAAGCGTGCAGGGTACTACTATGCCCAGAACCCGACCACCTGGGGGCTCCATGATCACCCGGGACACCCCCTCTAAATGCCGGTATGCCTGGTCCACGTTTGTGGAAACCGGTGCGAAACGGCGCCCACTCGGAGTCTCCGTCTTGGGTAACTCTGGCGTAGATATATTCCAGTGCGCCTAACTGCTCACCTGGATGTGGAAATATCGGGATCGACACCGGGCCCGGGAGGAGAAGATCCAGAATGTGATGCCTCACAAGGAGGCATAACGAGCATCGTAAATCCCAAAGGAGGCCTCTCGCGAGACTTACCAACCTCGTCGCGTCCCAGTCGGGCAGGATGAGGCAATTAGATCGCCTGAGGGGCAAAGTGACAGTCCCTGAACGGGAAAGTGCCACTTTAAAAAAAAGTGAATCACAATTGAGACGTAAAACATTAAACTTAAATGTGATGAACGGGGTCACTAAGGCACCCCAGCCCCTGCGGTACAGAAGATGACCACCTCCACCCACGCGGTGAGAAGGTTCAAGAGTCAAGTTACGATCATGGTTAAAGTTCCTCAGCAATGTCCCCTTGGCCTTCGTGAAAAATTCAACGTTGATCGTTTCACCGACTTTCATTCCAGTTTGTGGACAATTCTAGAATATTTGTGCTGGAAAGCGATGTTGTCTTCTGGGTTGTTGATTTCTGACAACCCGTCATTTAAGACATTGAAATTTGACTTCTCAAGTGGGAGTGGCACTGGCCCAATGAATGCTCCCATTGTTTTCAGAGGATGAATGTAATCTAAATAAATTGTTGCTGCATTAACCCTGTAAACACTGAAATGCCCGTGTTCATATAAAGTCCAAGGAGCCTGGAACAGAATTGGTGGAATAGTTAGCAGGATCATGTGGAGAGTGATATGTGGGTGGTTCAGGTACAGGCTAGGCTCTGTACTGACAGTTGGGGTGAGTAGTGTCTCTTTCCTATTGAAAATCCCAGGTGAATCATAGAATGTACAGTGCAGAAGGGGGCCATTCGGCCCATCGAGTCTGCAACGGCTCTTGGAAAGAGTACTCCACCTAAGCCCACACCTCCACCCTATCCCCGTAACCCAGCCTAACCCTTTTTGGTCTCTAAGGGCAATTTAGCCGTGGCCAATCCACCTAACCTGCACATCTTTGGACTGTGGGAGGAAACCAGAGCACCCGGAGGAAACCCACGCAGACAGGGGGAAAACGTACAGACTCTGCACAGACAGTGAGCCAAGGCGTGAATTGAACCTGGAATCTTGGAGCTGTGAAGCAACTGTGCTAACCATCGTGCTACCGTGCCGCCCACTATGTGAAGGACCACATGCGGTGTGGGCTATGAGGGCACATCGGGCTATGAGATGTGAAGGACCACACCTCCTAGCCCGATACCCCACAGATCAAAGATAAGCGACCATAAATTATAATAATAATCTTTATTATTGTCACAAGTGGGCTTATATTAACACTGCAATGAACTTACTGTGAAAATCTCCGAGTTGCCACACTACAGCGAAACAAGCCAAGAAACAAAATCACCTGAATTGTAGGATTGGGGCGGGGAGTAAAAAAAGATACTGTAAAATTCAAATGGGTTTTGGGGTGAGTGGGGGGGGGGGTCACCTTTTGGTCAGCCATGTGTCTTGCCTACATGTGGGGTTCCATCACCACAATGAGGAGTTGGAATTGTAGAAAACACTGGTGAGGCCAGAACTGGAGTATTGTGCGCAGTCCTATCACCACATTACATGAAGGATGTCATTGCTCTGGAGGGAGTGCAGAAGAGGTTCACAAGAATGTTGCCCGGGCTAGAAAAGTGTGGCTGCCAGGAGAGATTGGATTGGCTGGGGTAATTTTCCATGGAATAAAGAAGGCTAAGGAGGGATTTCATTGCGGTGCCTACTTCACATGTACAGGGAACCCCAGGGTCCGATCCCCGGCATGGGCAAAGTGCCACCTGGGCACCTTGGCACTGCCATCCTGGCACCCTGGCAGTACCCCTGGCAGTACCCCTGCCAGCCTGGAAGTGGCACATGGGCAGTGCCAGGCTGGTGCCAGGATGGCATCATCAATGCCAGGATGTCACCCTTCCCAGATACCATCCACCTTGGGTCCCCTGATCACCTGGGAGACTCCCCCAAGTGTTGGTATTTAGAACCTATTTTCTTATTCTGCATTCAGTGACTTGGATGCAGTGCAGGGCACAATTTCAATATCTGCAGCTTAGACAAAACTTAGGAAGGGTTCTAAACTGTGAGGAGCATAATTAGAGATTCCAATAGGATCTAGAAAGGCTGGTGGAATGGGCGGAAATGAGGCAGGTAAACTTTAACAAAGAGAAATGCATGGTAGCACGGTGGCGCAGTGGGTTAGCACTGCAGCCTCACGGCGCCGAGGTCCCAGGTTCGATCCCAGCCCTGGGTCACTGTCCGTGTGGAGTTTGCACATTCTCCCCGTGTCTGCGTGGGTTTCACCCCCACAACCCAAAGACGTGCAGGGGAAGTGGATTGACCACGCTAAAGTGCCCCTTAATTGGAAAAAATGAATTGGGTACTCTAAATTTATTTTAAAAGAACAGAAAGAGAAATGCAATGTGATACATTCTGGTAGGTAGAATGAGGGAAAGCAATCTAAAATAATGGGTATAATTCTAAATTGGGTGCAGGAACAGAGAGACAACTGTAAGGCAAACTGTTGAAGGTGGCAGGGCAAGTTGCGAAAGTGGGCATCGGAGGTAGAAATAGAAGCTTCGTGTACAAAAACCCGTGAGGAATAAAAAATACTGGACCAGTCTCAACTGGAGCATTGCATCCAAATGCTGGGCACCACATTTCAGGAAGGATGTGAAGACATTGGAGAGGGTGTTGACAAGATTCACAAGATTGGTTCCAGGGATGCGAGACTTTGGTCACATGAATAGATCTCCTCGGACCAAAATAGAGAGAGTGAAAAACTGTGTCCAGCAATGGGAGGGCTGAAAGCCAGGGGCAACGTGAGGGAAAGTGTTCTTACGCCGGGAAGCGTTAGGATTTGGAATGTATCATTGGTACAGATTCAACCATGACTTTCAAAAGAGAATTGGCCAATTATTTGAAGAGAGAAGATTTGCAGGGATGTGGGTAAATGACCAGGGAGTGGGACGAGTTGAGTTGTTCCTGCAGGATGTGATGGGCTGAATGGCTTCCTTGACTGCTACAACCATTGTATGATTCGATTAAAGCTGCAGTGTTCTGAAATGTAATGCATTTTGCTTTATATTCTTCAATTTCCACATGTAAAAATGAAATTGCTGATTTTATTTCAAAGCACAAAGGATCCATAGTAAATTTGGAGATAGCCAGGTGGATGTCTGCCTAGCAATGGCTGGAGGTAACAGTACAATATATGCAAATACACATCTATATCTTCCCATCTTCCCATATTGAATTTGTTTGTGCTACAGAACGATGAGGGAGGAATGAGAACTCTACAGAGGAAGTGGACATCTTTTCTAAAGACCCGGGTTGTATGTTCGATCCCAGAGTTTGGCTTCTATTTCAACATCTTGAAGAGTACCTATATTTTGAAGCAAGGAGATTGGCCGAACACCATATTCTATGGGGTGTTTGTATCACAATGGTATGTATAAATCCTGCTTTCAGGAAATGGTGATAATGTAACAAGCAAAATGACACTTGATCCATGTCAACGGCACGGCACCGAGGGAGTGCTGCCCTGCCAGAGGTGCTGACTTTTGTAAACTGCTGAGCCAAGGGTCCATCTGGCAGCTGAGGTGGTCATTAAACATCCCATTGCACTTTTTCAAGGAAGTGCGGGGGAGTTTTCCTCATGTTCTGGGCGATAAGGCAGCAGCGTGGTGGCGCAGTGGTTAGCACGTTCCAACACAACTGAAATGGAGCGAGTGAGGAGATACCGACCGGAATTCTCCGGCCGTTGGGATTCTCTATCCCGCTGGCTGTGCACCCCCCCCCCGCTCCCGGGAATAGAGAATCTCGCCACCAGCGAACGCGTGCCACTGAGAAACACTTGGCTGGTGCAGCGGGGAATCCAGCCCACCGTTGTGAAGGTATCTGGAGTGAATCCAGAATAATAACAATCCAATCACATGTGGGCGTCTAAGATGCATTCCACAACAAATTGGGTTTACAGGGAACCTATGTCAGCCTTTATGTCATTTTCTACCTCTTTCGTCCTTCTCAAGGCCCTGCTCCCGTCCTCATAATCTAGAGGCCCCCCAGTAGGTGCTCCAGGTGGATGATTGTTGCTGCCAATATTGTGATCCCATCTACGTTCTCCCATCACATCAGAATTTAAACTGTACCCTGGGCGGGTTTCTCCGTCCCGCTGTGCCAGATTTCTGGTTCGGCATGCTGTCGGGATTCTCCATTTTGCCGGCTGGTCGACAGCCCCACACCATCGGGGAACCCCCCCCCCCCCCCGGGCTGCCGGCAAAATGGAGCATCCCGACGGCGGAGAATCCAGCCCCTTATTTTAGGCTGAAAAATGGCCGGGACTCGCCCATCAGTGTTAAGAGCCTCAGCTGGGGAGGGAAACAAACTGGGAATGGGTGAATGTGTGGAAGCAAAACTGGATGTTATTTTGAGAGTTTAGCAAATTCTGGCCATACTCTATGGTTTGCTGGAGGCAGGTTCACATTTGAAATGCTTCCACTGATTCAGCAGCCCAAACCTTGCCAATCGTCACTTTTCAGAAGCATCCAATCTGGCTGCAAGCATCCTATCTGCATCACAGCCTGGTATGGCAACTGCTCGGCCCAGGACTGTAAGAAACTGCAGAGAGTTGTGAACACAGCCCACTTCCATCACAAGAACCCGCCTCCCATCCATTGACTCCATCTACACCTCCCGCTGCCTAAGGAAAGCGGGCAGCATAATCAACAACCCCTCCCACCCGGGTTATTCTCTCTTTCAACCTCTTTATTCGGGCAGAAGATACAAAAGTCTGAGAACATGCCCAAACGGGTCCATAAACACCTTCTTCCCCGCTGTTACCAGACTCCTGAATGGCCCTGTTATGGACTGAACTGATCTCTCTACACATCTTCTCTGTTGTTTTGGCACTATACACCTTACACTTCACCCGCTGTCTAAGTCTATGTATTTATATTGTGTATCTATTGTATGTCCTATCTTTTTCATGTATGGAACGATCTGTCTAGACTGTACGCAGAACAATACTTTTCATTGTACCACGGTACACGTGACAATTAATCCAAATCGAAATGATTGTGGGATGAGGGGCAAGTGGAATTTGGGAAGGTGGATTTGGAGGAACATGTAGCCTTGCTTCTAACTGTGTACCACAGAAGGCTGTGGAGGACAGGTCACTGAATATATTCCAGAAGGAAATGGATAGATTTCTAGACACTAAAGGCATCAAAGGGGAATAGGGAGAGAAGCAAGAGTCTGGCTTTGAGATCCCTCCCTACGTTTCTATGGTTTCTGCACGACCTGCGATGAAAATGGACGCCACATTTTTAAGAATCCAGTTTTTGATCACATGGAAAGTTTTCGACTCAGCGCTGGTCTGAAATGATCAAAAAAAAAAAAATCTATGAAATCTTTCACGACCTCAGGGTCAGGGCGACCCAAGTCACGTTATGGTCAGTGAAGTCATTTTGAAGCCTGCCCACTTTTCCAGGTCTACTTCAATACAAGGCGTGAGTGAAGGAGCAAAATTCAGAAGGCAACCATGCATAAAGTGTGCACATTGACAAACGTGTGATCTTTGACACCAGACTATGTGACCTTTTGTACACTTTTCAAACCCCCCCCCACCCCCCTCCCCCCCCCCCTCCCCCCCCCACCCCCCCCACCCCCCCCCCCCCCCCCCCCCCCCACCCACTGACAACACACGTTTAAAATCTGCCCCAATGAGGGCAGCACGGTAGCATGGTGGTTAGCATAAATGCTTCACAGCTCCAGGGTCCCAGGTTCGATTCCCGGCTGGGTCACTGTCTGTGTGGAGTCTGCACATCCTCCCCGTGTGTGCGTGGGTTTCCTCCGGATGCTCCGGTTTCCTCCCACAGTCCAAAGATGTGCAGGTTAGGTGGATTGGCCATGCTAAATTGCCCGTAGTGACCTAAAAAGTAAGGTTAAGGGGGGGGAGGTGTTGGGTTACGGGTATAGGGTGGATACGTGGGTTTGAGTGGGGTGATCATGGCTCGGCACAACATCGAGGGCCGAAGGGCCTGTTCTGTGCTGTACTGTTCTATGTTCTATAAACAAAATCAGGCCTCAAATAATGTTAATTGAAATTGAAGAGAGGGCTAACCTTCCGCATTCGGAGCTAGTGTGTCAGGACACATCCAGGTAACAGATGTATAGAAATCTGTCCCCGCTAATAGTTAAATTCTTCCATCCCCGGCGGTTTATGCAAGCAGGTGACAATTTCCCTGGAAATGTGCACAGTTCTACACAAATCAACATGGGCATTAATTGCCCCCTTGAGAGTTTCACTTGGGGATGGAGAAGGGCGTCCATGACCCATCCCATCTGGACTTAAGTCGGGGCAGAGGCAGAAAGGCAATGGGATCTGATTAAATACAACCACGCCCCCCCCCCCCCCCCCCCCCCCCCCCACACACACACACATAACCAAACCCGCTGCCGGTGGAGAGGACATTAAACTTGGCCCAATATATGGATGACCTGAAGGTCACTCATGAAACTTCTCCTACTTTCCAGAGAGAAGTCAAAAGGAAAGGAATAAACCAAGTCAGCCTTGCCTTGTGCCCCTTCTGCATTGTGCAGTTCCTCATTCTTTCGAATATTGCAAGTTGTAACCTTCATAATTGGCTGTTCATTGAGCTAAAGAGAGAAAGATTTGTACTCCCATTAGAAGCATTCACCAAACCATGTGTATACCAAGCATGACCTGACTGATGCAGTTTCCAGCTCCAGTGATCTTGAAGTTCACATTGTCTCTTTACTGTGTATGGTATTCTGATGGTTAAGATAGAGAGATGCTAGCAGGATTGAGTGAGCCACTTTACTTCAGGCATTCAGCGCCAGCAATTCAGTTTCTCCTCTTCCTTCCATAAACATGATGTGGAGATGCTGGCGTTGGACTGGGGTGGGCACAGCAAGAAGTCTTACAACACCAGGTTAAAGTCCAACAGGTTTGTTTCGAATCACTAGCACTGCTCCGAAAACAGGCCATAGCCTAATCCTCAACTGAGTAGCTTGCCAGTGTATCGTTTCCCAGCTGTTCCATTAACCATTCTTGTGACTTCTGGCAGCTATCTGCTGTAGCCTTGTAGCTGTCTAGCAGCTGGCCTGCGACCACATCGGGTGGTGTGCTTTCCGGCGTTAGCTCGCCATTGGCTGCCTGTGGGAAGTTCCGGTCCTGCCGAAGGCCATGGCGTTTTGCATGGCTCGCCCTTCCTGCCACCTGGGTACCCACCATAGGGGGTGTCACCCTCTGACGGACCAGAAGGACTAGAAAATCCCACCCTTTGGGTTTGGACAACCAGCAGACTTGGGCGATCTTAATTCCATGAGTCTACATTGCATTTAAAAGAACATTTCATTAGCCAGTCCTTGTTTTGAGATTTAACAAGAATTGAAAAAGAAAAATTGCATTGTTAATGTAACCGATTGGCCAGATGTGTAGGCCAGGATCCAGGAAAACATGCCTGGTTTATAAATTTGACACCCTCTCCTGATCTAGTGACTGTAGCAATACTGATCCACACTTGGTCCCATTTGTAAACAGAACCGTCTGGCAGAACCTATTGGTCTTGGGTCACAAGGGAGTTGAAAGTGGAGCAACAGAGTAGCAAGGCGACCCAAAATGTCGATCTGTGCATTTTTTCACAGTCACTTCATTAAAGTTAAAAGAGTTGGTAATGTGTTCGGCTTGATAAATAATTTACTTCCACTTGGCAGATTCGTGTTTCACTTAGGAAAAGAAATGTGGCAGCAAACTGTGTTTGACTGTGCAAGCTGGTCCACATTTGACAGCAACTAAACTATGGATGTGGAAAATTATTTGACTATATATCAAGCCTTTCCTGGTCTCCACCGCAGTGGCAGTGTGGTGCTCTATTGGTCATCCTCGGAGAATGAAAGAAGATACTGTCTAGGTCGAGTTTATTTGAGTATGGCTGGAGGAATATTAAATCATCACATGGTTCAGTGTTCAATTGAAAGTAATCAATTGTAATGAGGGGAATGCGGCAGCCATTTTGCACACACGTTTCCTCAAACAGCAACATGATAATATCCGGATAATCTGTTACTTTAATGTTGGTTACACTAACAGGATAGATGTTGATCAGAGCATTGTGATGAACTCCCCTCCTTGCCTTCCCGAGAGTGCTATGTGATCTTTTGCATTCACCTGAGAGAGCAAACAGGGTTTAGCATTTCATCCGAGAGATTTCATCATGGAAGTGCCAACCTAGAATTTGTGCCCTACTCCCTGGAGTGGGAGCTTAAACTTACAACCTTCTGACTCAGATGCTACCTCTGGTCCGCTGCCGAAAGCTCAGAGGGTAAAATTGTTAGGGCAGCACAGTGGTTAGCACTGCTGCCTCACAGCGCCAGAGACCCAGGTTCGTTTCCGGCTTCGGGTGACTGTCTCTGTGGAGTCTGCACATTCGCCCTATGTCTGCGTGGGTTTGGGGTGGCGTGTGGCGCAGTGGTTAGCACTGGGACAGCGGCGCCGAGTACCCGGGTTCGAATCCCGGCCCTGGGTCACTGTCCGTGTGGAGTTTGCACATTCTCCCCTTGTCTGCGTGGGTTTCACCCCACAACCCAAAGATGTGCAGGTTAGGCGATTGGCCATGCTAAATTGCCCCTTAATTGGAAAAAAAAATAATTAGTTACTCTAAATTTATAAACAAAATTTAACAAAATGTTGCGTGGGTTTCCCCCGGGTGCTCCGGTTCCCTCCCACACTCCAAAGATGAGCAGGTTAGGCGTATTGGCCATGCTCAATTGTCCCTTAGTGTCCAAAGTTTGGGTGATGTTACGGGGATGGAGCGAGGAGTGGGCCGAGGTGGGGAGCACTTTCAGAGGGTTGGTGCAGACTTGATGGGCCGATTGGCCTCCTTCTGCCCTGTAGGGATTCTGTGATTACTGTTTGGTTCCATCGGGATTGAGTGCTTTCCCAAACTGTAACAATGCACTCATGTCTATCCATGGCAGTGGTATATTGGACATCACAGCGACTGGTTCTTAATTTATCTAAATCGTTCTCCTGCTCCTTCCAATCTGTGCCAAATCCTTGGTCCTTCCCATAGCAACTTCCACAAATTAAATAACCTGCAGAGTGTGGGCATTCGCAGATCTGCGGTGGAATGTCATCGTTGTTCAAGCAATAGTGAACTGTTTTGTTCAGCGACGGAGCACGAGTTTTTCGGTACCTGTATGACCTCCCATTCTTACACAGCGGTCATTGTCTTTTATATATGCCCCAGTCCATAACCAACAGGAAATAATTGTTTCATAAAACTGAAAAGAGGAGAAACTGCGTACACATGACTCAATGTACACGAATGAAAAGGCCCACTAAATGCGTCACAAGATCGTCACAGATAAATTTCAATTTAAAGAAGCAATTAAGCCCTCAGCACCGATAATCAAGCTGAATAGAGAGCTGCATTTCGCAGCTTCGAAAGGTCACAAGCTACACACAGAGGTCACTTTAGCTCAGCTACCCAGAAATAAATGATTGTTTCCCGGTCCTTCAACGCACAGCCACAGCTCCAGGGTCAGCTCTCTTGCCTCCGAGTTTGCTGTGGGTTCAAGTCCCATTCCAGAGACTTAAGCACAAAACTCAGGTCACTACTCCTGTGCTGTCTTTAGGAGGAGCTGAGCTGGATGTCAAAGACCCCCATGATACTCTTTGGGAAAAAAAGCACAGGCATTCTCTCTGGTGGCTTGGCCAATATTTATCCTCATATTGACATGACTGAAACAGGTTACCTGTTCACTATTACATTATTCTTTGTGGGAGCTTGCTGTGCATGAATTGCCTGCCATGTTTCCTACGTTACAACACTGACGAGTGATTAGCACTGGCTTCAAAGCCGTTTGGAATAGCCAGAGATTATAAATGGCGATGCATCAATCTAGAAAATGTTTCCAGAATTTTGTGTTTTCATTTCCGATTTACAACAGTCACAGCTTTTGCTGTATAAATTTATGCATTGCTGCCTGTCTGTCCATCTGCCCAGTCTGTCTGTCTGTCCTGCCTTTCCAGCTCTGCACGCCCACCTGTCAGATTTCCTTCCTTCCTCCCTGCCTGCCTCCCTCCCTCCCTGCCTGCCCCTCTCCCCGCCTGCCTGCCCCCTCCCTCCCTGCCTGCCCCCTCCCTCCCTGCCTGCCCCCTCCCTCCTGCCTGCCCCCTCCCTGCCTGCCCTCCCTGCCCCCCTCCCTGCCTCTGCCCCCTCCTCCCTGCCTCTGCCCCCCTCCCTGCCTGCTCCCCTCCCTGCCTGCCCCTCTCCCTGCCTGCCTGCCCCCTCCCTCCCTGCCTGCCCCCCTCCCTGCCTGCCCCTCTCCCTGCCCCCCTCCCTCGCTGCCCCCCCTCCTCCCTGCCTGCCCCCCTCCCTGCCTGCCCCCCTCCCTGCCTGCCTTCTTCCTGCCTGCCTGCCCCCCTCCCTGCCTGCCCCCCTCCCTGCCTGCCTTCTTTCCTCCCTCCCTGCCTCCCTCCCTGCCTGCCCCTCTCCCTCCCTGCCTGCCTGCCTTCCTCCCTCCCTGCCTGCCTGCCTTCTTCCTGCCTGCCTGCCTGCCTCCCTGCCTGCCCCCCTCCCTGCCTGCCCCCCTCCCTGCCTGTCTTCTTTCCTCCCTGCCTCTCCCCTCCCTGCCTGCCCCCCTCCCTGCCTGCCCCTCTCCCTGCCTGCCTTCCTCCCTCCATGCCTGCCTTCTTTCCTCCCTGCCTGCCCCCCTCCCTGCCTGCCCCTCTCCCTGCCCCCCTCCCTGCCTGCCCCTCTCCCTGCCCCCCTCCCTGCCTGCCCCTCTCCCTGCCTGCCTGCCCCCCTCCCTGCCTGCCCCCCTCCCTGCCTGCCCCCCTCCCTGCCTGCCCCCCTCCCTGCCTGCCCCTCTCCCTGCCTGCCTTCTTTCCTCCCTGCCTGCCCCCCTCCCTGCCTGCCCCCCTCCCTGCCTGCCCCCCTCCCTGCCTGCCCCTCTCCCTGCCTGCCCCCCTCCCTGCCTGCCTTCTTTCCTCCCTGCCTGCCCCCCCCCGCCTGCCCCCCTCCCTGCCTGCCCCCCTCCCTGCCTGCCCCCCTCCCTGCCTGCCCCTCTCCCTGCCCCCCTCCCTCCCTGCCTGCCCCCCTCCCTGCCTGCCTGCCCCCCTCCCTCCCTGCCTGCCACCCTCCCTGCCTGCCCCTCTCCCTGCCTGCCCCCCTCCCTCCCTGCCTGCCCCCCTCCCTCCCTGTCTGCCCCCCTCCCTGTCTGCCCCCCTCCCTGCCTGCCCCTCTCCCTGCCCCCCTCCCTCCCTGCCCCCCTCCCTCCCTGCCCCCCTCCCTCCCTGCCCCGCCCTCCCTCCCTGCCTGCCCCCCTCCCTGCCTGTCCCTCTCCCTGCCTGCCCCTCTCCCTGCCTGCCCCTCTCCCTGCCTGCCCCTCTCCCTGCCTGCCAGCCTTCCTCTCCCCCTGCCTCCCTCCCTCCCTGCCTCCCTCCCTGCCTGCCCCTCTCCCTGCCCCCCTCCCTCCCGGCCTGCCCCCCTCCCTGCCTGCCCCTCTCCCTGCCCCCCTCCCTCCCTGCCTGCCCCCCTCCCTGCCTGCCTGACCCCCTCCCTGCCTCCCCCCTCCCTGCCTCCCCCATCCCTGCCTCCCTCCCTTCCTTCTTCCCTGCCTGCCTGCCTCCCTCCCTCCCTCCCTTCCTTCTTCCCTGCCTGCCAGCCTTCCTCCCTCCCTGCCTCCCTCCCTTCTTTCCTGCCTGCCTGCTTTCCTCTGTGCCTAACCGCCTTCCTCCATGCCTGCCTGCTCCCCTCCCTGCCTGCCTCCCTCCCTCCCTGCCTCCCTCCCTCCCTCCCTGCCTCCCTCCCTCCCTCCCTGCCTGCCTTCTCTCCTTGCCTGCCTTCCTTCCTCCCCTTACCTGCTTTCCTTCCTCCCTGTCTGCCTGTTTTCATCTGTGCCTAACCGCCTTCCTCCAGGCCTGCCTGCCTCCCTCCCTGCCTGCCTCTCTCCCTGTCTGCCTCCCTCCCTCCCTGCCTGCCTTCCTTCCTCCCCTTTCCTGCTTTCCTTCCTCCCTGTCTGCCTGCTTTCCTCCCTCATAGCATGCTTTCCTTCCTGCCTGCCTTCCTCTCCCCCTGCCTGCTTTCCTTTCTCCCTGCCTGCCTCCCCCTCGGCCGCCCGCACGCCTTCCTCTCCCCTGCCTGCCTGCCTCTCCCCTGCCTGCCTGCCTGCCTCCCTCTCGGCCGCCCGCACGCCTTCCTCTCCCCTGCCTGCCTGCCTCTCCCCTGCCTGCTTTCCTTTCTCCCTCCCTGCCTCCCTCTCGGCCGCCCGCACGCCTTCCTCTCCCCTGCCTGCCTTCCTCTCCCCTGCCTGCCTTCCCCCCCCCACTTGCTTTCCTCTCCCCTGCCTGCCTTCCTCTCCCCTGCCTGCCTTCCTCCCCCTCCCCGTCTGCCTTCCTCTCCCCCTGCCTGCCTTCCTCTCCCCCCGCTTGCCTTCCTCTCCCCTGCCTGCCTTCCTCCCCCCTCCCCGCCTGCCTTCCTCTCCCCTGCCTGCCTTCCTACCCCTCGGCCGCCCGCACGCCTTCCTCTCCCCTGCCTGCCTTCCTCCCCCTCCCCGTCTGCCTTCCTCTCCCCCTGCCTGCCTTCCTCTCCCTCCCCGCCTGCCTTCCTCTCCCCTGCCTGCCTACCTCCCCCTCGGCCGCCCGCACGCCTTCCTCTCCCCCTGCCTGCCTTCCTCTCCCCTGCCTGCCTGCCTCCCCCTTGGCCGCCCGCACGGCTTCCTTCCTCCCTTTTTGGCAGTCTGTCAATTGTCTGTGCTGCAGTGTGTGGATTTGCAAATGTACGAGGATAAACCCTTGTCAGTGCTTGTTAAACTCAATCTGCAAGCGGAGTACATTGACGAGACTCGGTTAGTGACTGTACTTTCTATGGCACTCAATGTGGCAGCAAATAATCATGTCTCCATTATGTTTTCTGACTGCCTTTTAACCGGAGGGAGCAAGATAAAGTCTGCTGGGTGAAGCTCTGCAGTTATCTGTAATATGAACTCAAATCAGGTTAGTCAGGCATATGATGGCGGCCCAAAGGGATAACTCAATCTACTCAAAATCATGGAATGGAGGGCAGCACGGTGGCCTAGTGGTTAGCACAACCGCCTCACGGTGCTGAGGTCCCAGGTTCGATCCCGGCTCTGGGTCACTGTCCGTGTGGAGTTTGCACATTCTCCTCGTGTTTGCGTGGGTTTCGCCCCCACGACCCAAAGATGTGGAGGGTAGGTGGATTGGCCACACTGAACTGCCCCTTAATTGGAAAAAAATAATTGGCTAATCTAAATTTATAAAAAAAAAAATCATGGAATGGTTCGAACGCAGAAGGAGACCATTCAACCCATCAAGCCCATGGCAGCTCTTTGGATTTATCTAGCCCCACATTGTCCACCCTTTCCCTCTGGTCCTGCACATTGTTTGCCCTTCAGGTGCTTATCCAATTCACAGAATTATTACAGCGCAAAAGGAGGCCATTTGGCCCATTGTGTCAGCCCCCAAAATGAGCATCGTGACTTTGTGCCATTCCCCTGCCTCTTCCCTGTTAGCCTGCACATTGGTTTCTATTCAAATAATCATCTTATGCCCTCTGGATGGCCTCGATTGAACCTGCCTCCACCACACTAGCAGACAGTGCGTTCCAGACCCCAACCTCACGGTAGCATGGTGGTTAGCATCAATGCTTCACAGCTCCAGGGTCCCAGGTTCGATTCCCGGCTGGGTCACTGTCTGTGTGGAGTCTGCACGTCCTCCCCGTGTGTGTGTGGGTTTCCTCCGGGTGCTCCGGTTTCCTCCCACAGTCCAAAGATGTGCGGGTTAGGTGGATTGGCCATGCTAAATTGCCCGTAGTGTAAGGTTAATGGGGGGATTGTTGGGTTACGGGTATACGGGTTACGTGGGTTTAAGTAGGGTGATCATTGCTCGGCACAACATCGAGGGCCGAAGGGCCTGTTCTGTGCTGTACTATTCTATGTTCTATGTTCACTCGCTGTGTGAAAACAAAGTGTTCTCACATCACATTTGCATATCATTTTAAATCTGTGCCCTCTGCTCCTTGATCCTTTCACGAGCAGGAACAGTATCTCCCTATCTACTCTGTCCACCTCCTCATGATTTTGAACATCTCTATCAGATCTCCTCTTCGCCTTCTCCTCTCCAAGAAGAACAGTCCCAACTTCCCAATCTATCCTCATAAATGAAGTTTCTCATCTCTGGAACCATTCTTGTAAACCTCTTCTGCACTCGCTCCAATGCGTTTGTATCCTTCCTATAGGTGGCGCCCAGTACACCATACTCCAGCTGAGTGTATACTAGTGTCTTATATAAGTTCTATGCTCCTATTAATAAATCCCAGAATACTGTCTGCTTTATTAACTGCTCTCTCTACCTGTCCTGTCACCTTAAATATCGATGCACATATACACCCAGGTCCCTATGCTCCTGCACTCCTTAATGAATTTTACCCCTTATTTTATATTGTCCTTTTTGAAATCCACAATTGAATCTGCCTCCACTGGTGCATTGTATTCTAGGTTTTAACCCATGGAACGTTGGCTTATTTTGCCAGTCACCTTAAAACCGGTGGCCTCTGGTCCTCACCCTTCGCCCAGTGGGAACAGTTTCTCTCTTATCTATTCCGTCCAGAAGGCCCGTGGTTTTTGAAAACCTCGAACAAACCTTCACCCAATCTTCTCTCTTCCCTGACCCGCCCAGGTCACTGGATTTTCCTGGAACCATTCGCATAAAATCTCATCTGCACCTCATCCAAAATCTTCACACTCGCCCCGCGGTGCGACATGCCGCGTGAGATGCACACTTTGTTGATAATTGAAGTGAAGCCAATTGGAACAAAATTAAACTTCATTGTAATCTTGGTAAATGATGGGCTGAATGGCCTCTTTCTGCACCGTAACTTTTCTATGATTCTATTGTAACCTTGGTGCAGAAAAGGAAGACTTAGGTATTCATAGCTCCTTTCATGAACAGAGGTGGGAAACGAGTAGCTGATCCTGACCTGTCCTGTTCCCAACAGGCAGGTAGGATGAAAATTGAGCTTACATTTCTCTATTTTGTGTAACTAAATCCAGCAGAATATTCAGGTCAACTAATCCACTTTACAAACTTGCATAGGAAAGCCAGCACCATTTTGATTTGAGATATATTAGACTTGAGTTTGTATAGCGCCTATCCTGACCTCAGGATATTTAAACAGTGACTACAATTAATGACATTTGAAGTGCAATCATTGTTGTAACGTAGGAAACATAGCAACCAATTTGCACACAGCAAACTCCCAGACTGCACCATCCAAATCCCAACTCTACCACCTAGCAAGACCAGAGCAGTAGACACAGGGGAACCCCACCATGTTCCTCTGCAAGTCACTCTCCATTCCTCGCTTGGAAATGTTTCGCTGTTCCTTCACTGTCACTGGGCCAATATCTTGGAATTCCTTCCCTACCAGCACTGTGGGTGTACCTACACCACACGGGCTGCAGTGCTTTGAGGAGGCAGCTCACCACCACCTTCTCGAGGTTAATTAGGGATGGGCAATACATGCTGGCCTTGCCAACAAGGCCCGCATCCCATGCATCAATGTTGGTTAAGGGATGGATATTGTCCAGGACGTTGGAGAGGGCTCCCCTGCACATCTTCGAAATAGCGGCTGTGGGATCTTTTATGTCGACCCGAGAGAGCTGACCTCAGTTTAACATCCCATCCGAGAGATCTTGGGTGCGATCTACCGGCCGCAATACGTCCGAATGGCAGCGTGCCGCAGCCGGTAGATGTCAGGGGATCTCTCTTCCGGGTCTACCCGGCTCGCCATGGCTCGTGAGATCTAACGCGATGTGAATCCCGCCCGTTGCGGGCAGATCACTTTTTCGCAAATCTGTCTCATTCTGATATGCGCTCCTACGATCTACCCAAGGCGTTGGGTTCTAACCCCTCTGTCTTGGAGACTTCTGGCGAGTGCTGTTCTCTATACCAGAAGGAATGGCATTTACAGGGCTTGCCCAGGATAGGAGATGCCACCCGGTGCTTTCTCCCTGGGTGGGTGGCATCCTGGCACTTCTGGTGCCACCCTAGCATCCTGGCACTGCCAGTCTGGCACCCTGGCTCTGCCAACCTATCATTGCCAAGGTACCCAGGTGGCATTTCCAGGCTGGCAGGGGCACTGCTTGGGTGCCAGCTGGCAGTGCCAAGTTGATTCCCCCCCCCCCCCCCCCCCCCCCCCGAGGGCACTGAGGAACTCCTCCGAGCAGAAAACGGGATTAAGTGCGGCCCCACCGGGGGAGTTCCCCGCTCAGGCCCCGAATCCACCCCAATGGGAACCGAGTCCCGTTCGATTGGGTGGGGTTTCTCGGCGTGCTGAGTGCCGGGAAACACCTGGCTAAATGCGCTTGTTATGTGACCATGTTCCCATTCGGGCACATCGCGCCCCCTTAAACCAACAGTGCAGCACCTCCTCGGTACCGTACACCGGCCTGTGGGATTCAGTGACTGCAACAACAAGGTACCCTGGCCCTCCAGTACCAACCCCTCTCTCTCTCTCCGAACAGACGACAGGTTCTTCAAAACACACAAAACAAAATGCTTTGTCACCTAGCACAGTCTGTCCCCATGGAAACAGTGACTCACAATAGAAATTTGACTGGATGGTTCCAATCATACCTGCGATGTTCTCTACGTCTCATTGTGAGATAGCGGGTGTTCTCCTTCGATTGAATCCCATTGCTAAGAGAATGAGAGCATTACGGTTATTTTACTACACTCGCAATTCAGAGACCGAATCTGATGACCTCGAGACATGAGTTCAAATCCCACCAGGGGCGAATGTAAAGGCAGCTAATAAATGCGTGTGGAATGAAAAAGCCATCAGTAATGACGGGCATGAAACTATTGGATTGTCATAAAACTCCATCTGATTCAGTAATGCCGTGAGGCAAGAAAATATGTGACTGAAGGCCCAGTCATGTGGTTGACGCTTATTCACTCAGTGAAGAGAATTTGGATGGAGTCTTCCCTTGCCCACAACATCCCGTGGGGAGATCTTAGTGTTGTGGTAATGTTGCTGGACTACTAGTCCAGTGGCCAGGCCAACGTTCTGGGTCATGGGTTCAAATACTACGGCAGTTGATGGAATTCAAATTCAGTGAATGAATCTGGAATTATAAAGCTGGTCTGAGTAACGGTGTCTATGACACCTAGCCATCGATTGTTGCAAAATCCCACCAGGCTGACGAACCTCCTTCAGGGAGGGAAATCTGCCCTCCTTTGCATTGAGTATAAAAATTGGCCAGTCATGTTGCAGCTGTATAGAACCTTAGTTAGGCCACACTTGGAGTATAGTGTTCAATTCTGGTCGCCACACTACCAGAAGGATATGGAGGCTTTAGAGAGGGTGCAGAAGAGATTTACCAGGATGTTGCCTGGAATGGAGGGCATTGGCTATGAGGAGCGGTTGAATAAACTCGGTTTGTTCTCACTGGAACGATGGAGGTTGAGGGGCGACCTGATAGAGGTCTACAAAATTATGAGGGGCATAGACAGAGTGGATAGTCAGAGTTCCCAAGGTAGAGGGGTCAATTACTAGGGGGCATAGGTTTAAGGTGCGAGGGGCAAGGTTTAGAGGAAATGTACGAGGCACGATTTTTACACAGAGGGTAGTGGGTGCCTGGAACTCGCTGCCGGAGGAGGTGGTGGAAGCAGGGACGATAATGACGTTTAAGGGGCATCTTGACAAATACATGAGTAAGATGGGAATAGAGGGATACGGAAGTTTAGAAGATTTTAGTTTCGGCGGGCAGCATGGTCGGCACGGGCTTGGAGGGCTGAAGGGCCTGTTCCTGTGCTGTACTTTTCTTTGTTCTTTGTTCTCCTCACCTGGTCTGGCCTCCACGTGACTCCACGCCCACAGCAATGTGACGGACACTTAACTGCCCTCTGGAATGGCCCAGCAAGCCACTCAGCCTAAGGCCAATTAGGGATGGACAATAAATGCTGGCCTTGCCAGACACACACACATCCCAGGAAATAATATATATATTTAAAATCCACCCCAATGTTGTGCGCAGCCGGTTGAATTCAGTGAATAGTATCTTTTTTTTTACTGAGGGTGTGCAGTCCTCATCTTTGAGCGGGCGTCTTGCTTCACAGCTGCGTACAAGTGCAACTTAGAGAATAAATACTGCTTTCCAGTGATGCCCACATCTCATAAACAAATCAAATAAGAGCAACTCTGCTTACTTCTGGAGAATGTTAATTTTTGGAACATTTTATACACTTGAGCACTAATGCCACTTCATTTCTCAGCAACCTTTATTTTCCCACGAGTCCCGTTCCTGTCATAAGAATAGGATAATAATGAAAGCGGCGGGTTGAAAGGCGAGTGCAAATATTCCGCAATTAACTCCGTTGGAAAGGAGAATTGAATTTCACCGGGGCAGTTTAGAGAATGAGAAGCTTCAGTATCTCAGAGATTGATTACGCGTACCTGAATCGCATGCATTGTTTCTCTGTTAGATTGGTCACGCCTGCTTTGGGAGAGCTATTGTGGATTGCTGACTTGGTGTTTGTCACCGGTATGAGTGTGATTAAACACCCAGAATGGGGCAGTCCTCACACATGGCAGAGGGCCGAGTCATTTTAGGGATGATACAACCTTGTGAGGCGCGGGGCCGCCTCACTGGGCTGTCGGTAAGAGTTTCTAAACTCTTAACGCTCAAAGTTCTTCCGCCTCAGATGCTCTGCAGCTCCTTATTCACCAGACGCTGCAGCGTCATTCTCCAATGTCACTCCTTACTGGGGTGAGACTCAACTGACCCCCAAACGTTCGTTACCCCACCTCAGACGAGTGACGTGTAAATTGTCAAGCAGTTTGACCCTGGGGGGCCTCACAGCTGGGCCTCTTTCTGGTCTTCACCATTGCCCGCAGGCTGACTCGTTTCTAGCAGGGGGTTGGGGGGAGAAGGGTGGGCAAGTGGGGGGAGGGGTGCAGTCACCACACAGGAGCATTCCTGCTCGAATGATGGCTCCACAATCTGTATGAAGTTAGGTCCCTCACAGCAGCACATGGACCCAACTCAGTATGTTGCTGCTTTGTTTGAATACTCATTGGACAGATTCACTCGGGGTCGTTTTGCTTCAGGCATGAGTGTAAAACTGGACGACATCAGTTCAACCGGCAGTTTTGCTTGATGATGCTCCAACAAAGCACCTGCTATTTTATTCTGAGTAAGGTACGATGTAACGGCGGTCTGCAATTTACTGGCAATTCCGCTTTTAAGTGCTGAAGGACCGATTTAAAAAAAACTTTTTTTTAAAAAGTGCTTAGAATCACAAACGTAATTATAAAAGTTTTTTTAAAAAAAATGCATTTTATTACAAACTTGTATCAAAGCAGGTTACAGTAAGTAAACACCCGGGAAACATATTTCACAACAATCTACTGTACAGTTTGTACAGATTTTTCTCCTTTTCCACCCCCTCTCGACTCTACTGTCCTTAATTGGACTTCAGGGAAGGCAGGGGCTCAATGGCATTGTCACTGGACTAGTAATCCAAAGATGCCGGTTGATGCTTTGGAGATCCGGGTTTGAATACCACAACGGCAGATGGTGAAATTTGAATTGAATTAGAAGATCCGGAATTAACGATGACCATGAAACCGTTGTCAATTGTTGTAAAACTCCACATGCCCTATCGGGGCAGGAAATCTGCCATCCTTACCTGATCTGGCCTATGTGTGATTCCAAATCCGCAGCAATATGGTTGATTCGTAAATGGCCCCTCAAAAGGGCAATCAGGCAATAAATGCTGCCGCAGCCAGCGATGCACACGTCTCATGAAAGAATAAAAGAAAAGTTGATCACGGCAAACAAAAATCCTGTCCTTTGATGTTATGTTGAGCTGCCCGTTCACAACCTCTTCATCTGCTGAGTTCATTGAACGTCCTGCGCCCTTTAGCTTTGTTGGTTGTGTAAAGAATAGCAGGCAGAAATTGACACTATATACACGCCAAATTAACACTGTGCACCATTAGTGTACAAACTCACACCACAGTCAGCTGACATTCCCCTCAGCACTATTTTAACCATTGGGTGGCCAACGCTGATGGGGTGCATTCATCCCGTGACCTCCCACCACAAACTGGCCCCATCCCCACACTGCCATCATCGCCCGAGGCGCACTGCCTTCCCCTGGCCAATTGGAAAGGGAAATGATTCCTTGTTACCCAGTTGGATTAGCCTTGAGCATCAGCGAAAGAACCTTCTCCCCTCTGCCCGTCTCACCAATATCTTTACAACTGAAATGTCCAAAGAAGAAGGTAAGGATAATAGTTTTGTTTAACGCCCCCCCCCCCCCCATGATTTTACTTTTGATTTTGCTCGCAGCAGTGTCCTGGGCATGAATCAATTCCTGGGGAACACGAGGACAATTCTGGGAGTCGGCAGCACTTGGATAAATCCTGAGAAAATAAAGAAACGGGCCGGATTTTCCGGCCCCCCCCCCAGCCGCGTGATTCCCGGCACCCCGTCGTTTGCTGCCGGTGGGATTCTCTCTTCCCGCCGTTTGCCAATATGGGATTTCCCATTGAATCCACCCCGCGCCGCCGGGGAACGCACCGGCAGGGGGAGGGGAGGGGAGTGCGCAGCAGGCGGGAAAAGAGAATCCCAATGGCCGGAGAATAACGTCCCAGATTTCTCGTGAGATTGCAGACTGGACCGGGTTAAGGAGGAAAGTGTGAGGTTCGCAAGAAGAGCTGCTGATTGGCAAGGTCGCCGGGTCTTACAGATTTCTATCAGCAATAAGAGAGTTATTTCAGACGAATATCACAGTGAATACCCAACGGTGGGACGTGAGGTGACTGTCTTTCTCGTATTTTACTCATGTCTGTTCACTCTTCTTGTTAATAATGAAGGCAAAATGTTCAAACGTCCGCTGTCTGCCGCTACTCCCTTGCTGACATTCGGAAGACATTTGAAGGGCGGTATAAGGAAGACCAGGAATCAGCACGGTGGTGGTCCGCGTATATGGGGAAGGTTCCAGAACCTCGGCCAGGATCGGTAAGACTCTTCAGCATTGAAGATGCCACATTTCTGGGGTGGGGCGGGGGGCGGGGGGGGGGGGGGCGGGGGGGGGGATATTTGTGCCCTAAAGCTCATGTAGAACAACGGATTTAGGTTGAAAATGGAGGTTTACATCAATCAAAAGCATCTCGCCTTCTGTTCCAATCTCTACATCATGGTTCCTCGTAGAGTCCGCCTACATCTTTATCATATTTTGTGTATATATCGCTGAGGTTGGATTTTATGAGTTGCATCTTCCTGTGCAGGGAAGTGAACACAACTTTATGTTGGTTGCCAACTCATTTGTAGCTGTTTTGCTCCATTGCACAAAGCAAATTTATCCCGTGACTACAGACTAGAAATGTGTCCGGCTTCATCTCACGTCCATGCTAATCTCAGTATGAGTTAAGGGCTCCAAGCAGCAATACCCTTCCTGGGTTAGAGAGGAGGACATGGGAAAAGCGTCTGGCTCCTGATCGCTTGGCGGCCACTCCCACCTCGATATGGTCAGGTCTCAGCCGAGGGTCACCCTTCACTCTACCTCTCCCCCCCCCCCCCCCGAGTATGAGATATCCTGCCAACGTGCGGGCCTTTAACATACATACCAAATCACTATTGGGATATGAAGAAACAAAAAAGGCTTCCATTTACGTGGCGCCTTTCACCACCACAGGTCGCCCTTCATAGCCAAGGGGGTATATTTGAAAGTGTGGTCATTGTAATGGAGGAAGTAGCACTGGGAGGAGAGAGTGATAGCAACTGAACCGTGACTGACCAAAAGAAAACCCCCCGGACCGTTGTGTCAACTGAAGGACAAATAACAGCTGCGGGAGAACACTTGATTCTGATTCAGAAGGTTGAGGGTTCAAGGCACCCTCCAGAGTTTTGAGCACAAATTCGAGGCTGACACTGCAGTGCAGTACTGAGGGAGGGCTGTATTGTCAAAGGTACCATCCTCTGAATGAGGCATGAAACCAAGATTGAATGTGCCCCCTCCATTGGAAAGCGTCCTATTATGCAGTAGAACAGGAGAGAACTCTGACGTGTTCCGGCTAAAATTCAACCAACACCACTGAAGCAGATTACTTGGCCATTATCTCATTACTGTGCATGGGAGTTTGGTTTTCCACAAATTAGCTGCTGTGTTTCCTACTTAGCAACAATGCCTTTACTTCAAAAGGATTCCCTCGGCTCTGAAAGCTGCTCTATTCCGTGAGTATGACTATGTCAGGCTGTTGCTAGCCCACCTCTGGAACCACAGCCCAGCATGGAGTCCTCCACCCATTATTCAGCCAAGTGTCCCTTGACCAAGCTTCTGATCATCTTCCCTAGTGTCTCCTCGGTGTCAGAGTCTTGTCATGTGAGAGTACCTTTAAGAAATGGGTGTTTATAAATGGGTGTGTATATACATAGCTGTAGTGAGAGTACCTTTAAGGAATGGGTGTTTACTACTGCGGTGATGTCAGAGTCTGGGCGGAGCTGGGCTGTCTGTCAGTTTTTACTTTCGTTTTAGGCTTTTTGCTGCAGGGTGTGTTTTAGTTCGTTTTCAGTGTTGGAGCTGAAGCCAGACCAAGCAGGTGTACTGCTGTTCTCTCTGCCATCAAAACACTATCTCTTGATCATTTGGTGAATTCAGAATTATAAATGTTCTCAGTAGTGAATGTAAACCTAATGTGCTTCTGTTTAAAGTTTTTTTTAAAAAGTCTTCTGGATGTTAAAAGGACAGCTTCCGGATTACTTAGTGTTGTAGTCTTTGGGGGTTGTATTTGAATTAATGGTTGTTAAGATGTTCACTGTATGTTTCAAAAAGGTTAACTTGAGTTCATAGAATAAACATTGTTTTGCTTTAAAAAATAAAGCTGTACCACGCCTGTAGAGTGGGCCGTGTGCTCCCCGTACCACAATCTAGTAAATGTTGTGGGTCAGGTGAACTCCATGATACACTTTGGGGTTCTCTAAACCCTGGCCCATAACAGTCTTGACGGATAATACTCCTCCTGCACCTTCAGGCATTTGGCTTTGTTGAAGATGAATGCATCTTGTTGATTGTTTTTGCTGTGCTCTCTCCGGTTGACAGTGCATTACAGACAAATTCAGGAGCAAGGGCATTGAGACATCACATGACCTGCCAGACACCGTTCTCGACTTTGTGAAGAAACACCCGCTGATGGACGAAGAAGTCAAGCCCATGGGAGGACATCCGGTTTTTATGAAGAAAAATGTGAAGTACACAAAGATTGTAGTCGACACAGTCACAGCTTTGGACGATAAACAGTATGATGTGATGTTCATTGGCACAGGTAGGTGCTGTAGAACGAAATATCTTTCTTTCACAGTGTAGTTTCCTTTAGTGTTTTAACGGGATATGGGCATCGCCAGCTGGACTAACATTTATCCTTAATTGCCCTTGAAGGGGCATTTAAGAATCAATCATATTGCTATGTTCACACCAGGTAAGGATTTCCTTCCCTAAAGGACGTTAGTGAACCAGATGATCGACAATAGTTTCATTGTCGCCAGTAGGCTTGGGGGCAGTCTCTCAGGCCATCGGAGGCTGCCAGCTGGCCTGGGCAGGGTGGTACTCTGCCATTCCCATTGTGACTCAGGCACCTTGCATCATGGCAGTGCCACCCGGGCACCCTTTTAGTCCCACCCTGGCACTGAGAAAGACCTCGCTATATGCGCCCAAAACTGGACTGTTCTTTGCACGTTAAATCACACCCAAGATCCAATTTGACTTAAACTTGTTTGTGGAACCCTGGCTCACTCTCCAAAAAGGCTGGTCCAACAATAGTGACTGCACTTCAAAGTGAGACTTTGGGGAGCACCTGTGAGAGTAATGATGTGTTATTTGTCACATTTGGCCTTTCTGAACCTGCTGGACAAAATCAATTTTTCTTAAAGGTGAGAGGGTCATTTTCACTTTTGCCCGGAGTGGTGCGGCTGTTCTGCTAAACACCCTGCGCCGAATTCTCCGACCCCCCCGCAGGGTCGGGGAATCGCCCGGGGCCGGCGTAAATCCTGCCCCAGCCGTGGGCAGAATTCTCCGAGCGAGAATCACGCCCGCCGATTGGCGTGCCCCCCGCGCCGATCGGCGTGCCTCCCGCACCGATCGGCGTGCCCCCCCCGTGGCGATTCTCCGGCCCGCGGTGGGCCGAAGTCCCGCCGCTGACAGGCCAATCCCGCCGACGTGGTTTAAACCACCTCTGTGCCGGCAGGATTGGCGGCACGAGCCGGCCCCCAGGGCCCTAGGGGGGGCGCGGGGCGATCGGACCCCGGGGGGTACCCCCACGGTGGCCTGGTCCGTGATCGCGGCCCACCGATCGGTGGGCGGGTCAGTGCCGTGGGGACACTCTTTTTCTTCTGCCGCCGCCACGGCCTCCATCATTCATCGGTGGTGACGTCAGCGGCCGCTGACGCACCGACGCATGCGCGGACTCACGCCGGCCGGCGAAGGCCTTTCGGCCAGCCCCGACACCGACCGGCGTGGCGCCAAAGGTCGTTGGCGCCAGTCGGCGGAGCGGGAGCCACTCTGGTGCGGGCCTAGCCCCTAAAGGTGTGGAGAATTCTGCACCTTTGGGGAGGCCTGGCGCCGGAGTGGTTGGCGCCACTCCGCTACGCCGGGACCCACCGCCCCGCTGGGTAGGGGAGAATTTCACCCCCTGTCTGATTTCCACCCCCCCCCCACCAATCCCAGTCACTTCAATGAAAAGGAAAATCTGAGCAAGCTGTGTCACAGACAACCGCCCCCACCCCCCCACCTACCAAATGTTAAAATTGCCCCAGGCTTTGCTCCCAACCTTTTGATGGTGGCACAGCTGCACAGTGGTTAGCACTGATGCCTCACAGCTCCAGGAACCCGGGTTCAATTCTAGCCTTAGGTGACTGTGCGGAGTTTGCACTTTCTCCCCTGTGTCTGCGTGGGTTTCCTCCGGGTGCTCCGGTTTCCTCCCACAGTCAGGTTAGGGTTAGGTGGGGCCACGCTGAATTGTCCCTAAGTGTCCAAAAGGTTAGGTGGGGTTACTGGGTTATGCGGATAGGGTGGAGGTGTGGCCTTAAGCAGGGTGCTCTTTCCAAGGGCCTGTGCAGACTCGATGGGCTGAATGGCCTCCTTCTGCACTGTAAATTCACTGATTCTATGGCAGTAAATCTATGGCTGTAAACCCTTGGGAGCAACCATTCCATTCCTGGAACATACTGCAAAAGGTGTTATTCTGAATAATTGGGTAGACATCTGCCTTGTTTGGTGCCAAGTGTTCACACTCATTGATATCTCTTTCAAGGAGGCCATTTAGCCCATTGCGCTTTGTGCTGGCTCCTTGAAAGAGATATCAATGAGTCACACTCCCTTGCCTTTTCCTCGTAGCCCCGTAAATGATTCCTTCGGAAGCATTTATCTAACTCTCTTTGGAGAGAGTGATCATTGGAGCTGCTTCCATCACCCTTTCAGGCAGCATATTCCAGTTCACAGCGTTTAAAAAAGAAAAGTTCTCCTAATCTTCCCTCTGGCTGCTGACCCTCCTTTCGTTCCAATTTCTAGTACTCAATCCCTCCATTAAAGCTTCCCTTAACCGGCTCTGGTGTAAAAGAGAATAATCCCAACATTTCCAGTCCCTCCGCATGACTGAATTCCATCATCCCACGGACCCTTCCAGTAAATCTCCTCGATACCCTCTTCAAGGCATTAACATCCTTGAATTGATATTGATTGGTTTTGCTTGGAAATGGGAGACTTCCTGCCCTATTCCAGATCAAAGGTGTGGTGAAAAGATTGTCATTCTGCATGCTTGGCTGTGCGTTCTCTGCCAAAGTATTGTTTTGCTGCGAGAGGATCATGTGCGTTGGACTGTCACGTGACTGTCATGTCATGGCCTGTTTTTAAAGATGACGGTTGGCTGCACAAGGTCGTGAACACTGGGTCCCACATACAGGTGATCGAGGAGATCCAGCTTTACGAGGAACCCCAGTCCGTGGAAAGTCTGCTGCTCGTCACCACCCAGGTAACTTTGAAACCATGTGTAACGGTGAGCGGACGCGTGTAGATTCCGTCGTAAACGCGCACAGTCAGACTTGGCGGGGCGGAGATGAGTCCATCTAGGGCAGCACGGTAGCATTGTGGATAGCACAATCGCTTCACAGCTCCAGGGTCCCAGGTTCGATTCCGCCTTGGGTCACTGTCGGTGCGGAGTCTGCACAACCTCCCCGTGTGTGCGTGGGTTTCCTCCGGGTGCTCCGGTTTCCTCCCACAGTCCAAAGATGTGCAGGTTAGGTGGATTGGAGATGATAAATTGCCCTTAGTGTCCAAAATTGCCCTTAGTGTTGGGTGGGGTTACTGGGTTATGGGGATAGGGTGGAGGTGTTGACCTTGGGTAGGGTGCTCTTTCCAGGAGCCGGTGCAGACTCGATGGGCCGAATGGCCTCCTTCTGCACTGTAAATTCTATACAATCTATTAAAAAAACAGACAAATGATCTGTTGCGTTTCCACCCAAGCAGTGAGGATTATTCAAATTACTTCCCCCCCCCCACCCACCCCCAAAACCGCCATGTGGGTAATAACATTCTACGATCATACGAATTAGGAGTAGGCCTTTTCGCCCTTTGAACCTGCTCCGCCATTGAATAAGATTACGGTCAATCTGATTGTGGCCTCAATACCACTTTTCTGCCGATCCTGATGCCCTTTGACTCCATTGTTAGTCAATAATCTGTCCATTTTATGTCATTTTTTTTTAAAATTTAGAGTACCCAATTATTTTTTCCAATTAAGGGGCAATTTAGCGTGGCCAATCCACCTTCTCTGCACATTTTTGGGTTGTGGGGGCGAATCCCACGCAGACACGGGGAGAATGTGCAAACTCCACACGGACAGTGACCCAGAGCCGGGATCGAACCTGGGACCTCAGCGCCGTGAGGCGGTTGTGCTAACCACTAGGCCACCGTGCTGCCCTATTTTGTGTCATAATAATATTCAATCATCCTTACCCCCACAGCTCCCTGGGGTAGAAAGATCCACAGACTTACGACACCGGAGAGGAAAGATTTCTCCTCATCTCCACCTCAAGTGGGAGACCCCTCGGGTGGGATCCTGCGTCTTGCCAGCCGGCCAATGGGCGTCCCCATTTTGGGCAGCCTCACACCTTCGGATAATCCCTGGGCTGCCGGCGAAATGAAGACTCCCGACAGCGGAGAATCCAGCCCCTTATTTTTAAACTGACTCCCCCTAGTTCTAGTCTCTCCCACAAGGGGAAATCATCCTCAATTATTATTGTCATTCTCCCAATCAGGAAGTAATACATTTGAGGTCGGAACTTCGCTGTTGGTTAAAACAAAGTTTCTGTCGGGATCAGAGGAACAGGTCGCAGTGGAAAGTGGTTAAGTTGAATATCATATTGCAATCCCAAATGAAAAGATAACGGGTGGGGTTTTCTGCCCCCACCTCGTGGCGTATTTTCCGTTGTCTACCGCATTTTACGAGGCTCGCCCGTCGCGCTGCCGGGGAACGTGCTGTAGGATGGGAAGGGGTCTCCTTTGCAGAAAGAGCCCGTCCAAGGTTAAGGAAAGTGACTGTGGCTCCATCAGAGTGTCGGAAGGAACACTGGCCAACATTGTCCATTAGAAAACGAAACCTGCTCTCCTTACGTAGTCGGCCCCACATGTGACTGCAGAGTCAGTAGGGCTATGATGGTTTGGTGATAATGTCACTGGACTAGTAATCCAGGCTAACGCTCCGGGGAAAGGGATTCAAATCCCACCGTGGCAGCTGATGGAATTTGAATTCAGTTAATAAAAATTCTGGGGGCGGCACGGTGGCGCATTGGTTAGCACTGCAGCCTCACGGCACCGAGGACCTGGGTTCGATCCCGGCTCTGGGTCATTGTCCGTGTGGAGTTTGCACATTCTCCCCGTGTCTGCGTGGGTTTCGCCCCCACGACCCAAAAGGATGTGCAGGGTAGGTGGATTGGCCACGCTAATTTTCCCTTTAATTGTAAAAAAAAAAAGAATTGGATCCTTTAAATTAAAAAAAGTTAGTCCTAATAATAGTGACTATCATAGTTTGTTCTAAAAACCCCATCTGGCTCGCTCAGGAAAGCTGCCATCCTCACAGGGCCCAGACTACAGGTGACCCCAAACCCACAACAAAATGGTTGACACTGAAATGCTCACTCAGTTCAAGGGAAATTAGGGATGGGCAGCAATTGCTGACCTTGGCAGTGATGCCCTCATTCCGTAAATGAATAATGAAATCCATATATTTGTGATGATATGATCTGCATACTCGTCTGCCATTGGGCCAGAACGTCGGCTTACCATTGGCCCTGGTCGGTCATGTGCCTCTCGACCGATTGGCCGAGAGGCTGAGTTAACCACGCCTCTATTAACGAGGTATAAATGCTCAAACGCCTGACGATCGTCCCTTTCCACTGTAGACGATCGCAGAGCTGTGTTCTAGTTAATTAAAGCCAGACTTTGGTAAATCACTCGCCTCGCGTGCAATCGACTCTTAAAGTGCCCTGTCAAGGGGCTTACCGAGCCCACTGTGTCCAGGGCAACAAGGAATAGGTAATAATTGCTGAACTGCCAATAAAACCAGTAGCATCCATAGAATCCCGAGAGTGCTGACGGAAGCCATTCGGCCCATCAAGTCTGCACCGAACCTCCGAAAGAGCACTGTACTTAGGCCAACTCTCCCGCCTTGTCCCCTTAACCCCTGGGCGTTGATCATGGCCAATCCTGCACATCTTTGGACAGTGGGACTACCCGGACGCAGGCACAGGGAGAACGTGCTAACCACTGTGCCACCGTGTCGCCCAAATCAAGAGCTCCACTAAGAGGCACTTATGCATGGCTGAGTAAGTAGCGGCTGTAACCATTGAGCTTCCAGGGCATCCTACTCTCTTACCCGAGCAAAACACGAGTAAAGAGAACCGTGATTTTTCCCGTTGTTATTCAAGCCTAGTCTGCAATTAAAATGAAAGGAAAAGGTCACACCGTTATTCCAACATGTTTATTATGCACCTCAGCAGTTATGGCCTGATGGAAAATAATGTTAAAATAGTGCTGACCAAAAACATGCTCTGCAAGGAATGAGGGTTTAACTTTGATGGTGTGCCTGTTTTAATTACAGGGAATGCTGTATGTCGGATCACAGACTGGCATGATTCAGCTGCCTGTGGCAAGCTGCCGCAAATATTCAACATGCTTCGATTGCATCCTGGCTCGAGATCCTTACTGCGGTTGGGACGGCAGAGTTTGCCGGGAGATTCAGATGGAACAGCACAGGTACAAGAGTTTCGGTGGAACCTTAGCTGGAATGCTAACCTTTGTCAGACAGAAGATCAGCGGTGGGATATGGTCCCACGCGGCGTGTAACTCATCCTGAGGGAGCGCAGCAGAATTTGTTCTCTAGCCGGCACGTTATTGCGATCAGGAATGCATTGCCTGAAAGGGCTGTGGAAGCTGATTCCGTAGTCACTTTCACAAGGTGAATTAGAGAAATATTCAAAGAGGAAATATTTGCAAGGGCTGGGTGGGTGAAGCAAGGGAGTAGAATTCATTGCAGAGTTCTTTCAAAGGGCTGGCACAGCACGATGGTATGAATGGCCCCTTTCTGTGCTGTATGTTTCCATGGAAGTGGAGATCCAGCGTATCTTGGAAAGAAGACCAGCTCTTAAGGTTATTCTGAAGACTATTGTGAACAGTTTAAGTGCCCAGTTTATTCAGTATAATTTGCACAATCATCCACATTATTTCAGGGAGCCATTCTTGTCCAGCATAGCACCACTTTTAACCTTTTTTTTTACAGTTACTGAAATTTTGAAACCTTGTCAAAAAACATGTTTTTGACTAGGTTCACGGTTGGGACGTATCTGACATTTGGTTGATATGATCTCCTGGGGGGGTGACCTGGCGCGCAGTGGTTAGCCCTGCTGTCCTCATGGTGTCGAGGACCCGGGTTCGATCCCGGCTGCGAGTCACTGTCCGTGTGGAGTTTGCACATTCTCCCCGTGTCTGCGTGGGTTTCGCCCCCACAACCCAAAGATGTGCAGGGTAGGTGGATTGGCCACACTAAGTTGCCCCTTCATTGGAAAAAAAGAATTGGATACTCTTAAATTTATATTAAAAAAAGATATGATTTCCTAGACTGACTTTGATTTCCTGCGGAAGAAATCTTCACAGCTCCAGGGTCCCAGGTTCGATTCCCGGCTTGGGTCACTGGTCTGTGCGGAGTCTGCACATCCTCCCCGTGTGTGCGTGGGTTTCCTCCGGGTGCTCCGGTTTCCTCCCACAGTGTCCAAAGATGTGCAAGTTAGGTGGATTGGACATGATAAATTGCCCTTAGTGTCCAAAATTGCCCTTAGTGTTGGGTGGGGTTACTGGGTTGTGGGGATAAGGTGGAGGTGTTGACCTTGGGTAGGGTGCTCTTTCCAAGAGCCGGTGCAGACTCGATGGGCCGAATGGCCTCCTTCTGCACTGTAAATTCTATGATGAGTGGGCCCTGGATTTTCGCTGGATTTGTTTTTGACTCTGTCAGAAGATTATTTGATTGGGGGGGATATAGATCTCAGGAAGGTGGCAGGCTGCCCATTGATGCTCCAGTCATCCCGTGTGAGGGGAAGTCTGTTTCCTTTGCATGTTTTGCTAAATCCGAAGCACATTATAAACAAGTTTTTATGAATCCAGTGAAAGTTCTCAGTGAGACTCTGCTGGTTTGAAATACCGATCAGCATCGTTCATCATCACCAGCAAAGCACTCAAAACAAAATTTCTCTCCCATGCTGATGGCAACATGTTTAAAGTACTAAACGGGTTAACGCCCGTACCAGAACAGTATGCTTTGTATTCATTTGTGAAGAATCCCTCATATTACGAACTGGACAAAGTGGGGAGGTTGTTTGACAAGAATTTCTTGTCTGACAATCCAGTTGTTGCCTTTGGCAAACTCTATTAAATAGTACTAGATAGATATTTTACAGCACAGATCGGCCCAGCTGCTCTCGGTCAGTGTTTAAAGGGTAAGCCGCCATGGTCCCAGATGACCATAGGCAGCTCTCTCCTTCGTGGGGGAGGGCTGACTTGGTGGTGGTTTAACCCGAGGATCACCACACCTCAGGCGAGGGGCAAGGTTGAGAAGGCGGGGCCTTCACGAATAACCTCAGCCGGTGTTTATAGTACAGGCAAGCATTTTCCCGCCCCGTTTCATCTAATCCAATCAGCCTATCCTCCTCGCCCGTTCTGCCTCATATGCGTAATGGATTCCTCTTAAAGGTAGCGTGCATGATTTAACAGGACAAAAACAGAGACCTGTTTTGGGCGCATTACCGGGGTGTTTCTTGGTGCCTGTAGCGACAAGAAATATTGTGCTATTTAACCAGACTTTTGCCCTTTTTATTGACCTCGGCAAAGGAACAGCCAACCAAGGCCTCACTACCTCATTTCCTGCACTGGTAAACTGAACTGAGTCGCAGATCGCGTCACCATATTCCCCATATTGCCCCCACCGCGGCCTCCGGATCCTCCCCACTGCACTCAATGTACCTCTTGGGGGGGTCCTCAAATCCCCCCCCACCTACCCCACCGTTTAGGCACCCTTGGGCCCAATCACGGACACGGGAAACCAGGCACCTTGGCACTGCCAGCCTGGAACCCTGGCAGCGTCAATGTGCCAGGCTGTGTCCAGGTGCCAAGGTACTACCCTGCGCAGAGTGCAACCACCAAAGGGGCCTCTAATTGCCTGGAATCCCCCCCCCCCCCCCCCCCCCCCCCCCCCCGCGCCCCGGTGCTGTTACGCCTGGTCCACGTTTGATGAAACTGGTGCTAAGCAAGGCCCTAGCGAGGTCTCCCAGGCAAGGCCGTTAGTTCCTGGGCACTGGGTGGATACGGCGCAGGCATATTCAAATTAGACGAACGTCTCATTTAAATATGTTAATCCGGATCTTGCCCAGCGAAGGCGAGACCCAGATCGCGATGTCTCGCAAGGTGGCGATAAATCCCGCAAGCCGTTTTGGGCGGCGTGGACCTCGCGAGAAGCCCCTCGCGAGGTTCGACGGCCTCGTCGGGTCACCGAGTTGAGCAACATCTCAGCTAATCGCGTGGCAGTGAGTTCCACATATCCTAATCACTCTCTGGGTGAAAAAGTCAAAAGGTATTAAAATCATTCAGACTCAGGGCCTCAGCAGCGGAGGGACATTGCCTGGGGAACTAGGGACCAGCAAAGCTTGATTCCCCCATCTATTTAAACATCTGGTGTCATATCACACAGGGCAGGCCTGTGATTTCAGGAGCAGCATTCTATGTCGGGGCAGCCTGATCAGCGAAACGCCCCTTTCTACATATACTGGAGCTCTTTACAGTCATCAATGTACGCAATGGATAATTGGCCTCATGCACTAAGATTGGAAATATTGAACTGATTAAGTTGTTCCGTTGTTCTGTTTGGTTGGCAAGTTGCCCTTTTTTCTTTGTATTGTCTTTCTTTTTAGAGTGTTCCGTAAAACTTTTTGAAAAACTTTGAATAAATACATTTTTAAAAAAAGGAAATATTGAACTGAGACAGGTATAGAATTGGTGGCTAGTTCGATATGCCACGTGGTACACCATCGGTTAAATTTAAAATAACCCCGCCCCCTCCATGCTTTCAAAGGAAGGGAGAAAATTAAAGTATTATTCTTAGATTATTTACATTATTTAGATTATTTGAGACTAGAATTTTGACTAAAAGGAAGTTAGGACGAGGGGACGTAGCTTTAAAATTAGAGTCAGACCTTACAGGTATGAAATTTGGAACCATTTTTACAAAGGTAGATGTTTGGAATTCCCTTCTGCAAATGGAAGCTGATGCTTGATCAATTCTTAATTTAAAACTGTGATGGATTTTTGTTAAGCAAAGGTGTTAAGGGCTCTGGGGCAAATGCAAGTTTATGGAGTTACATCAGCCATGATCTCATTGATTGGCAGCGGAACAGGTTGGAGGTGCTAAATGGCCTCTTCTTATTCCAATTCACCTGTGCCGAGGGGGAATCCAGGCTAACTCTAGCTGAATCTGTGCTGTCTGACTATCCACAACACGCTGTTAGTATTATGCTTGTCACAAGTAGTGAAAGCTCTGGCATTAGCAGGGAGCAGCAAAAATTAAGAGTGTTTCAGAGGTGTTTCTGTTGCCTAGGGAGTGCCTTAGACATAGACATAGAATCCCTACAGTGCAGAAGGAGGCCATTCAGCCCATCGGGTCTGCGCAGACCCTCTGAAAGAACAGCCCATGTAGACCCACTCCCACCCACCTTATCCCTGTAACCCCACCTGATCTGCACACCTTTGGACACTGAGGGGCAATTGATCACGGCCAATCCACCTAACCTGCCCATCTCTGGACTGTGGGAGGAAACTGGAGCACCCGGAGGAAACCCACGCAGATACGGGTAACGGGGAGAACGTGCAACTCCACCCAGTCACCTGAGGCCTGAATTGAACCCAGATCCCTGGAGCTGTGAGGCAGCAGAGATAACCATTGTACCACTGTTCCCCCTTATTTGTTTAAAGTTGTTTTGTGGAAATTTGAGCTCACACCAGCAACCTGGGTGGTTTCTTTATGAGATACGTTCGAGGAAGAGAAAATGCTGAAACTGAAAGAATACAGATGCAAAATCTATAATTGGAAAGAAGTTGCTTGAATAGGTTTTTGTTGTGATAGTGAAGGACAAGCGATGGTGAGGCAGCAGCTCACTTTATAGATGTCTCGACTTTCTTTAATGTAAACATAATCATTTATAATCTTATTATTAAGCACATTTCACACAAATGGGTAGAGACGATAAACAGGCTTCCCACTTACTATCACGAGATTTGAACCAATGCCCAGTCAGAATGTTCCCCTCTTAGGTTCTAAAGAGGTTAATGGTTTCATTAGCCGTCCACTTGGGGTCTATTAGCTCTCGCCAAGCTCCGTATGGAAGATATTTTAATTCCTTCTCGCCACTTTGTGTTTAAGGTTTAAGAAGCTGGAATCATACCAGGGAGAATGGAATAAAGATTTACACTGATCAAATTAGTTGAAGAGGGGTTGTGAGGGGCCTCATGTAGAATGTAGACACTGGCGTGGGCCAGTTGGACCCATTGGCCTGTTTCTGTGTTGTACATTCTATTTAACTGTGTGTGAAGCTCTTGCCACTCCCGCACTGGACATCATCACTGGTGGAGAACATCGACTTGAGCCTCAGCAAGCGGTGTTGACTTACCGCTAAGCTTGTAGGAGGCACACGGTGTAATCTGCTCCCCTGTTTCCATGGGGAATGTCTGGTCCTCCACTTTCCTTCTTGTGATATTTGTGCTTCCAATAATGCAAACTCAGTGCGAGGGAATGTGATTTGCACCTTGCTGCAGTGTGTTGGTGCCCCGTGTTGGGGCAGCACGGTAGCATTGTGGTTAGCACAATCGCTTCACAGCTCCAGGGTCCCAGGTTCGATTCCGGCTTGGGTCGCTGTCTGTGAGGAGTCTGCACATCCTCCCCGTGTGTGCGTGGGTTTCCTCCGGGTGCTCTGGTTTCCTCCCACAGTCCAAAGATGTGCAGGTTAGGTGGATTGGCCATGATAAATTGCCCTTAGTGTCCAAAATTGCCCTTAGTGTTGGGTGGGGTTACTGGGTTATGGGGATAGAGTGGAAGTGTTAATCTTGGGTAGGGTGCTCTTTCCAAGAGAAGGTGCAGACTCGATGGGCCGAATGGCCTCCTTCTGCACTGTAAATTCTATGTAATCTATGTAATGTAGCCTTCTTAGCAACCCAGGAATACACGGTTTACTTTTAAACCCAGGAGGCTTCAGGGTGCCTTGACTTAAGTTTCAACGGTTCTGACGTGGAAATGATAATTAAGATAAATAGTTCCCAGTGGAAAGATGTTTAACTACCAGGGGGGTAACAATTGAAAATGAGGAGCACAGCCATAAGTCAGTGGACCATCTTTACTCACGGGCTAATAATATGAAATAGAATTCTTTGTGGTTCCAATTAAGGGGCAATTTAACGTGGCCAATCCACCTACCCTGCACATCTTTTTTGAGTTTTGGGGGTGGGATCTATGCAGATAGGGGGAGAATGTGCAAACTCCACACGGACAGTGACCCGGGGCCAGGATCGAACCCGGGTCCTCGGCACCGTGAGGCAGCAGGGCTGAGCATATCACATTGCCGCCCAGATATGTAATGTCATTATATCTATATATGATATATAGATGTGGGTGCCAATCCTGAACTAGAATGACCGCATTCCTGGGATTTTGTGTGCCTTTTAGCTGAGGCAGCAGCTCCGTGGAAAGTCTTCCTTCTGCTGCTAATGGGCTGCCATTTCCTACACTTCACTCGAGCTTTGTTTTCTCTGTTGCAGAGCACAGCTGATTCAAGACATTGCGACTGGGAGCAAAGGGTGTGTGGACAGGCGTGGAGATGGTATGTAGCTTTTCACTTTCACGCTTGCAAGTAATCTTTACTGTTGGTCGCAGCAGTCCACAGAGTGGGGGAATGTCTCTCGCTGGGCAACTGGTGAGGACAGCACGGTGGGGCAGCATGGCAGCATTGTGGATAGCACAATTGCTTCACAGCTCCAGGGTCCCAGGTTCGATTCCTGGCTTGGGTCACTGTCTGTGCGGAGTCTGCACATCCTCCCCGTGTATGCGTGGGTTTCCTCCGGGTGCTCCGGTTTCCTCCCACAGTCCAAAGATGCGCAGGTTAGGTGGATTGGCCATGATAAATTGCCCTGAGTGTCCAAAATTGCCTTTAGTGTTGGGTGGGGTTACTGGGTTATGGGGATAGGGTGGAGGTGTTGACCTTGGGTAGGGTGCTCTTTCCAAGAACCGGTGCAGACTTGATGGGCCGAATGGCCTCCTCCTGAACTGTAAATTCTATGATAATCTATGCCCTGGCTGGAGAATTCTCATTCGTCAAGTGCCAACTCACAGTTGTTGGCATTCCTGCCTTTGAATCACACTGCCCTGGGTTTGAGTCCCACTCCACAGAAATCAAGGCTGACACTCCAGTGCACTGTCGGCCCATGATCTTTCAGGAGGAACATCTGTTGTCCTTGCGCAGTCTGGCTGATGTGTGACTCCAGCCTCACAGGCGGTTGAATCTTAAAGTGTCCTTTGAAATGGTTCCACTGTCTCCAGGGGAGGCCTTGCGGCCCAGTCGGGGTAGACTCCCTGCCTCTTAGCCAGAAACTCAGGGCTCTAATCCCACCCCAGGACTTGATGGCCAAGGAAAGTGCCTCCATAACGCGGCCAAACAGGTTGAGTGTCAACCTGCAAATCTTTCCAAATGCGCCGATGGCTGGCAGTAAGATTGGGAGAGACTCCAGATCAGCCAGGCTTGATGTGGAGTGCGCTCCATAAGCTATAAGCCTCTGGTGACAGACTATTGACCTGTTCCAGGAATTACCAGCTATGGAAGCAGACAAAGGTCTGCCATTATAGTGCACCACTTGGTGGGAGAAGGGAATTGGACTGCGTCTAGAGTTAATAGGGTTGGATAATAACCAGCAATGCCCACATCCAGCTAGTCCCGGTAATGACAACTATAGTTGATTGTTGTAAAAACCCACCTGGTTCACTAATACCCTTCAGGGAAGGAAATCTGTTCTTACCTGGTCTGCCCTGCACGTGACTCCACACCCATAGTTTCTTCACCACCCTCTGAAATGGCCGAGCAAGCCACTCAGTTCACGGGCAATTAGGGATGGGCAACAAATGCTGGCCCAGCCCAGCGACACCCACATTCCACGAAAGGATAAAGAAAAAATATTTTATCCCTCGAGAAATAAACGTTAGTTTTCAGTTTGATTTTTAATGGCCTTATAAACATACATGTCTGGCCACTTTTAACCACTTGTGCATTTATACTCCCAGGTCCCCTTGCTCCTGACCCGACTTTGATTTTTATTTTCAAGTAATAATGTGACCTCCTTATTTTTCTGACCAAAATGTAACTTATCTCTGTTTAGATTCATTTGCAAATGTTATGCCTGGTCTGCAATTTTATTACTGTCTTCTTGTAAGTTAAGGCAGCCCCTTGTTGGCATTGAATCTACAAGAACAAAAGTCCATTATAACCCTGCTCTAATTGGCATTAGCATGTTAAACCTATTCAGGTTGATCACAAGAATTGCTGGTGGAGGTTTGGATTGTCTTACCACTAGATTGCTGGGCACGGTCTTGGGTCTGGGGTTCAAACGGTCAGGGAAGGATATGAGGGGCTTTACTCTGCATCGATCACATACTCAACCTAGCTTGCCACCACTAGATCCTGACAAATAGAAATAAAATGTCCTAGTCCCTGTCTGCTTCCTCGGTAGACCTGGCAAACTCCACCGCACTTTGAAGAAGAATAGGGGAGTTCTGCCCTGTGTCCTGGTCAACGTTTACCCCTCAAAGTACATCACTAAAAAGAACTGAGCTGGTGATTATCACATTGCTGTTTGCAAAATGGCCACCGCATTTCCTACATTACAGCAACTTCAAAAGTACTTAATTGGCTTGGAGATATTCTGAAAGGTGCTATAGAAATGCAACCTTTCTGTTCTGTCTAATATTTACGTTGCACAGTTCAACTTGTCAAAGAAAAATACTTCAAAAACTTTAGAATCAAGATTTAATAATTTACTTGTGTAATTGCCCTAACTGACCAAGTTGAAAATGAAAAATGAAATGAAAATCGCTTATTGTCACGAGTAGGCTTCAAATGAAGTTACTGTGAAAAGCCCCTAGTCGCCACATTCCGGCGCCTGTTCGGGGAGGCTGGTACGGGAATTGAACCATGCTGCGTTATTAATATTCCCACCAATTGTAAGAGTTTGATAGGGAAATGATTTCCTCTGGTTGGGTAATCAGGGACAAGGGGCAGGGGAGGCAGTGCCGCAGTGGGTATTGTCACTGGACGAGTAATCCAGAGACTCGGGGTAATGATCTGGGGTCCTGGGTTCAAATCCCACCATGGCAGATGGTGAAATTGGAATTCCGTTAATAAATTGAAAGCTGGTCTCAGTTATGGTGACCAAGCCAACTGTGAATGCTTGTCGTAAAAAAACAATCTGGTTCAATAATGCTCATTCCGTAATTTCATTCGGGAAGAAATCTGCTGTCCTTACCCAGTCAATGCGGCCGACTCTTAACTGCCCTCTGAGCTCAAGGGCAAAAGGGCTGGACGACAAATACTGGCCTTGCCAGTGATGGCCACGTCCCATCAAAGTTGTTTTTGAAGTCCCACAATACACACTGGACAGTTTCTGTGACAGAATGACCCCCTGCTGATTGCTGCAGGTGGGGAAGATGTTCCTCCTAACTTGAGAGAAAGCACAATTATCATTGATGTCACGCACAACAGGTTTTCCCAGTTAATTGCCCCTTCTGTTACTTCTGGCCGCTGGATGAAGAGAAGAGTTTTGTTTGTATGAAGGTATCACAGGAATACATAGTGGTCAGTGGTTGGACCCCATTGTGACAGTTGACATTTCCGAATTGAAGGGCTAACATTGACATACCAGTTGACAGCAGTAAACACCAACACAACAGCATTGCCCAGAACCATGGCAGTAAGATTTGTGGAAGGGATTGAGCTCTTTTGTGAGACCTTCATGCTGTATCAAGGTGGTGGTGGTGGGGGGGAATGACATATTCAAAGGGCTTGAAGCTGCAAGGACGTGAGCATCATTCTTCCCCTTTGGGCAGGCACCTTGGACCCCATCCTTGGGCTCTGATCTCAGAGGTGTCCCACATACATCCCACAATGTGCCGCCATAACTATACACTGAAAAGCTGTTGTTCACTCAGTAATGGAGCCTTTCCCTGGTCACGCTCAATAATATTAGCTTGTTGCAACGATTGGCCAGAGATATTTTTCCCACAGTAAAAGCTCTGCTTGCATTCACAGCAATAATAGTATTGCTCCAAAGTATAATTCCAGTAATTGCACCCTTCTTTCTCCACAGTTCTTTTAGAAGTGAAAAGTCGAACGGTCCAGAAAGGAACAGATATTTTTTTGCAGTGCCCTCTCAGCTCGAACACAGCCATTGCAAAATGGAAAATCAATGACAGTGAACTCCTTGGAAAATGTTACAGCCTAAAAGACGGTTCTCTGGTGATAAAAGACGTGCAGGTCAATGATGATGGTGAATACCGTTGCTTCGCCGAGGAAAACGGAGTGAGGTTCGTGGTCGCCTCGTACAACATCAGCGTCTTGGAAAGTTTAGCAGTCTCGCCGCCTTTCCCTCCCACGTCTCCTCAGCGACTGATCTCCAAGGCCCAGGAATTCATATACCTCATCATCATTGCCATCTTGGCTGCTGTTTCCTTTGTCCTATTCACCTTGTCCATCTATCTCTTCTGCTCGCCCTCCAAGCGGGGCAACTACAACATGCGGCTCCCCAGGTCATCGCTGGTGGAGCTGCAGAACATTTCCGCCACCTGCGTGGGGAAGGGTGAGGAGGGAGAGGCGGGCCGTTACGGCGGCGACCGGTTCCTGAAGATAATCCCCGGCGAGGGCGTGCCGACGGGCAACCACAGGACGCCGAGCACCGAGCTGCTGCCCCCCCCTCCCCCGCCGCCCCCGCTCCCCCTCCCTTCCGACTCGTCCTCCTGCATCTCCGAGCCCGCCAACGCCACCACCCCCAACGGCCTGCCCGGCTTGCCGCATGTGCTGAGGAAGATGAATGGCAACAGCTACGTCCTGCTGCGGCAGGCCAGTGAGGTGGAGGCCACCTTGCCCCATTACCACTCCTTCACCGAAGAGCTGAGCAAGATGCTGGAAAAAAGGAAACACGCTCAGCTGGTGGAGAAGCCGGATGAGAGCTCGGTGTGAGGAGAGGAGGAGCAGAGGGGAGGTGGTGGAACCTCCCAGTGAGAACTCCAAATTATCTACCTCAGTCAGAATTCAAGGGAAATCCACCGCGGAAAAGAATTCTTTAGCGTTTTACCCAATCTGAGGCCCTTTTACAGTTCAGAAATCAATTGTACATAAAAAGAAACTTCATCGCCTGTAAATAACCCCCTGAGCTTTAATATATACGTGACTGTGTTTGGATAACAATCAAAGGAGAGATTTTGTACAAATTCCACAAAAGCTTAAAAATGTTGAGAGGGAGATTAAAATGGGAGACTCGAGTGAACTTTTGAAGCTTGTCAACCAAACGGGACATGTGTTGCCCAAGCAGGACAGGCTTGAGGGCCTGAATGGCCTCGTCCTATCCCTGTGTCACCCAGGGAGAAGCTCCTCTTAAAAAGGCAGGCTGCTACCAACCGGCAGGACAATCACATCGGTGAGTCAAACATTGAATCTGACTTTTGTGCAGAGTGGTGCTTCCAGGATGTGGAATTAAATGGTAAATACATTTTTTACGCAAAGACATTTATGCCGGTAATGTGCAAATTGCCTGTAGTCCAAAGCTGGTCTTAATTCCGAGTTGCACGTTCCCCGACACATCCTGAGGGAAGCGGGTGCTTCCAGACCGTGACTGGGAGACGTAGCAACGGCTTCAGATGATGAAGTAAAAAGTATCACATCAGGTGCACTTGCCCCTGAGTTCCGGGGCTTAGCGGTAATGTTTGCACCTGGTGGCAACAAAAATTGTGGGGCAAAATAATCTCTCGAAATTATCCCCTCTCTGTTTAAAAGAGAGGTAGGTCCATTGCTGGTCATTAAAATAAGGGTAGGTTTAAATTGATCATTCGCCGCCCTCTTTGCCTATTGTTACCGATTTATTTTTACATGAACAGCAGGCTGATGAGGCCTATTGTCTGGCGGGTTCCGGTATTGGGTGGGGTGGGATGGGGGGGGGGGGGGGGTTGCAGGGAAAGAGGCATGAGTGAGGGGGAAGGGGGTGTGAAGGATGGAGGGGTTTGCAGAGGAGGGGCAGGGAATGCAGAAGCTGATGTCCAGGCTCCTGGTGAGGGGTGGGTTGCTTTGTAGAGGTGGTTAGGGTGTGCAGGGTAAGGGGCCCCGTTACGGACTCTGTGGTGGGGAGCATTATTTAATAATTTGTTCTCGGGGTATAGGTTTGGTTTTGCTGGTAAGGTGGTACTCATTACTCATCGCTGGTTGTGCTGAGGATATTTAAAAGTTGACCACTTAACCATGTGATCCGGGGTCACGCATAGTTCAGAGGAAGTGGGGGTGGGTGGTGTCAGGGCTCGTTCCTTGCAGGTCACGAGTGAAACAGTTGAGTTCTTAAGACAATCCATCCCGGTTTTAGTCTAATAATAATAATAATAACTTATTGTCACAGGTAGTATTCAATAAAGTTACTGTGAAAAGCCCCTAGTCGCCACATTCCGGCGCCTGTTCGGGGAGGCCGGAACGGGAATCGAACCCGCGCTGCTGCCTTGTTCTGCATTATAAACCAGCTGTTTAGCCCACTGTGCTAAAAATGCTGGCCGACAAATTCTCCAATGTCTTGGATTGACAGTTTGGCCTTGATGGCCACTTGATCCTAACCCTGTGACAAAGGGAGGGCGCCAGGGTGAGTGGAGAGTACAGAAATTTGATTCTGAGAACGGTGGAGGCCCATCTCGCAGATCAGCTGTGACTGGAGTTGCAGTTTGGGATTAATAGTCTCTCTGCAAGCATAGAATTACACAGAATGCTCAGTGTTCGACTCCTCGTTCACATATGTCCACCTGTAAGTGACTCCATCGTCTACTGTGAGTTCTCATGGGATAAGATGGGTGCCGCTAATGAGAGGCTGAGTAAATTGGGTCTATACACTCCCTGCTGTTTAGAAGATTGGGAGATGATCTGATTGGAAAGGATAAAGTTGAGAGAGAGCGTGACACAGCAGATACTGAAAGGCTGTTTTCTTTTTTTTTTTACTAATTTAGAGTACCCAATTATTTTTTTTTCCAATTAATGGGCAATTTAGCGTGGCCATTTCTCCTATCCTGTACATCTTTTTTGGGTTGTGGGGGGTGAAACCTACTCACACACGGGGAGAATATGCAAACTGCACACCTACAGTGACCCGGGGCCGGGATCGAACCTGCGACCTCGGCGCCATGAGGCAGTAGTGCTGACCACTGCGCCACCCTTGTGAAAGGCTGTTTCCACCAGCTGCAGTATCCAGGACAGTCTCACGACAAGGGGTTTACCGATTGCAATTGAAATAAGGAGAATCTCCGAAGGTTGTGAATCTCTGGAACTCAGAGGTCGATGGGTTCTCCATTGTTGAGCAGATTCAAGACTGAGGTCAATAGATTTATGAACTCGGACGTAATGAAGGGATGTGGTAATTAGGCAAGAAAGAGGAATTAGGCTGAAAGATCAGCCACGACCTTATTAAATAGCATGGTAGACTTCAAAGTCATTTAGCCTTCCCTTGTTTCTATTCTACTCCACACAAGTCTCCTTCCTTTCCATTTTAGGATAGATAATCCAGTCAAACCTTTAAAGACGCACATTTTCCCCAAAGAATCTCCTCAGGCTGGACGGGACTGTGGGTGTCATGACCATTACAGGAGCATTTTTGTTTTGCTGTGATTGGGTAAAATGTATGTGATCATTGGTGGGACAATGGTGACATGGTGGTACTGTCGCTGGTTGAGTAATCTAGAGGCCCAGCCTAATCCTATCATCGATTGTTGTAGAAACTCATCTGGTTGACTAACCATCTTTAGGGAAGGAAATCTGCCGTCCATTCATTAGGTGTGGCCGACCTGTGACTCCAGACCCATGGCAACGTGATTGACTCTTAGCTGCTCTCGGTTCAAGGGCGAGCAGGCACGGAAAAAACGCTGGGCCTTGCCAGCTACACCCACATCCCACAAGAGAATGAAGAAAAATCAATCGGGCGGGAGCTTTCAACTTCAGTGGTGTTGAGAAGGGAGGGCGGTTGCGAGGAATGAATGATAATGGGACTAGCCACCTAGTATCCATCTAGCGGCATTTTCCTTTCTGTCAATGTGGAAAGGAATCGATTGGATCGTCTGCTTCACTTGAAAGGTCTGTCTATTTAGGTGCTGTTTGCAAAGTCACCTTCTGCACCATCCTCTCCAGTGCAGAGTCAAATGGCCCCGTTAAACCACTCTCTAAGCCACTTTACAGCCTGTTGAAATGTTAGGGCTAATCAACAATGTGCGTAGAGCTTGAATGGCTGGGCCACAATTGCAGTTATTACACTCGAGGAACTAAGTTCCCTTGGTTGTCAGCAAATTAAAAAGATTGCTACATGCAGGGCGGCACGGTGGCACAGTGGGCAGCACTGCTGCCTCACAGTGCCAAGGACGCGGGTTCGATCCCAGCCTTGGGTGACTGTGTGGAGTCTGCACGTTCTCCCCGCGTCTGTGTGGGTTTCGTCCGGGTGCTCCAGTTTCCTCCCACTGTCCAAAGATGTGCGAGTTAGGTGGATTGGCCCGTGATTAATTGCTACTTAGTGTCCAAAAAGATTAGGTGGGGTTACTGGGTGCTCTTTCGGAGGGTCAGTGCAGACTCGATGGGCAGAATGGCCTTCTTGTGCACTGTAGTGATTCTGTGTCTTATATTGAGCTCTGTTCTCCTGCATGAATGAGCAACCTCAAGTAAATCTAATGTTCATATCCCCAGCTTGCTGTTAACCCACACGTTCTAGCTTGTGCAGACGGTATAGCTTCTTTTGTGCACATAGAACATAGAACAGTACAGCACAGAACAGACCCTTCGGCCCTCGATGTTGTGCCGAGCAATGATCATTGATATATGAAATGATACATGAAAGTGGAGGAATGTTAATGCAAGATTCAGGAACCGGATGACAGCATAAAGCAACTTTCATATTAGGTATAGCAGAGAGTGAGATACTGTGTACACTTAACATTGCCCCAGCAACTGTCTGAGTCCCAACCGCACACAAACAACCTTTAGTGAGCCAGTGTGACATTGTTCCACATCGCACACAAACCTTCTGTGTGAAATTATCCCATTAGTTCCAATATGATTCTGTGGGCTCATGTCCATCAGGGGTTGGATTGAGGAGACCTAAATCCATTTTGCACAGCCAGCAGAAGGAAATTCGCACCCAATCTGTCACCCAGATTTGAACCCAAGTATCAGAAATGAAAGGTCAATGTGTCCCCCTCCGAACTTCCCACATTCTTTTGTGTTTGCAAACTATTTAAGCTGAAGTAAACTATTTAGCTTAGACAATCCTCTTTGAACTAGCTGGCCTGGTCACTGGGCGGTGGGCTGTGTGACTACCTGCATGCAGATGCCCTGATTCCAATAGGTTCCCTTGGCAGTTAAGGAAAGGCCGAGGCTTTGTGGCGTGTTAAGACGCAACGAGGGGGTCATGAAATGGGTAACGAAGGAAACCCTATACCGTCATTGGCAACCAATTGAAACATCGGGAGATTGAAAAGAGGGAGCAAAATGATTTGGAAAATAATTTTGTTTTGTAGGGAAATGGTAATCTGCCTCAAAATGTCAAAAATGAATGAACAAAAGCCTAGAGATGCCAGGTATTCCACAGTTGCGATAAATGGACGTGAGAGTGAGAGCCCACTGTGTTCCTAATCCATATTGGAGTTTGTAAGAAATAAGTCTGTGTTCAAATGTATAGGCAAATACTCCGTGTAAATTGCTTAATTTATTCATCGAACGGTTTTGTTGCTTAATTCCATTTGTGCATTAAATTAAGATATTTTCATCCCTCACTGCGTTTGTTACTTCATTTCTTCAAGAAAAAGAAAATGCCGTTGTGTGTTCACTGATCCTGGCTAAAGGGCCACAAAATAAAGGCCAGCAATCTGCTTGGAGATGTGGATTCTGCCACCAGAGTCCAAACGAGGCAGAACAAATTCTGAAGTCAAGAAAAAGGCTTCACGATTGAAGATCGGGGAGCAGGCCCGGTTTTTCCCGTCTGCACCTCCATGGTTACAGAGCTTTGACAGGGCGAGTCTTCCATCCGCCTCTTGGGAACTTTGTTCCACAACACCTTGGCCCAGTTTCCCAGGGTCGGGGAGGAGGCCAAATGCTCTTGGAGTAGAGGTTGTGGGATACCTGCCGCACCTGCCTCAGGTGTAAAGGAAGTGGATTTCTCTGCACAGTAAGTTGGCCCTCGGTGATCGGGCAGAACTTAAGCACAAAGGCCTTCCAGGTTTTGTGCTGTTTTAACTCAGCGACCAGGCTGAAATTTAATCAACCCTAGGCCCTCCAGGCTCTGTGCCCAGATGCAGATGACGGGGAATATACCACATGACACATTTCCCTAAATTTGCACATCATTGAAAAATGCCCACCCACGTAGGGCAGGGGTATGATTGAACCCAACACGGGTACACGGTAGCGTTTTAAACCGGTGCAAAATAGAGCAGGGAGTTGAAGTCATGGTTTGCCTGATGATTCTGAGCGCTCCCCAACCCAAATTATTTCCATTTTCGTCATGCAGTGTTTGTAAAGGAAAGGTTCCCACTTATTCTGTCACTGTCAAGGCTGGCATTTGCTTGCTCATCACTAATTACTCTTGAGAAGGTGGTGGTAAGGCGTTGCCTTGAACCGCTGCCGTCTATGTGGTGCAGGCACACCTATTCACAATGTTGTTCGGAAAGAAATTCCTATAAGGACAGCACGGTGATGGAGTGGTTAGCGCTGCTGCCTCACGGCACCGAGAACCTGGGTTCGATCCTGGACCCGGGTCACTTGCCATGTGGAGTTTGCACATTCTCCCCGTGTCTGCGTGGGTTTCACCCCTATAACCCAAAATGATGTGCAGGGCTGATGGATTGGCCACACTAAATTTCCCCTTAATTGGAAAAATATAGAATTGGGTGCTCTAAGTTTATTACAAAAGGAAGGGAATTCCTGTTTCTGACCTGTCGACAGTGAAGGAATGGCGATATGGTTCCAAGCCAAGATGGTGTGTGTGATTTGGAGGGGAACGTGTGGCATCGACTGCCCTTGTCGTTCTAGGTGGGAGAGGTCACAGGTTTGGAAGGTGCTGTCAAAAGAAGCCTTGGTGAGTTGCTGTAGTGCTGTGTGGTTTTAAATGTCCAGGTTGAAGCATGCGAGGGTTAGGCCAGATTTCACGCCTAGATTCTCCGCTCAAATTCAGTTCAGACCGATGGGTTGAAAGTCTCTGATATGCAACGATCCCATGCACTTTGGGTTTGGGCAGTCTCTCTAGCTCCCGCTGAACATGGAACCCACAGCACAAAGAGATTTTAGAGTTAGTGCCAATTGGCAGCTTCATGCAGGGAGATTGCGCATGGTAGCATTGTGGAGAGCACAATTGCTTCACAGCTCCAGGGTCCCAGGTTCGATATCCGGCTTGGGTCACTGTCTGTGCGGAGTCTGCACATCCTCCCCGTGTGTGCTTGGGTTTCCTCCGGGTGCTCCGGTTTCCTCCCACAGTCCAAAGATGTGCAGGTTAGGTGGATTGGCCATGATAAATTGCCCTTAGTGTCCAAAATTGCCCTTAGTGTTGGGTGGGGTTACTGGGTTATGGGGATAGGGTGGAGGTGTTGACCTTGGGTAGAGTGCTCTTTCCAAGAGCCGGTGCAGACTCGATGGGCCGAATGGCCTCCTTCTGCACTATAAATTCTACGTCTATTGCTCTTAAAATATAACTTCAACACAATGTTAGAAAGCGATCCAGTCTATAGCATAATGAATGAACACAGCACATCACTGGCCACATCTGACTTAAACACATAGAGGCAAAAATTCACCTCAGACAGAGAAGCCTGAAACTAGTGAGAAGAAATTAGCCACTTGTTAAACTCTTGTGGTCAGTTCCATTGACTTTAATAGAATTTGATATTAAAATGAGACGTATAACCAGTGACAAACCATTTTGCACCACTTGCCTCCACCAATTCTCCCCCATAATCACATTGCTGTTTGTGGAATCTTGCTGTGCACAGCAGTGTTTCAAAAGCACTTCATTGGCTATAAAGCACTTTGGAACATTCCTGAGGTTTTGAAAGGCGCAATATAAATGCAAGCCTTCTCTCTTTTGTTCAACAAACAGTTGAACTGGAAAGAAACACAATGGACTACAACTCGGTGGAGTTGTAGACAGTGCGGAAGGATGTTACAGGTTACAGAGGGACATAGATAAGCTGCAGAGCTGGGCTGAGAGGTGGCAAATGGAGTTTAATGTGGAGAAGTGTGAAGTGATTCACTTTGGAAAGAATAACAGGAATGCGGAATATTTGGCTAATGGTAAAATTCTTGGTAGTGTGGATGAGCAGAGGGATCTCGGTGTCCATGTACATAGATCCCTGAAAGTTGCCACCCAGGTTGATAGGGTTGTGAAGAAGGCCTATGGTGTGTTGGCCTTTATTGGTAGAGGGATTGAGTTCCGGAGTCATGAGGTCATGTTGCAATTGTACAAAACTCTAGTACGGCCGCATTTGGAGTATTGCGTACAGTTCTGGTCGCCTCATTATAGGAAGGACGTGGAAGCTTTGGAACGGGTGCAGAGGAGATTTACCAGGATGTTGCCTGGTATGGAGGGAAAATCTTATGAGGAAAGGCTGATGGACTTGAGGTTGTTTTCGTTAGAGAGAAGAAGGTTAAGAGGTGACTTAATAGAGGCATACAAAATGATCAGAGGGTTAGATAGGTGGACAGCGAGAGCCTTCTCCCGCGGATGGAGGTGGCTAGCACGAGGGGACATAGCCTTAAATTGAGGGGTAATAGATATAGGACAGAGGTCAGAGGTGGGTTTTTTACGCAAAGAGTGGTGAGGCTGTGGAATGCCCTACCTGCAACAGTAGTGAACTCGCCAACATTGAGGGCATTTAAAAGTTTATTGGATAAGCATATGGATGATAAGGGCATAGTGTAGGTTAGATGGCCTTTAGTTTTTTCCATGTCGGTGCAACATCGAGGGCCGAAGGGCCTGTACTGCGCTGTATCGTTCTATGTTCTATGGACTGGATTATTCTGCCCTGCCCACCGCAGGATCGCCACAGGCGGGAGGCGGACCACGATTGACCTTGGGCGGGAATTTCCTGTCACTGGGTGGGTGCGTCCGGAGAATCCTACCAATATGATAACGGCCAGATAATCTGTTTTTGCAAAGTTGATTGAAGAATAAATATTGACCCGGACAACAGGGATAACGGCTTGGTTTTCTTCAAAATGGTGCCATGGAATCTTTTACTTTAACCCGAGAGGGTACAGATGGGGTCTTGGTTTAATGTCTGAACTGAATGATGGCATTCTGACAATGCAGCACTCCCTCACTGGAGTCCGTCTACCTTGATGGTTGTGCTCAAGTGCTGGAGAGTGGGACTTGACCTCACAGAGTTTGGTTGCAGCTAGGTTTTAAGCCCATTGAACTACAATAGTCCTTAACTACTCCATGCTCTAGGCATGTCCCATCCACCTTCATCCAAAGAATGCTGCACATGCTCTGAGGCAACCTTTCCCTCCATAGCTGTCCCTATATCACAAGATAAGAACACAAGAAATAGTAGCAGGAGTAGACCATTCGGCCCCTCGAGCCTACCCCATCTTCAATAAGATGGTGGCCTTAGCTCCACTTTCCTGCCTGCCCCCCTCCATAACCCTTGACCCCCCCGCATCAATCAAAAATCTGTCCAACTCAACCGTAAACCCACACAATAACCCACCCTCTGCTGCTCTCTGGGGAACAGAATTCCAAAGACTAACGACCCTAACGAAGAGAGAACTAAATTTTTCAGACGCAGGACTGAAAAGCTGCTAAAATATTTGTTGGGTTTACGGCCTGTTCAGCAAATTAGTGGGTGACCTTAGGGCACTAATAGTTGCTGATGTGATTTAATAAAACACACTGAAGGGGTTGAGTGATGTGCGATTAATTACTGCGCAAGGACTATTCCGGGAATGGGAAAGAGGGGAGTGCCGGATGGCACAAATAATTTGAAATAGGTCCTGACGTTTTATTCAGAGCTCCTGTGAATCAGCGAGTCTACAAATCTTCTGGGAAGACCCAGTACTTGTATGCAGTTCTGCACAATTACCAGCAACGTTTATAAACGGGCAATTTACAGGCGAGCTCTTGTTCTAAGTGTACAAAGATAGATTGACGCGTTTTCACCGGTCCGCTTAGAAAGAGACAGGGCCCTTAAACCATCTGATTTAATGTCCATCGTTAGTCATGTTTCATTAATGAGCTGTGTGTCGAAGGAAATAAATTGGCTGAGTTTGTCAGCGCAGGTTAGCAAATACAAACAGTGGCATTTAATTGGAGCTTTGACAGTCGTTGCTGGCAAGGCTAAAGGGTGAAGTTTAGTATCAGTATCTTACCAGATCTTTTCATTGTTAACTGATGTGGGCTGAAAACAGTGGACTGGATTTTCCGATTCTGGGGCTTTGTCCCCATGTCGGCGTCAGAACAGAAATGGTGTAAAACGGATCCGTTTTGCTGAAGGCTAGCAGTACAGCAGCGGAGAGAAGGCCATTCGGCCGCGCCGTGCTACATGGCGGACGCAGCCTGCGGACCCGGCCCGCGAAATAATGCCTCCCTTTGGCCGGCTCACGCGACCCAGACCACCCCCAAACAGTGCTCCCAGCCCTGAATAATGCCCCCCGCAGTCCGCGAATCGCCCTCCCCTGACCGTGGCGACGCTGGACCGTGTCCGCAGCCGCCAGGCTGAGTTCCCGACGGATGAGACCATGAGGGACGCACGCCATCGGGAACTGGGCTGGTCCGGGGGGGGGAACATTGCGGTGGGGGGGCCTGAGGCCGTCGATAAGTGGCGCGGCGTACTCACTGAACGAGATGTCGGAGTCGGCGACCGGAGAATTCAGCCCGGTGTCTCCTTAGGCCTTGGCTGGATTTTATGGATGGCCTTCTGTTCGCCGCTGATTACAATCACACTTTCCTGTGTAGAAACCGACGGGCGAGAAACATTCATAGGAACAGGTTAGGATACAAAGAAAGAGATTTATTAAGATACACTATTAAAGTCACCCCGACCTGCTGCACCCAGCCTGGAGTTTTATACTGTGGAGCCTCCCCTGTTAAGGGGGCTCTGCCCTCAATTACCAGGGGAGCTGATACTCGTTATGAGTTAATGAGAATTGGATGGTGCACACTCCCTTACTTCCCAGAGGGTCATAACACGATGGTTTCCCTGGTTGGAATTTGGAAGATTAAGGCACTGCTTAAAACCTACCTCTTTTTCTCTACAATTCCCTCTTCAAACCTCTTCGTCTCTTCAACCATTTCTCCTCATTTAATACACCTCTAACAATCCTCATGCCCTCTGCCCAGCGGATGAGCCCTCATACCCTCCGCACCAAGCTATGCACTGCCATGCCCATTCACTCACTACACACGCCATATAGAATCAATGAACCCAGGAGTGACAATAGGATGTGTTAAAACATTTAAGAAAAACTGACATACAATCAGAAAAATTGCTTACACTACAGCCCAATAAAAATCTCGATCAATGACGATCATCGGCGGCAGGGTGGCATAATGGTTGACACTGCACCGAAGACCTGGGTTCGATCCCGGCCCTGGGTCACTGTCCGTGTGGAGTTTGTACATTCTTCCCTAGTCTGCCTGGGTCTCATCCCTACAACCCAAAGAACTGGGAAAAAAATAAATTGTGTACCCGAAGTTTATTTTTTTAAAATGTCGATCATCCAGTCCATTTAAAGTGTCAGTCGCAGAAACTGCAAGAACCTGGAACCTCTATCTTATGCAAGTAAATATTATGTATAGAATGAAATATTATGTATAGAGTGGGGATCAAGTAACCATTCAAAAACATAATAGCTGCTCATAAAACTGTTAGTACAAACAAAGTTCTCAGTCCTCTTAACACCTGTATCAACAACCACTGTTGAGCTGAATCCATTTGTGGGGTTTGGAGCTCATAATGAGTTTTTGTTGCACAGCTACATCTGCATAACTTCCAGAGCTGATTACAGCAACATTGCCATTTGTCCCACTGTTTCAAAGGCTCAACAGATAAGAGGGCTGTCAATCAATTTTTGGATTAAAACAAAGGGTCTTGATCTAAGACCATGACTCTAGTTCTAAAATCTCCAGCCAGGAGAGGGAGTCTCGCAGCATCTACCCTATCAAGCCCCTTAAATGTTTAATTTGTTACAATGGGACCACCTCTCATTCTTCTAGCCTTGACCTTGTTGAGCTGTTCAAAGTCTTCAATCAGGTGAAGTACAATGGGGGCACATTAAGACTGTACTTAAGAAGAGCAGGAAAATGGACCTGGGAAGGGAGGAGGGAAGGGAGGAGGGAGGAGGGAGGGGGGGAGGGGGGGAGGGGGGGAGGGGGGGAGGGGGGGAGGGGGGGAGGAGGGAGGAGGGAGTGGGGGAGGAGGGAGGGGGGGAGGAGGGAGGGGGAGGGGGGGAGGAGAGAGGGGGGAGGGAAGGTGGAGGAATCAAGCCATTAAGGAGACAGAGATGGATGAGTAAAAGGTTACAATACTGGGAATATTTACGAGCACATAGATGCAAAAGGAGTAGCAGAGAATGATATGTATGGAGTGAGGTGTTGGTACTAAGGCTGCCTGTTGGTATTTTCTCTCGCTACAACATATAATTGATCATTCAGCTGCCCCCGGATTCCCACACTGTTCTAAGCAGCTTGTGCTAATGTGTGTTCCACATGGTCTGGTAGTTCAAAGGTTGGATTCCTTTTTAAATACACATGACTAGCCAACCACAATTAGCAGCAAGAGGTCACATGGTAAGCAGGGTGTCTTATGTTGAAACACTTTTGCTACCAGACTTTGAAAGGTTTTGACAAGGATTAAGCTGGAAGAATGTGACCAGAAAATAAAGTCCTTTGGGCGCGATGTAACCATAAAGGTCATTCCAGGCGGGTTTAGCCGGGGGATTTCTCCCTAGCTCTGACGGCGAGTTCCCCACCGCTATCAACTACATTTTTTGGGCCGTGGGAAGTTTCTCTCCGGACAGCCCCCCCACACTGAGCTGAACCCGCTGGGCTGACCGGCTCCTCAGGGATCAGGCCACCATTTTGAAAGGGTGCCCCGATTTCTAAGTGAGCTTAAGGGTCCCCCCCCACCCCTGCCCATGGGTAATGTCACCCCCCCCACACACACACATAGGCACTACCCCAGCTCACCCTCCCCCCACCCCCAAGTGAGAATACCTTGCTATGGGGTAGCTGAGGGCTCCCCCGCACGACCGCTTTCAGGCCCCCACACCTTCCAGAACACCCAATCTTCACCCCTCCCAACCTTCCAGAGGCCCCTTCATACCTGCCCGTCACCCCACACCATACCCCCCTTCCCCACCCGCTTTTCATAGGCATGGGCTCCTCAGGTCCTGACCTTTGGCAGGGCCACCTGGGCACCCTGGTGCTGGCACCCTGGCTGTGCTCCCAGCCGACTGGCAGTGCCACCTAGTCACCTTGGCAGTGCCAGGTTGGCAGGTGATTGGGTGCCGGGGGCCACCCTGTCCTATCCCTGACCACCCAGGGGCCTTCAATGGCCTGGGAGAAACCCCTCCCCCCGCCGGGGGCTGATCCACCGAGTCTACGTTTGTGTGGACCAGTACTAATTGACACCCTGCTGGGGTCTCCCTGGGTAGGTCAGTAGATTTGGTTTGGTCTGGCATCAGCATATTGAAGTGGGTTCGTGTGAGACAGGGTCCCACCCATTGTAGGAGGGAACCAGATTGCGATGCCTCACGATATCTGGTTAGATCTCACGAGGCGCAATGGCCACCAGGAAGCTTGGGAGACATCTTCCGGCATCTACCGGCCACGTCGCGCCCAGTTCGGGTGGGATGCGGCCGGTAGATTGTGTCCTCTATCTCGGCATGGTCAGGCAAACTGGGTTGCTTTTTATTCATTTGTCCTTGGGTTGTGTCACGGCCAACAGTTATTGCCCATCCCTAATTACCCTTGAGTAGGTGGTGGTGAGCCACCTACAACTTGCTGGGGCATCTCAGGGGGCAGTTGAGCATTGACCACATTTCTGTGGGCCACAGCGCACCAGGTAAGGATGGCAAATGTCCTCTCCTGAAGGGATTAGTGAACCTGATGCATTATTGCAATCTCCAGTAGTTAATTCATTGAACTCCTGTATCTAAAACATTAATCTCAGTATCTTGATGACTAATATACTACATGACCAGGATGCTACCATCCCCTCAATGGGACCTCTGCCTTATGGGAGCTGGGTCTCGCAACAGATCTTTCACTTCTTTCTGATGAATTACTGATAAGGCATTACTGATAAGGTCGCATTGACCAACCATTCCTCACTCCCCTGTACCCTGAGTCGTGGGGCTCACCTCCACCTGTGAAGAGGGCAGTTAAGAGCCAAACATATGGATGTGGCTTTGGAATCACATATAAGCCAGACAGTATAAAGGTGGAATGATTCATGAGATGTGAGTGAACCATTTGAACTTCCAGCAGGGAGTACCGCAAGTTGAGCAGTCCCAGGAAGAGTTCCGTACTGAAGGAATTCTGCACTGTCAGGGGTGCTAGCTTTTGGTTGGGACGTTAACCAAAGACCCTGTCGTGCCTCTCAAGTCCATGCAAGAGATCCCAGTCTTAAAAAAGAGATGGTCAGCTGTCCCTGACCTCCTGGCCAATATTTATCCTTCAGCCAACATGACAAACAGATGATCTAGTCAATATAATGGGGCAGCAGGGTAGCATGGTGGTTAGCATAAATGCTTCACAGCTCCAGGGTCCCAGGTTCGATTCCCGGCTGGGTCACTGTCTGTGTGGAGTCTGCACGTCCTCCCCCTGTGTGCGTGGGTTTCCTCCGGGTGCTCCGGTTTCCTCCCACAGTCCAAAGATGTGCGGGTTAGGTGGATTGGCCATGCTAAATTGCCCGTAGTGTCCTAATAAATGTAAGGTTAAGGGGGGGGGTTGTTGGGTTACGGGTATAGGGTGGATATGTGGGTTTGAGTAGGGTGATCATGGCTCGGCACAACATTGAGGGCCGAAGGGCCTGTTCTGTGCTGTACTGTTCTATGTTCTATGTTCTATAATGTTGCTACTTGAAGGGGTTTGCTGTGTGGAACTTGCCTGCCATACTGTCTACATGACAACAGTGACTACATTTCAAAAATACTTCATTGATTGTAAAGTGTTTTGGGATGTCCTGAAGTTGTGAAAGGCTGCGTGTAAAAGTAAGGGGTGGGCTTCTCCACAAACCAGCGAGGTGGGCAATCCGGCGCGAAGGAGTGGCGTGAACCACTCTGGCTTCGGGCTGCCCCGAAGGTGTGGAATCCTCCGCACCTTCAGGGGCTAGGCCGGCGCTGGAGTGATTTGCGCCTCGCTGGCCAGTGCGGAAGGGAGTTGGTGCCATGCCAACCGGCGCCGAAGGGCCTCTGCCGGCAGGTGCGAGTTGGCGCATGCGCAGGAGGGCCAGCGTGTGCTGGCGTCATCCCAGCGCATGCGAAGGGGGGGCGTCATCTCCGCGCCAGCCATCGCGGACCGGTACACCAGCCGGCGCGGAGGAATAGAGTGCCCCCACAACACAAGCTGTACCGCAGATCAGGGGACTCCGATCACGGGCCATACCACCATGGGGCACCCCGGGGCAGGTCCCCCCGCGCCCCCCCCCCCCCCCCCAATGACCCCGGAGGCCGCCTGCGGAGCCAGGTCCCGCTGGTAAATACCCGTCGTAACATACGCTGGCGGGACCGGCTGAAAACGGGCAGCCAATCGGCCCATCGCGGGCTGGAGAATCGCCGTGGGGGGGCTGCTGCCAACGGCCCCCAACCGGTGCGGCGCGATTCCCGCCCCCCGGTGCGGTGAATTTGGCAGCCGGCAGGGGCGGGATTCATGCCGCCCCCTGGCGATTCTCTGACCTGGCGGGGGGGTCTGAGAATCCCGCCCAAGCTCTTGCCTTCTATTTTAGTGATCAGGGACAGGCACATTAGCTGATTCCCCACCTTGTAGCTCAGGGATAATGCAGCTAAGCGTGCTGGCTAATTCAGCACGCCTGGATAGAAGCTGAGGGGACTTCCTTGATTCTGTATGGCTCATCTTTCTACCGGTCGAACCTGTCGAGACATTGGGAGAGCTGGGAATGGGTGGCATTAACTTTTCATTTGAAAAACCGCTCCACCTGTATTGACCTCTAACACCGATGAATGTTCTTATTGGTCGAAGTGATACCCTGACAATGGACACTTCATTTGGATCAAGGTGTACAAGATGAATTGGTTCTTAAAGCAACTCCATAAGTATTACAGTTGAATTTAGCGTTACTTAAAAGTTGACTAATATTATGTTACATTGTTACATTCTCATTTCTGCAATGTTTTATTCCTCTTACAATACAGTTTTTGTTGCTTTTTTATAAATTTAGAGTACCCAATTTATTTTTTCCAATTAAGGGGCGATTTAGCATGTTCCATTCACCTACCCTGCACATCTTTGGGTTGTGGGGGCGAAACCCACGCAAACACGGGGAGAATGTGCAAACTCCACACGGACAGTGACCCAGAGCCGGGATCGAACCTGGGACCTCAGCGCCGTGAGGCTGCAGGGCTACTACTGCGCCACTCTTACAATACAGTTAAGTGTTTCCTGGAACTAAATGGAGTAGATCTCAAATCCCTCTCGACTCCTCTCCCACACTGAGCAGTACTTTACGCCATCAATCATTTATCAATTCTGAGGGATTTGATTTTTGTTCTGATAGCTCTTGATGAAGCACTTTTCCATTTAATACATCTTATTATATTGAACACATCTTGTTCCCCTTGCATTTATACTCCACGTTGAAGGCAATGACCCCTATTTTAACACTAGGCACATCGATGGGGTTTCAATGGGTTAAAGGCTGGGGGTGGGGTTAGAAATAGGCAAAGTTTAAAAATGCATCTCCCAACCAAGCTTGTCCATGTCATGTCAGCTGGGTTAAGTTAAAGTGGCACTCTTTTTGTGTGTTCCATTCACTTTGTTAGTAGAGGTAGTGACCCAATTAAATGAAACGGGTCAATGTCTATGTTAAAGTAACAGAGAGGAATGTCATGTGATTGAGTTGAGCGTGCTAACATCAGCAATGGAAATTTCTCAGCTCCGATATTTATGCTGGGCCTTGGGAGTTCTTCAGTGCCAAGTGCCAGGAGACATCCTTAATTGGAACGGTATGATGGAGTATTAATTCTATATTAACATCCTTTGACATATTTATATATGTAGGCTGGGTTGGCATGATTTCAATTATAAGAATTATAGCAATTACCTTAAAATATAAAATAAGAAAATAGCGACCAACCGTGTAGCTTATCTACCCATTTAAGAGGGAAAGGTCTTCATCATTTCCTTTCTCTCAGAACTGATCACAACAATTGCATCTTCCCACTGCCCTACTGTTGTTTATTGGTTATTTGCCCCCTGCAGTGACTTTGTCTTGGTCACAGAGTCGCAGATTCTACCACTGCAACTTTTGGCCTTTTGAAAGGAAGTGGATGGGAAGTGAACTCCTGGTGGGAAATAAAGACAATGGGTGGGATTTTCCAGCCTTTCCAGCCAGCAGGAGCTCCTGGTCCCGCCATAGGTGACCCGAGACCCTCCACCCTAGGGGGGGGGGGGGAGTTGGGTGGTGAGCCTCCAAAACACCAAACCCACCGGCGGGTCAGGAGATTGCACTAGCGGTAAGCTGCCTCCATTGTCGGAAACCACATTGTGGGGGGGTAGAAAATGCCATTCAGTGCATGGTGCAGTAACTCTCTGCAATGTAGCTTCGAGCTCGGGTACAAGACTAATCTTTTTTTAAATTTAGAATACCCAATTATTTTATTCCAATTAAAGGGGCCAATTCACCTACCCTGTGCATCTTTGGGTTGGGGGGGGGGGGGGGGGTGAGACCCATGCAGACACGGGGAGAATGTGCAAACTCCACACGGACAGTGACCCGGTGCCGGGATCGAACCCGGGTCCTCAGCGCCGTGAGGCAGCAGTGCTAACCACTGCACAACCGTGCTGCCCTGGGTACAAGACAAATCTAGGGACTTAATGTCTTCATTCATGGGTTGTGGGCATCGCTGGCTAGACCAGTGTTCAGCCATCTTCGTTCTGTGAGCCACCTCCTTGAACCGCTGCAGTCCATGTGTTGTAGGAAAACCCCCAGTGCTGTTAGGGAGGGAGTTCCAGGATTTTAACCCCAAGGAACTGCAGGTGATGGAAATCCAAAACAGAAAGTTAAAATGTTGGAATCATGCAGCAAGTCAGGCAGCATTTGTGGAACATTGAATCTTCAGCTGCTCCATCAATGACTTTCTCTTCACGATAACATCAAAGGTGGGATGTTTGTGGATGACTGCACAATGTTCAGTTACTTCTCAGAACTTCTCAGATACTGAAGCAGCCCTGTCCATATGCAAAAAGACTTAGACAATAATCAGGGTTGGGCCATTAAGTGGCAAGCAATATTCGCGCCAGGCAATGACCATCTCCAACAAGGGAGACTGTAACTATCTCAGCCTGACATTCAACGGCGTTACCGTCGCTGAATCCCCTACTATCAACACCCTGGAGGAGGGGTTACCATTAACCAGACACTGAAGTGGACCAGCCGTATAAGAGCGGTGCCCTTAAGAGCGGGTCAAAGGTTAGTAATCCTGCAGCGAGTAACTCACCTCCTGACTCCCCAGAAAGCCTGTCCACCATCTACAAGGCTCAAGTCAGGAGGGTAACAGAATCTTCCCCACTTGCCTGGATGAGTGCAGCTCCAATAGCACTCGTGAAGCTGAACACCATCCTGGACAAAGCAGCCCGCTTGTTTGCCCCCCCCCCCCCCCCCCCCCCCCCCCCCCCATCCACTGCCTTCAACATTCACTCCCTCCCCCACCAATGCACAGTGGCTGCAGTGTGTACCACCTCCTAGAGGTACTGCAGCAACTCACCAAGGCCTCTTCGACCGCAGCTTACACATCCGTATCCTTCACCACCCAGAATGACAAGGGCAGGAGATACATAGGAACACCATCCAAGTGCCACCATTCTTAATTGGAACGATATCGCCATTCCGTCACTGTGACTGGGTCAAAAACCTGTAACTCCTTTCCTAACTGCACTATGGGTGTTCCTACTACACGTGGGCTGTAGTAATTTAAGAAGTCAACTCACCACCAGCTTGTCTCGGGCAAACAGGGATAGAACAAAGCACAAAGAAAATTACAGCACAGGAACAGACCCTTCGGCCCTTCCAGCCTGCGCTGGTCCAGATCCTTTATCTAAACCTGTCTCCTATTTTCCAAGGTCTACTTCCCTCTGTTCCCTGCCCGTTCATATATCTGTCTAGATGCATCTTAAATGATGCTATCGTGCCCGCCTCTACCACCTGGGCAACAAATGCTGGAGCATTTCACACCCTGTGAAAGAATTTTAAAATGAACTGTTTGAAGTGTAGATTCTTGGTCTCCTCTGGTCCTGGTAGGTCAGTAGCCACCTCTGCAATGTCTCTCAGGAGGTTTGAGGGAGAAAGGTGAAACTGCAGGTGAAAATTCAAACTCATCAATAATAACTCCAAGTACATTTGTCACCTCTTGAGGTCACAGAATTTTTACAGCAGTGAGGAGGCCATTCGGCCCATCTAGCCTGCACCGTCTATTCAAATATTCACCTTGTGCCGGTCCCCACGCCTTTTCCTCGTAACCCTGCATATTCTTCCTATTCAGTTAACGGTTCAGATAACAGGTATGTCAGTGTAAATGCCCTGTATCGATGGTCTCTATATATCAGATGAGAAGTAATATCCTAATACTTGCAATTACATTACGGGCGGGATTCTCCAGCCATTCGCTGGCGGCGGGATTCTCTGGTCTCGCTGGTAAGGCACCCCCGTCCACGGTTTTCCAGATGGCGTGGGGTGACTACATGGGAAATCCCATTGACGAGTAGCAAGCGTAGAGAATCACGCCACCTGCAAACTCCGTGCCAAAATTCTCCATCCTCCTTAGCAGCGATAGCGGGGCGGAATCGCGACGGAGAAACCCGGCATACATCTCATCAATGTGCTACTTACAATGAAGTACTCCATTAATTGCTTTCACAGAAGCAACTAGGCACCAATAATATTCTACAAACAGCAATAAAACGGTAACAGGTTTTAAATGCTATTGATTATGAAAAGAGCACAGGTCACACCAGTAGAGACAGTTCCTCACTCTCCTTTGAGTAGTTCCATGGGATCTTTAACCTCACGGTTTAACAGCTCATCAGAAGGGTAGCACATCTGACGATGCAGACCGAATCTTTGTCGACCGAGACAATGTGCTCAAGTCCTGCGGGACATTGAAATTCATAATCTCCTCTCCTAGACATGACTCGGCTGCCAAAATTGTTTCATATTATTTGTTGCAAACCCTTTGTCCGTTGAGTTCCTCAGAATGACTCCAAACCCAGTTCAATCCAGGCCTATTAAATATAACTAGTCTTTCAAATGTACTTGACCTGTTTCTGTTGGGCAAAAAGGGACCTGCTCTAATTTTGTGTCTTTCTAACCGTCCTGGATTACTTTCAATTTCTATCTTTAATATGTTCTCAAAAAGGTATCCTTCCCCAGATTATTTTATGAGGCCATTGTTCATATCTGGGCTCATTTATGCTTAGATTTTATTAACACCTCTATATTTGAGTCCAAAGATGTGCAAGTTAGGTGGATTGGCCATGCTAAATTCCTCATAGTGTTGAAAAAGGTTGGGTGGGGTTACTGGGTTACGGGAATGGGGGGGGGGGGGTGGCTTAGGTAGGGTGCTCTTTCCAAGGGCCAGTGCAGACTCAATGGGCCGAATAGTCTCCTCCTGCACTGTAAATTCTATAAGAGGTCTATGATATTTCTAAGTACTCAGTTGCACACACACACACACAAACACACATATATATAAAAACACAAACACAAGTTAGTTGTACATTTATACATATATTTAATGAATGTGTTTATTTAATAAAGAAATACTTGTATTAATATAGAATGTTTCGTGACTCCAGGATGTCACCAGTCTGGGGCTGGTTCAGCACAGTGGGCTAAACAGTTGGCTTGTAATGCAGAACAAGACCAGCAACGCAGGTTCAATTCCCGTACCGGCCTCCCCGAACAGGCGCCGGAATGTGGCAACATTTTCACAGTAACTTCATTGAAGCCTACTCGTGACAATAAGCGATTATTATTGTTTAGATATATTGCAGCCAACACTTTTGAAGTGTAGTCTCTGTTGCAATGTCAAAAATGCAACAGCCAATTTGTGCACAGCAAGCTGCAGTAAACAGCAATGTGATAACAGCCCTGAGGGGTAAATATTGGGTAGGACATTGGGATAAACGTCTGTGTTCTTCTGTGAAATAGCGTCAAGGATCTTTACTCTCACCTGGAGAAGGTGGACAGGGCATTGGTTTCATGTTTCATAAGGAGGAATTTTTTTCAGCCAGAGGGTGGTGAATCTGTGGAACTCTTTGCCGCAGAAGGCTGTGGAGGCCAAGTCACTGAGTGACTTTAAGACAGAGATAGATAGGTTCTTGATTAATAAGGGGATCAGGGGTTATGGGGAAAAGGGCAGGAGAATAGGGATGCGAAACATATCAGCCATGATTGAATGGCGGAGCAAACTCGATGGGCCAAATGGCCTAATTCTGCTCCTATGTCTTAAGGCCTTATGTCTCTTTGGAATGGCAGCACTTTTGACAGTGCAATCGTCCCTCCGTATTGCACTGGCGTGTCAGTATCGAATCTGTGCTGATGGCTTTGGAGTGGGACATGAACTCACACCCTTCTGACTCAGAGGCTGAAGTCACAGGCGTCTCTTTCGATTGCCAGGGCTGGGACGGAGATTGGGAGGGAGAAATTGGTTTTGACCCTCTAGGCCTGGTCACTACCTTGGAATTCCGCCTGAAAGGGCCACGGGTGAGGGGGCATCAGTTGTGGTCCGGGCTCAGCTGGAACATTTCCGCACAATCAGGCGGCCAATACAAAACCCTCGACGTTTACACGGAAAGTGAGAAGGTAATGGACGATAGCCGACAGCTGCAGAGTTAGCCCTGGCTTCCGGAGCGAGGAGATACTGGAGGAGGAAGGAAACGTCAGGCTCTTTAAGCTTGTTTGAAAATCAGTAATAACATTTTAATAGTTTGCCTCAGGAGATGAGCAGCCACTGTTTTAAATGACAATGAGGAGGAAAAGAAAATGCATGCAGATGTTCACAGGGCTTAAATTAGAATCCAACTCAAACCGAATGACTGAAGGAAGCAGGAGTTGAATCTGTTTGAACATTGAGAGTACAGTAATTAAAAAATATAAAAAAATAATGAATGCAACATCTTCCAAAGGGTTTTCTACAGCGTTTCTCACTGTCGACTTAACAGCATTTTCCCCAAAGCATCTTCAATCATTTTGCAGCATCTTCAATGATTTTCCTATGGAAATAGAAGATACGAGAATCAGCCTTTATTTAAGGTTTTTTAAAAGAAAATCTCAGGTTCAATGCGTGTAGTTAATTTGTCCTCACTTCGTTTTGCCTGAAGCAACTTGCAAAACCCAGAGGAGGTATTTTCCTCTATCATAAAATAATCTGTGTTGGGCGGCACAGTGGCGCAGTGGTTAGCACGGCTGCCTCACGACGCTGAGGACCCAGGTTCGATCCCGGCCCCGGGTCACTGTCCGTGTGGAGTTTGCACATTCTCCCCGTGTCTGCGTGGGTCTCACCCCCACAACCCAAAAAGATGTGCAGGGTGGGTGGATTGGCCGCGCTAAAATTGCCCCTTAATTGGAAAAATAAAAGAATAATAATGTTAACCTGCGTTTGCAGTTAGGCTTCAGAGAGCAATGGGTAGACCAGTCAGAGATATTTGTGAAATTGGAAACCGCGATGAGCAGCGAGCTGGCTGGTTTGTGGATTTCACCATGAAAATGCCAAAAGGCCCATTGAGTAGATGCAATGTGGGGGGTGCTTTGGTGCTGACACTTTTTGTACTGCATGGTGCTCACACTGATGTCGCTCAAACAGAGATTGTAAAGAACTGGCTGTGTTTCGAGTATTAAACGGTCATTACCACGCTCACCCTGGCTGTCGGCGTGACTTTTGTTTTAGTGGGATGCAGTTCCACAGGGCAGAACTGTTGGTTTGATTGGCATCCCTCTCAATGGACACAATGTCCACCTCCGACATCACCAGCGCACTGTGTCAGATTTACAGGATTCACCGCACTCCATCCCCTCCCACGTGACCTCTACAGCTGAAAACAGCAATAGAACATAGAACAGTACAGCACAGAACAGGCCCTTCGGCCCTCAATGTTGTGCTGAGCCATGATCACCCTACTCAAACCCATGTATCCAACCTATACCCGTAACCCAACAACCCCCCCCCTTAACCTTACTTTTTGTAGGACACTACGGGCAATTTAGCATGGCCAATCCACCTAACCCGCACATCTTTGGACTGTGGGAGGAAACCGGAGCACCCGGAGGAAACCCACGCACACAGTGGGAGGACGTGCAGACTCCACACAGACAGTGACCCAGCCGGGAATCGAACCTGGGACCCTGGAGCTGTGAAGCATTTATGCTAACCACCATGCTACCCTGCTGCCCCAATGTTGAGGGATCACTGTTATTTCCAAGTTCCGTTCAAAGTCATCTACAACAGGGCTTTTCAAAGTGCGGGTCGCGACCCATGGCCGGTTGTCGGGAGAGTTCAGAGATAAGGCTGTGCGTAGTCTTCCGAACATCAGCGGCAGCAGTGAGCAGGTCTCGTGCCCTGCACGTACACTTGACGTCAAGCGCCATGTACGCACATGCTTTTGCCGCAAAATCCCAGAGGAGAGCTTCTTCCATTTTTTAGCTGCTGGCAAACGAGGCTAAAGGACTGTGAAGATGGATCGTTTTCTTACAAGGAACAGGTGATCAGAGTCACAAATAGGCAGTGTAGCTACTGGCCAAGGTCACCCATCTGAATCTGTTAGGAAGAGCTGCTCAGGAGAATCAACGGTAGGACAGAGCAGTACTAGTGTTAACTCTGTACAGAGCTCCAGGGCCTCTCATGACCAGCCTACAAAGAAGAAACAATTTGAGCACAAGGCAGTATAAAGATGATTTATTGAGGTATTGTTTTGTCAGTTGTACCAATGCAAATAAGGATGTAAAGCCAATATGTGTTATATTCAGGGAAGTCCAGGCAAATGAGAGGAGAAGTTTCAGATTTTGAAAGAGAAATGGTGGGTGAAAAATTCCATTTGAGGTTGAGACCCCAGAATCAGTTATTAACTTACAGCTGACTCCAAATGAAAAGACTACGCTGCTGTACCTGACCTGTGATAGCACATTAAAAACATGGCAAAAGCCCATGAGACTGTCAGCATTCTGGAGTAGCATCTCCCAGGATTATCCAATGCTGAGTAAAACAAGCAATTTGTTGGTATTCTCCTTCATGGTGACCTACATGTGCGACTTCGCATTTTTCGTTCTCAGAAAGGTGAAGATAGCAGAAAGGAACTACCTGAAGTCTACACCTGATTTGCAATTGCCCTCTCCTCCTGTGAACCTGATTGGAGTAAGATTGTGAGGACCAAGCAGGCTCCCCTTTCGCATTAAAGGTTAAGTGAATGTGCCGGAGGGCAGCACGGTGGCCTAGTGGTTAGCACAACCGCCTCACGGTGCTGAGGTCCCAGGTTCGATCCCGGCTCTGGGTCACTGTCCGTGTGGAGTTTGCACGTTCTCCCCGTGTCTGCGTGGGTTTCGCCCCCACAACCCAAAAATGTGCAGAGTAGGTGGATTGGCCACGCTAAATTGCCCCTTAATTGGAAAAAATAATTGGCTAATCTAAATTTAAAAAAAAAAAGTGAATGTGCCGTGTGTTGCGAAGGTCAGCCATGCAGATCCAGAAGGTCGGTCGGTTGGGACAAGTGGGTCCTGGTGGAAAAAAAGGTTTGAGAAACCCTGATCTACAATAACTTGGCTGTCTATCACTGCATTTTCGTCACTGCTGGGCCAGTTTTCTTGGAGTTCCCTATTTGATGTAATTGTGGGAACACCCTCGTCTCAAGGATTGCCGCAGTTCTCGGGGGAAACCCACCACATTAATCTGTGGTGGGCAACGGATAGAAGCTTGTCAGAGTTGACTTGTGTCCTGAGGTCAAATATCGCAAAAGAATTTGGCTCGTAGCCAGTGGTGTAAGATCTTAACTTGAGATTCCCCTCAGTACAAAAAACACCTGTTCAGCAGGTCCCAGCTCCGTCTGAAATCAGAACGGGGATCAAAGCTGGCACCTTCCTCCTGATGGTGCCTTTGTCACATTATCCATACATCTGTCGAGTTCTGGCCCGGGGCAGCTCTTAACTCAGGTCTTGCACGTGAGGTTCTTCCTCCACATCGGAGGCAAGATATAGCCAAATGATTTATTTTTGCGTCCCGCATGTATTTTTCTAGCTGGAGGGTGCCATATCCAAGCTGGGTTTGCAGCAAAAGCTGAAGAATCCCCCCCTCCCACCATTTATCATGGAGAGCACCTACCCACAACCATTGGGACACAAGATCCCACATTGGAGCCATCAACACAGCATTCAGAGATGGCTCTCCAGATTCTGCTCATTGGGTTTAACTGGGTTTGAACCATTCTGATTCGCAGATGGCATTATTCCCATTGAGTCAGTGGTCACTTCACCCAGGTACAACTCTTTTGCCGGGTGTCAATACGATGTGTGGAGACCATTTTCTTGTTTCCCATTTGCCAAGGATGTTGAAAATGGGGCTTCAGGCCTTCTGATTTCAGAGCTGGAAATGCTGATAGTAATTGACTCTAGTTTCTCATTTACTTGGAATGGGGAAAGCCTTATCTTTCCCACGCAAACACGGGGAGAATGTGCAGACTCCACACGGGCAGTGACCCAGAGCCGGGATCGAACCTGGGACCTCGGCGCCGTGAACTCGGTTCATTCTTAGTGTCCTCTGTAGAAGCCTAGCAAACCACTCAGCTATAAAATTAACAACCAGTGGGGAGGCTAGCGATGGCAGCCAATGTGGTTTTTGCCAAAAGTGTGTACATCATGAAAGCAAATTAAAGATGTCGAGTGGAATTTTCTGGAGTCGTTCTCCAGCTTTGCATCCGAGAAATGTCACTTCTGCCTGGAGGTTTTATCGGACAATGTTTCTGGGAGTGGGTGGATGGATTTGTCTGTGTAATTCAAGCTGATTCAGTTGTCATTTGAAAATAATATTTGACGCTGAGATGCACTGGGCGCGCACTGGGAAGGGAATAAGATCATAAATTGCTGAAGCATTGAATTATTTGGAGATAATATCATTATCCATGCAGCACAATGTCATGGATGCAGTGAATTGATGTATTGGGTTGAGAGGAGCTTTTATGAAAAATATTTGTGACGTGTCCAAAGCTTGAAGCACAATATTCCCCCATAAAAGAGGGAGTGTGCAGTTTTTTAACCGTCTTTGGAGTAAATTGTGATGAAGCTGTTGCATTGACTGAACCCTGTTTGCATTGCAGCTCTTTATGATCCTTTCCTGTTGTTGGTTTTCAGATGAGAAATGAAGAGGAGGCCAAGCTTGGCTGAAGAAAGATTTCAGTGTTTGGAACAGTGCCTATCCTCCTGTCTGATCGAACCTATCAATATGGAACAGGAGCTCAAGCTGTTTGACTCTGTGGGCCACTGAGGCAGGTAACATGGAGCCTGGGTGCCCATGTAGAACGGTCCAGCGTCGCTAATTTAAATATATCCCCGAGTGGCTAATGCTACCAGACCTCAGTCTTCTGAAGTAGAACTGGCCCATCCATGAGGTAATGAATGGCCATTTCCACTTAAACAAACCAGGGAATAAGGAATAGGAGTGCCTGTAAGGCCATGTGACCTCTGGGATTTGGTGGCCTGGGATTGTGGCTCTTCGAGGTCCACAAGCGATAGTTGGGACACCCCTGATCTGGAATCTTTTTGGTGAACATTGGTTGAACAATTTCAAAATCTCCCCTAAAGTGCTGTACCTCCAATCCCATTGTCCACCAACAAGTGACGTAACCCAAACACTCAGGAGTATTCATCACATCCTTTCTCGGGCACTTAAGGATAGGGCAGTATAAATAATTCTTTAAATGGAGTGGGTGCAAAATACAATGGAGCAGAAAGATCAGCATTTAAGCTGGTGGGCCTCTAGGGTATTTTGAAACTATTTTATGTGGGCAGCACGGTGGCGCAGTGGGTTAGCACTGCGGCCTCATGGCGCCGAGGTCCCAGGTTTGATCCCGGCTCTCGGTCACCGTCCGTATGGAGTTTGCACGGCCTCCCTGTGTTTGCGTGGGTTTTGCCCCCACAACCCAAAAGATGTGCAGGGTTGGTGGATTGGACACGCTAAATTGCCCCTTAATTGGAAAAAAATTAATTGGGTCCTCTAAATTTATGAAAAAATAAGAAAATATTTGATGTTCTCCAGCACTGGTACCTGAAGAACTCTCTATGTCTCTGTTGCGCACAGCCCCACCGCATGGTGCATTCAAGATAACTGCATGGCTGTACACACCCACGCAGCTTCAAGGTGGTGTTGCCCGAAGCACAGGTTTGTGCACTCAACCATGTACTGTTAAGTGTTCAGATTCTGTGAGGTGAACGTATGGGGGTTTAATTTAGTGATGCGAGTGAGGCATTGAACTAACAACCTGGAGGTCAGGAGTTCAAGTTGGGAAATTAAATTGTAATAAATCTGATCAAGTGCAGGATGTTGCTGGATAAGACCCAGCATGATTCATCCATATCCTTCAAGGAAATGAATCTGTCGCCTTTACCCAGTCTGTCCTATCTGACCAATATCATAGAGTTGACCCTTAGTGCCCTCTGAAGTAGCCCAGCTCAACTATAAAGGACAATTGGTTCCGCAACCAGAAAAGCAGTAACAATGGGGAGATAAGAATATTGGTGCGAACTGGTCTTGGAACACCAGTAAAAGCGGTGAAATAGGAATGCTGATCTGAACCGGTTTGTCCTGCTGGGTGGGCAGTTAGTATGACTTTGCTAATGTTGCTCACATCGCAATGTCCCCTCGGGAGCCATTAAAGAACTGAGCTAAAATAGTGCAAAGAGAAAAATTAAGCCCAAGTTTGACAATTAGCCTGAAAACATAAAAGCCCCATTTCCAAACCTGGCACCATTCACTACAGTGCTGCGGGACATCACTTAGTTTACCCCATAAATTTCCTTCTCTGCTCCTGTAATGATAATTAACTTATCAATGTAAACATCATCATCGTTAGGCTAAAAGTAATGCAGAGGGGAAATTAAAGATTTATCCTTGAGCAACATTGGATTTGTTCACAGTTTACAAATCGTAGGTGCTTCTGGTGAACTGTGAGCATACCCACATCTGAGGTCCTTCAAATGAACAATGGTGGTTACAGCTGGGAACTTCCCTCGGAGCTGACCCTGCTGTAACCATGCTTGACGCAGAGGAAAGCTGCATTCACTTGGCCCATTCACATGCTCCCTGACAAACTGATGCCCAGTCATCGCCAGAACTGGAGAATGCTGCCTTGCAATGCAGAAGGGGCCAACATCAGGGGAGATGACTTTGGGCCCTTCCTCCCAGGTGAACCTTTGCTGGTAGCGGCAACTGAAATGACTCATGTCACCACGTAGTGACCCAGCTATCATTTTCTTTTGACCACTGATTATATACGCTGTCTTTATGGACATTCAAGGCAACATTAATTGACCTTAATGTCCACATTTAAAAGAATAGAACTGCAATTAGCCAGTCACACTATCAGAATGTCCTCAGACCCTTCAAACAGGTGGAGCAAAGAAGAGGGAACTGAATAATAAACACAATAGATCCATTAGCTAAATTACTGTTATTGTTGAGGGACGCGGAGCAGAGGAGGACAATAGATTGGAGATACAGTTCAAGAATGATGGCGTTGAATGGTAGGACTGGCTTGATGGGCTGAATGGCCTACTCCTGTTTCTACCTTCCTGGACATAGGGGTAGAATGTGTTCTCCAGTTCAATGTTATCACTTGGCATATTTGGTATACTGGCACCAATTTACTATAAGGGAAAAGAATACACTTCAAGAAGCTCTCTGTAATGTTACGTATTGTATATGTAATTAATCCCCACAAATTTATCCCAGCTCTATTAGCAATCCTGGTGAAAAGCCTGGAATAGCAGGTCCTTCTCCCACCCTTGTACAACTCAGAATGCCGTATCTGAACACAGCTGAACTTTGGAAAAGCGAAAGTTTGCAACTGTGCAGTTGGGTGCAGTACAACGGGTCACAGTATGAAGATTTCATAAGCAGCCTCCATGATGTTTCACTGGAAATTCTGAGTGATGACACTGCACCGAATTAACCCTGCGATTGATGCAGGTTGAATTTCGATAAGCCCAGCTATTTCCAAGCTGCCTTTCCTCAGCTGCTGGATCGTGATGTCTTTGGGTGAATGTGAAGGTCCCCTGGAACCTATGCTTGGAAACATGAATGTGATTACCTGGAGTTGGTTGTTTTGTAACATAATTTACAATGTTATTGCCGTCAGATACTTTACACCATGACTGTTGGCCACAATTCTGACCCATTGACCCATCACTGTCCCTGCCACCTTTTATATCTTAATTACTGTGATTCATTCAAGTGTCGCTTCCAATTAAAAAATTGCAAATGTCCTTTCTCAAAGGGGCACAACTGTAAGTTAAATTAAATTAATTTAAGATTTTTTTTTTAAATTTAGATTAGCCAATTATTTTTTCCAATTAAGGGGCAATTTAGCCTGGCCAATCCACCTACTCTGCACATTTTTGGGATGTGGGGGCGAAACCCACGCAAACACGGGGAGAATGTGCAAACTCCACACGGACAGTGACCCAGAGCCGGGATCGAACCTGGGACCTCAGCGCCGTGAGGCGGTTGTGCTAACCACTAGGCCACCGTGCTGCCCTATTAATTTAAGATTTGATCACCATTTGATCGCACAGCGTTCCCGTTTCAATGGTGCACACACTGGTTGGAAAAAGCCTCAGGTGTGCCAGTGGACAATGCGTGCGCCATCTCCAGAGGTATAAAGGAGCAATTGTAGCCACACAAGGGAGCAGGCAGTTATGGACAGTCCCCTCAACTGGCCGCTGCCTGGACCTGTTGATGGCCACCCGTGGCCAGACCCGAGAGCAGTATTACCAGGAAGGCCTCCTACTTCCCCCACCCCCAACCCCCCTCCCCTCTGCAATGGGTAGCCAAAGATAAGGACCATGGGACTGAAATTGAGGTGCAACCTCTTCAGAAAGTGGAAGAGACGGATGAAATCACTCACCCCACACGTGGGATTTTCCGGTTCTTCCCACCAGTCCCGTCGAGGTCCAGCCATGCAAACTGCCATTGACTTTGACGGGACAATGAAGATCACACCAAAGGTCAATGGCTCTCTCTCTCTCCGCTGTGGGGAAACCCGCTGCTGGGGGGGGGGGGGGCTGGAAAATGTTGTCCTACGTGTACATGAAACATGGATTTTTACAGGCCTCAGAAATTACATTTGGCTTGAGAGCCTGTGAATCTGCTGTAGAATTTATTGCATCGCTGCTCTGCTAAGAACCCATGTCAACAAATTTGTTTAGCCTAATTTTGAATGGTTTGATTCAGTACCATTATTGCAGAGCTGCTTCACATGCCAACTTGATGAATATGAAATATATAAACCTACCAGACTTAATAACCTTTTCCTTTCTCTTGCGTTTGTTGGTATTGTACAGGAACCTCGCTGTAGTGTGAATAGTTTGCACAGGCACTAAAGGCACCTTTCTGCTGTGATTTAAGCTTTCTTTCATTAAGAGCTCTTCTTTGTCTTGCATGGCACTTTGAAAGATCGATTAGCTTACCATTCTCCTCCGATTCCTGGCATTGTGCCACCCAGATGCCAGTGGTGGCAGTGCGGAGAGATTTGGCCAAAATCAGCTTGCTGTGTCAATGGAAACACAAAATCTGAGGGATTGCTTATCAGATCCAATCTTATGGTATTTGTACTTGAACATTTTCGGGGTTCAACTCCTTGTTACAGGGCATGAGTTGCCCTGGCTGCTTCCCAGATGTATTTACGCAGAAACATTTGCTAGTGAACTATATATATTTTTTCACATTATGAAATGTTAATTATTGTTGAAGATCAGTGAATAAATTATGTTTCTTTGAAATTGAGTGGTGTGCATTATTGGAAGGGACACTGCACGGTGATGCTTATGCATCAAAGGAGTATTTTATTCAGCCAGAAATGCACTCTTTTTGACTTGCGACGATTAAAAAGTGAATTCATTGCAGCAGGCCCAGATTTGAGATCTACTCCATTTGTTTCCCTTCCTGAGCCGTATCTGGGGAGATAGACTGGAGTTTACAACATTTCATCGGAACATAGGATGGTCAAAACAACATTGACCATCTATTTCTCCCATCATCCCAGTAGTCACACGATACAATGTTTGTTTGTTTCCTAATCGTCTCCTCCTTCAGGGAGGCAGTGGCAGAGTGGTGATCCCATTGGATTGATAATTCTGAGACCCAGGTTAATTGACTGGAGACGTGGGTTCAAAATCCCACCATTCCCCCTGACATTTATAATAATAATGACTGATACTGAAAATTCTGGAGGTAGGTGCTAATGTTATTTTATTATTTGTTCAGAGTGTTGCTGGCTGGGCCAGCATTTATTGCCCTTTGCTAATTGCCCTTGAACTGAGTGGCTCGCTCGGCCATTTCAGAGGGCATTTAGGAGTCAACCACATTGATGTGGTTCTGGAGTCACGTGTAGGCCAGACCAGGTAAGGACGGCAGATTTCCTTCCCTGAAGGATATTAGTGAATCGGATGGGTTTTGACGACAATCGAGAATGGTTCCATGGTCATCATTAGACTTTCAATTCCAGATTTTGGTGGTGGGGGGATTTGAACCCAGGTCCCTGGGGCGTGGGTCTCTGGATTGCCAGTCCAGTGACAATACCACTATGCCACTGTCTCCCAAATGTAAAATGTCCCAAGAAGACCTATTCAACCAAATTTGACACAGCCACATCAGGAAATATTAAGGGAGGTGACCAAAAGCTTGGTCAATGGGATTGGTTTGAGGGAGCAGAGTGAGGCAGCCAGGCCTCAGACCCAGGCAGCTGAAGGCAGAGGCACCAAAAGCATGGGGCAATTAAAATTGGGGATGGGCTAGACGACAGAGACCTCGGAAAGCTGTGGAGATGGAGGGGTAAGGACATAGAGGGATTTAAAAACAAGGGTGAGAATTTTAATATTGACGCATTACCAGACCAGGAGCCAATATAGGTCAGAGAGCATGGTGCACAGGACTTGATTCGAGTTCGAATCAGGACAGCAGAGTTTTGAATGATCTCACATTTACATAGAGTGGAGGATGGATGGACAGATAAGTGAACATTAGAATAGTCAAGCTTAGTGAGGCCCACTAACTACAAAATATTTACTCGGATCACTTCCTGTAATCGCTGCCTTCACTTACTTCACTGTAGCAGGGTTTATATTAGGAGCCCCCGTCGAGGGAAGCTGCTTGATATTGCCCCGTGGTTAGTGATAAACTTGCCCACCCTGATTGAACGTATTCCTGGAGGTTTCAACACCTGACCAGCCGCCTATTCCAACCAACCGCCTCATCCAATGAAAAAACCTTTGGTGTCATCATCTCCAATTCCTTTATTACCAGCAAATGAAATAGTTGAACAAAAATTAAATGGACACACAATTTTGTTTCAGTTGCCTCTATGAATTTTTGCCTCCCCCAAACCCGCCATATATATGCTCACAACAGTGTTTAAGAGACTGAAGTGTTTACAACCCAATACTGTACCATTGTGGACCTTGAGGAAGTTAATTCGCACTGAAAACATTGGCACCTGTGTCCAAAGATGTGCAGGTTGGGTGGATTGGCCATGAAAAATTGCCCTTAGTGTCCAACATTCTATGATTAACCTAGGACAAAAGTTCGGCACAACATCGTGGGCCGAAGGGCCTGTTCTGTGCTGTGTTTCTCTATCTCTATCTCACCTCAGTAAGAGCATCAGCAAAACCAGTTTTCAAGTGGAGCTTCACTCCGAGTTGAATCACACAGCGAATGACACAGCACAGAAGGAGGCCATTCGGGCCTTCGGGCCCGTACTAGCCCATTGGAAGACCTATCCAATTATTCCCACTTCCCTCTTCTCTACCAATGGCCTTGCAAATGTTTCCTTTCTTAGCAGCGGAATGGGGAGTAACTTGACGCTTTCAGTCTGGCGATTGCTACTCAACCCCGCGTAACAGGCTCCGAAAACAAATGCCAATTATCTCGCTTCCCAGAACTGGAGCATGAAAATGCTTCGCTTGGTTGATACTGAGCCATGCTCCTCACAGATTACAATCTGTCTACCCTCAGCGGACGCATTGCGTGCAGCCTTTTATCAGCCACGAATGAAACTGACTATCAGTGATCAATGTAATCGCTGTGGGCAATTGTTCCTAAATTCCATTCAGAAAACTGTTCAGAACGGATAAACTGGGCGACGCCATCACTTTCCTGCATCGTTTCTCATCTTAGCTGTTGACCAGCTGAGAAAAATATAATTATGCTGTTTGATCCATAATTACTCGAGGTAGGAACCATCTCAATGATGGTGAGATTTAGTTCATAAATTTATGGAAAGGTTGGGGGGGGGGGGTGCACAGTGGCGCAGTGGTTAGCACTGCAGCCTCACGGTGCCGAGGTCCCAGGATCGATCCCGCCCCCGGATCACTGTCCGTGTGGAGTTTGCACATTCTCCCCGTGTCTGCGTGGGTCTCACCTCCACAACCCAAAGATGTGCGGGGTAGGTGGATTGACCATGCTAAATTGCCCCTTAATTGGAAAAAAAATAATTGGGAACTCTACATTTATTTTTTTTTAAATGACCAGTTTCTCTGTTTAGTACGCGGGAAGCATATTAAGTAGCTTGGATGCCAGGAGAAGTCCCTACCCTTCTTCATGTAGTGTCATAGGCAAGGCCGGGCAAGGTTAAATTACTCTTCCAAAAAAAATGGCTCTTCGGACCATTCCCTGGAAATGTCAGCACTCAAGTCCTGGAGTGGGGCTTGAACACAATGGCTTTGAGACACAAGGCCTTTTGCTGAGCCAAACTGCCTGGATGAAATATCGAGGAAACCTGGGCCTTTCTGCCTTGAGGGATGACATTTAAGAGGGGGAATCTCCTGTTGGAACGGCTGTGTAGTGCCTGCCCAGCCTGCACACATCCCCATGGCTTAGGACTGGCAGCAAGTCACACAAAGACTGAGCAACTTTGTGGACCGGGCTTCCAGGCAGGGGGGAAGTTTTGGAATTATTTTTGGAAACAACTGGAAGCTGTAACTAGGGGGAGTTTGCACACGTTTCTAATGAATGAAGGGCCTTTGTCATCAACGGGAATCTCAAAATCCTTGCACGCAACAGTTGCCAAATTTCCAGGATTGTCCCAGTAAGAGACGTTAGACGTTGCAATCCGGTTCACGAGCTCGCAAACGTCTCCACATTTCTAGAATTGTTGCTGAGTTCCTGCAAACTGGAAATGGGGAAAGCGGCCCAAAGAGAGGGGGACACAAAACTGTCCAAGATTTTTTTTAAAGCCTGAAAGGCTTAGCATTTTGTTAGCTAATCTCCCCAGGCAGTGTCTGAGAGGTGCACACATTTGAACTGGTCATTCACATCCTGTTGTGTGGCGGGATAACAAAGCAAAATGCTGAATAGTATTTTTGGGTCTTTAGTTTATGAATTAGGAGTTCATTCAGTGTGACAACAATGCAATATTGTGCACAGCCCCTGATCAAATATTTAACCAGCTTGTTTCACTGCCCTATTATGCACTTAATTAATCTGTTTTACTAGATTTGAAGGTTTAATTTCTTCTGGTAGTGCACTGTTTAACACGAGCGTACAGCACTGTGTTGTGCATTATCACAACACTGTGGGTAGCTCATCGAAGGAGATTTTTTATATTTCATCACTAGCAAAACCAACTAACCCAGAATTGCATTCACCGTCCTATGCTTGATCTGCCTTGTAACTAGTTTTGAATTCTGCAACAGGCATTGTTTCAAATGTTGCTTGGCAACATTCCTGGGAGGATTTGGATGAACAGTGCTACATGTATGCAAGTGTTTGTTGTAAATGATAGATCTCACAATGGCTGACGACAGATAGGGCAGCACAAGACAATTTGAACTGGGATTTCATTAACTCACCCCAGGGACTGCCCATGAGCCGGTACTTGCTCCAACAACGCTGGGTCTGCAAATGTGTGTTAGCTCTTCCTTTGAACTTCTGCGCACAACAATCAGAACACCTAGATAATAAGACCGTCTGGGAGAGGGCTCTGTGGGCAGGAATGTGTGAAAGTTTGCTTCTACTTTTGGTTAAGTATTCAGCAAAACGTAAATAATTACTTGCCACAAACCTGCTTATTATAGTACAGACGTCTGACTCTAAAAAGGTCACGCACAACCTGTTAGCTTTCTTGTCTGCCTCACAATTGATTTTGGATCTCTCCCCATTTCTGCATGGGTTTCAGCCCCACAACCCAAAGATGTACAGGTTAGGTGGATTGGTCATGCTAAATTGCCCCTTAATTGGAAAAAGAAATAAACTAATACAATTGATTTTGGATCAAGGTAGACTGCGAGTGACTCGAAGGCCACGTCGCACCCTTTTACCTGCAATGCCCCTTGACAGCATTGCTACTCCGAGTTAACTGAACCGGCCCAGGTAGGAATCGAGCTGCAGAATAGTACTGACCGGGACTGTTACTTGTAAATACTTTCCTTTTGGAAATAAACCATTTTTTGACTCTCCTATCACTACTAAATCCAGGATCCCACATCAATCATTATCCGACTACAGCCTGTGGACCAAACCAACATTGCAACCTGCTGCCACACTCATGGGGAGTTGTGAGAAATCAATGTACCTCTTTATTATTGTCACAAGTAGGCTTACATTAACACTGCAATGAAGTTACTGTGAAAAGCCCCTAGTCGCCACACTCCGGCGCCTTTTCGGGTACACGGAGGGAGAATTCAGAACGTCCAATTCACCTAACAAGCCCGTCTTTCGGGACCTGTGGGAGGAAACCGGAGCACCCAGAGGAAACCCACGCAGACACGGGGAGAACGTGCAGACTCTGCACAGACTGTGACCCAAGCCGGGAATCGAACCCGGTAGTCTGGAGCTGTGAAGCAACAGTGCTAGCCACTGTGCTCCCGTGCCACCCTGAGCCCACGGGGGGAGTTAGACATGTCCTCCCCTGTCTCCCCCCCACCCCCCCCCCCCCCCCCCCCCCCCCACCCCCCATCCTCACCCCACTGGTGATCCTCTCTTTCTGTCTATGTTCAAATTCCCGGCACTGTCCCAAACTGAAGGTCAATGCACTGGGAATGTCACAGAGACAGGAACCCACAGGCTGTCTCCCAGCCCTGTCCCAAACTGAAGGTCAATGCACTGGGAATGTCACGGAGACAGGAACCCACAGGCTGTCTCCCAGCCCTGTCCCAAACTGAAGGTCAATGCACTGGGAATGTCACGGAGACAGGAACCCACAGGCTGTCTCCCAGCACTGTCCCAAACTGAAGGTCAATGCACTGGGAATGTCACAGAGACAGGAACCCACAGGCTGTCTCCCAGCCCTGTCCCAAACTGAAGGTCAATGCACTGGGAATGTCACGGAGACAGGAACCCACAGGCTGTCTCCCAGCCCTGTTGGTGCAGAATTGCACAGTGTCGCTAAATGGCTCCTGTGTGAGATCAATCCTTGGGGGGGGGGGGGGGGGGGGGGGCATGCGCTGGCGCCGGGATTCTCAGTTCCCGCCACTGTCAATGGCATTTCCCATTGAAGCCTCCCCACGCGGCCAGGAAAGCTGTCAGCGGGAGCAGAGAATCCCGCCGTCCCAAATAGCCGGAGAATTCCGGCCATGGTCATCATTAAACTTTTAGTTTCATGTTTTCATTGGATTAAAATGTCACCCCCCTGCCGTGGTGGGATTGGAACCCTGGTTCCCCAGAGCATTATCCTGGGTTCCCTAGATTACTAATCCAGTGACAATTCCACTGCTTCCCATCAATCTTCATCGGCCACTCCAGCTATCGGCTTCAACATTTAAACAAGCAAATATTTTGCAATGCATGTGTGTGTCTATGGGCAGAATCTGATGGCCCCATCGTTGGGGGAGGGGGGGGGGGGGGGTGGGTGGGGGGGGGGGGGGTGGAATTGCAGTGAGCCATTCAAAAGTCCATTGACTTTGGCAGATACAGGAAAGCTCGCTGGTGGGAGGGTCCGTGAAGTTGCAAACTCTATGTGTATATGTCTATGTATGTGTGTGTGAGAGTGTGCGTGTGTGAGTATACGTGTGAGTATTTGTGTATGTGTGTGTATGTATCTGTGTATGTGCATGTGTATCTGTGTTTGTGCATGTGTGAGTGAGTATAAGACCATAAGACATAGGAGCATAATTAGGCTACTTGGCCCATCAAGTCTGCTCCGCCATTCAATCATGGCTGATATTTTCTCATCCCCATTCTCTTGCCTTCTCCCCATAATCCTGATCCCCTTATTAATCAAGAACCTATCTATCTCTGTCTTAAAGACACTCAGTGAATTGGCCTCCACAGCCTTCTGCGGCAAAGAGTTCCACAGATTCACCACCCTCTGGCTGAAGAAATTCCTCCTCATCTCTGTTTTAAAGGATCGTCCCTTTAGTCTGAGATGGTGTCCTCTGTTTCTAGTTTTTCCTATAAGCGAAAACATCCACTCCACTCTCTCCAGGCCTCACAGTATTGTATGTGAGGATGTATTTGTGTATGAGTGTTGGTAAGTGTATATGTGTACACGTGTGTGTGAGTGTGCGTGTGTATGTGTGTGTGTGAGTATGTGTGTGTGAGTAGGTGAGTGAATATTTGTATATGTGTTTGTGTGAGTATTTATTTATATATGTGAGTATGTATTTGTGTATGTGTGTGTGAGTATGTTTTTGTCTATGAGTGTGTGTGTATGTGTGTGTATATGAATCTGTGTATGGATGTGTGTACATGTGTGTGTATTTGTTTATGTGTGTGTGAGTATGTCTGTGGGTATGTATTTGTGTATGTGTATGAGTACGTATTGTGTATGTGTGTATATATGTGGATTTGTGTGAGTATGTATTTGTGTGCGTATATGTGTGCGCGCGAGTATGTATTTGTGTATGTGTGTGTGTATGTGTGCGCGAGTACATATTTGTGTATATCTGTGTGTGCGAGTATGTATTTGTGTATATGTGTGCGCGCGCGAGTATGTATTTGTGAATATGTGTGTGCGAGTATGTATTTGTGTATATGTGTGTGCGCGAGTATGTATACGTGCATGTGTGTGTGCCCGATTATTTGTATGTGTGTGCGCGAGTATGTATTTATGTATGTGTGTGTGCTTACGAGTATGTATTTGAGTGCATATTTGTGTATGAGTGTGTGTGTTTGAGTGACTATGTATTTGTGTGTGTGAGTATGTATTTGTGTATGTGTGTGTGAGTATGTTTTTGTCTATGAGTGTGTGTGTATATGTGTGTGTCTGTGTGTGTGAGTATGAATCTGTGTATGGGTGTGTGTACATGTGTGTGTATTTGTTTATGTGTGTATGAGTATGTCTGTGGGTATGTATTTGTGTATGTGTATGAGTACGTATTGTGTATGTGTGTATATATGTGAGTTTGTGTGAGTATGTATTTGTGTGCGTATATGTGTGCGCGTGAGTATGTATTTGTGTATGTGTGTGTGTACATGTGTGTGCGCGAGTACGTATTTGTGTATATCCATGTGTGCAAGTATGTATTTGTGTATATGTGTGTGTGCGCGAGGATATATTTGTGTATATGTGTGTGTATTTGTGTATATGATGTGTATGTGTGCGAGTATGTATTTCTGTATATGTGTGTGCGCGAGTATGTATACGTGCATGTGTATGTGCCCGATTATGTGTATGTGTGTGCGCCAGTATGTATTTGTGTATGTGTGTGTGCTTACGAGTATGTATTTGAGTACATATTTGTGTATGAGTGTGTGTGTGTATATGTGTGTATGTGTTTGAGTGAGTATGTATTTGTGTGTGAGAGTATGTATTTGTGTATTTGTGTGTGAGTATGTATTTGTGTATGAGTGTGTGTGTGTGTATGTGTGTGTATGTGAGTATGTATTTCTGTGTGGGAGTATCTCTGTGGGTATGTATTTGTGTATGTGTGTGAGTATGTATTTGTGTATGTGTGTGAGTATGTATTTGTGTATGTGTGTGTGTGCGAGTATGTATTTGTGTATGTATTTGTGTTTCTGTGTATACATGTGTGTGTGAATATGTATTTGTGTATGTGTGTGTATATGTGTTTGTGTGCATGTGTGTATACACGTGTGCAAGTATGTATTTGTGTATGTACACTTGTGTGTGTGAGGATGTATTAGTGTATGTATACTTGTGTGCGCGAGTATGTGTATATGTGTGTGCGAGTATGTATTTGTGTGTGTGTGTATATGTGGATGTGCGAGTGTGTATTTGAGTATGTGTGTGCCAGTATTTATTTGTGTATGAAAAAAAATGAAAATCGCTTATTGTCACGAGTAGGCTTCAATTAAGTTACTGTGAAAAGCCCCTAGCTGCCACATTCCGGCGCCTGTTCGGGGGGCTGGTACGGGAATCGAACCGTGCTGCTGGCCTGCCTTGGTCTGCTTTAAAAGCCAGCGATTTAGCCCAATGTGCTAAACCAGCCCCTGTGTGTGTATATGTGAGTTTATGTGAGTGTGTGTGTCTGCGAGTATTTATTTGTGTATGTGTGTGTGTGCGAGTATGTATTTGAGTATCTATTTGTGTGTATGTGTGTGCGTGAGTATATATTTGTGTATGTGTGTATATGTGTGCACGCGTGTATGTATTTGTGTATGTGTGAGTATGTATTTGTGTATATATGTGTGTGCGAGTATGTATTTGTGTTTGTGTCTGTGAGTATGCATTTGTGTATGTGTGTATGCGAGTATGTATTTGTGCATATGTGTGTGTGAGTATGTATTTGTGTATTTGTGTGTGTAAGTATATGCGTATGTGTGCGAGTATGTATTTGTATACACGTGTGTGTGTATGTATTTGTGTATGTGTGTATGCGAGTATGTATTTGTGTATATGTGTGTGAGTATAGATTTGAGTACGTATTTGTGTCTTTGTGTGTGAGTATGTATCTGTGTATGTGTGTATACATGTGTGTGCTCTCACTGAATGTTACAGCAACTGTGTACAAATACCCATGACAGGAGCATCGAGCCGAGACAAGAGGCAATATAAAGGCCCACGCTGTCACCTGGTATGACCCATTTGACCTTCTCGCCTGTTTCCACTTGCAGCAAAACATTGAGCCAGGCTCTGTGTCGGATTGCCAGCATAAAGCACAAGTAATAAAGAAAGTATTCTCAGCGGTGTTGGCCCCAGAGAATCGTCAGTGCAGCATTTTGGTCAGTGATGGGGTGAGACTGAAAGCTGGTGGGTGGGATTCTCCGGCAACTGGCCGGATGGCCCGACGTGGCGGCAAGAGCCGCGCGAACCACTCCAGCATCGGGCCGACTGGAAGGTGCGGAATCCTCCGCACTTCCGGGGACTGGGCCGGTGCCAGAGGGTTTGGCACAGCGGCAACCGGCGGCGAAGGGTCAGCGCACGTTAGTGCGTGTGCTGGACCGCCGGCGTGGCTCCACGCATATGCAGACCCCGGCCGGCGTGGTCCTGCGGAGGTTCTTCTCCGCAACGGCCATGGCGGAGTCCTACAGAGGCCGCTGATGGGGTCAGAGGGCACCTGGTGGAGGGTGGCCGGGGGGTTACCTATACGACCTGTCGCACTAAGCTCACAGCGGGCAGTCAGCAGCATGCGCAGCTGCCTTTCCGGCTGCAGCAATGGTGTTCCATGCCCATCCACCCCGATCCCACAGCCCACCTCCTGGCCACCCCCCGCTACTCACCCCCACAGCCTTGACAGAATCCCCCCAGCCAGCGGCACAACTGTCAGCACACTTTGCCGATGTTGGACACTTTCTGTACTCCCCCTCTCTCGCTCAGCAGCCACGACGCCTGTTTCTCGATTATTAAAAGCACAAGCGAATCCCGCCATCGGGGATTCGCCCCAGTGGAGGCGGAGCGTCGCGGAGGCCCCGGAGAATACCCGTCAGGCCGCTAATGATATGTCAATGGCGTTGACTGTACGTGCGGAGTGGAACGCATTGGCACCGCTGGAGAATTGCGATTTGGCGTGAAACCGGCGCCCATCACGATTTTGGCGTCAAAACCAATTCTTCGCCCAATCACGTTTTGTGATTCCGGCATCGGCTAACGGAGAATCCCGCCTGAGGATAGAAAACCACAGGGGCTGGTTTAGCACTGTGGGCTAAACAGCTGGCTTGTAAAGCAGAACGAGGCCAGCAGCACGGTTCAATTCCCGTACCAGCCTCCCCGAACAGGCGCCGGAATGTGGCGACTAGGGGCTTTTCACAGTAACTTCATTGAAGCCTACTCGTGACAATAAGCCATTTTCATTTCATTTCATTTCCTCAGCCTGTACCTTAGAGAAACGTTTATGTTTCAGCCAACTATTCCTCCCCAGTTGAGTTAGGTTTTGCCATTTAATTCTAAATAAAAGAACCTTTAGAAATGGCGATTGAATGATATTTGCGCTTGCTCGTCTAATTAACCGCTGCCTTCTGGGCCCCCTAGAACGACCCGATTCCCTGTTTGAAACACAGTGCGAGATTGACTAGTTTTAAATAATTTGTGCAGCACCACATTGACTCGGTTGGTTAATGAAATCAACTGCAAGAGTTTTCTCAACGTGCCATTCCTGCTCCAACAATCCGGGTTCCTGCAGGTCAGGTGCTTAACCTTTGTTTCTCCGGTTAGGCCCCAGGTGTCAAAACTACTTGGGAGATGGTTCCTCAGATCAGCAAACCTGTGAGGGAAGTTGTGCTGCAGGTTTGTGATGTGTTGGGTAAGCTGGGTCTGCGAGGACTGCGTTTGCTGCAGCAGCGAGAGAGACAGGCCTCCAACACTTGAAGAAATGCAACTCTATTTTATTGAACTCTTAACTATCATACGTGCTTTAACTGTGGGTTGACACTATGCTGAGTTGACTGGAGACCTGAGGCTAACCTGACCAGACTATCTTACTACCACATGGTGTATGTTCTAGCTGTTGCTCACGGGCTCTGACTGTGTCAGAGGCTGCATCCCGAGAGAGCGAGAAAACTGGTGCCCTCTGGCTTTATAGTGGCCATGTCCTGTCTGAGATTGGCTGCTGTGTTCTGTGTGTTCATTGGTTATCCTGTGTGTCAATCAATGCCTGTCTGTGCATCATCATATACTTGTGTGTATATTGTGACAGTTTGTACGTGAACATTGTGGTTTGAGACTGACCAAGAACCCCCTCGGGGGAAATCTCAGGAGTGGAGCTCCAAGCATTCACCGAGAACAGTCATGCTTGGAAACTCATCTCTATGGAAACATTTGTAATTAAAACTGTGTGCTGGGGCAGCACGGTAGTACAGTGGTTAGCACAGTTGATTCGCAGCTCCAGCGTCCCAGGTTTGATTCCCGGCTTGCGTCACTGTGTGGAGTCTGCTTGTTCTCCCCGTGTCTGCGTGGGTTTCCTCCGGGTGCCCCGGTTTCCTCCAACAGCCCAAAGATGGTTAGGTGGCTTGGCCATGTTAAACTGCCACTAGTGTCCAAAAAAGCTTAAGTGGGGTTACTCGGTTATGGGGATAAAGGGGACAGGGTGGTGGTGAGGGGATTAAGTAGGGTGCTCTTTCCAAGGGCCGGTGCAGACTCGATGGGCTGAATGGCCTCCTTCTGCACTGTAAATTCCATGATTCTATGGCGCTGAGGTCCCAGATTCGATCCCGGCTCTGGGTCACTGTCCGTGTGGAGTTTGCACCCCCGTGTTTGTGCGGGTTTCGCCCCCATAACCCAAAGGTGTGCAGGGTAGGTGCATTGGCCACGCTAAATTGCCCCTTAATTGGGAAAAATGAATCGGGTACTCTAAATTTATTTTAAAAACACCGTGTGCTATATCCAAGAGATGGTAAAACTCTTCTTCCCAGGTGGATTGGAGCCAGGTTTTTTTCTCACAGGTAGTAGGTTGAAGACTGAGTAATGAGAGCAACGGGCAAAGCCACCCAAACAGTACAAATCTGCTGATAATTATAGACTGCTACCCAGCCAGCAGTGGGATTTGAAATTCAGCTGCGTGAGGCTGTGCATGACTGAGCAGATTCTGTGCTGGAATTTTAGGCAGTGGCACCTGATGAAAGCAGCTCCATAAGCAGCATCGCGGAGAGGAGGGAAATGAGACAGGCAGCTCAGTTGGTGGGAGACTGCTGTGTGTGAGTCTCCTTCGGCTGATTGCCTCCAAACCGTTTCCCTCCATTTCACCTTTGTAAACAATCCTGGCAGAAGGCAGCTGTCTGCTGTGGCAAAGGAACGTGAAAGACAGAAGCACTGTTCAAAGTTTTGCTTTTTTTAATGGCAGGAAAAACTGGATCACCTCATCATCTGCTCTACTCAATGGGCTACACACCCAATCTGCGCGATGTAGCCTCACAATGTAACTGTTAGCCCCGACATCATTGTGGGGTGACTCTGTGCCACACTCTGTCCCAGGCCAGTCTGCCCTCCCTGATACCCAAAACTTTTTTCTTTTTTTTATAAATTTAGAGTGCCCAATTTTATTTTTCCAATTAAGGGGCAATTTAGCCTGGCCAATCTATCTAACCTGCACATCTTTGGGTTGTGGGGGCGAAACCCATGCAAACACGGGGAGAATGTGCAAACTCCACACGGACAGTGACCCAGAGCCGGGATCGAACCTGGGACCTCGGCGCCGTGAGGCAGCAGGGCTAACCACTGCGTCACTGTGCTGCCCCAAAACTGAAGACCCGCCAGAGCTTCATGCAACTGCAGCACAACTTGCACACTCTTATTTTATTCCAACCCTCTTCAGAGACAGACTTTGTAAATGGATTTTTGTGCCTACCTGCTAGCTACAGGTGATTTCAGCACATGGACTCCATAATCTCGATGTTCCTCCAGAGTTCCAAACTACTGGCCATTTGCGGAGCACTCTTCAATCCAAAGTGAAGATGACCTCACACTCGGTTACCTCACTGCTGGCCAATGAAAGCCTGGCCCGCTGGGGAGTGGGGGCTTCCACTGGGAAGGGGGGGGGGGGGGGGGGGTGTACCCTGTGCCTATAATGAGCCCGCCTGCCAGTGTGGCATTGTGGGAACCGCCTTCCTGAATATATTTAAACTAAGTGTCAGAAAAGCTGCACAGATTCATCCCACAGCAGCAGCGCTCCAGATCTTGGTCCAATCACAGAGGATCATGGCGGAGGGCACCGAGTGCATAGCCCCCCCTCACTGATGACCATGTCCCAGTCATTGAGGACCATGGCTGAGGGCTTCGGCACCATGCTTCAGATATTGGCAGGCCTCCAGGACTGACACAGAGGCCTCTAGAGCTCACCCCAGCTGCCCCTCCCTCGCATGGAGCAGCCCAGGGGCGAGCAAGCACCCAGAGGGAGGAGGAAGCACTGGGGCCCATTCTGGGGCCTCCCACCAAGGAGACGCGGGCAGACTCCAGTCCTTCTGAATCCCCTCCCTCCTGACACCAGTGCATCGCCTGGGCAGCAGGCTGAAAAGGGTGATCTGGCAACACCTGTGACACCCAAAATTTAGCCAAGACCCTCCAGAGGATTCCCACCAAGGGCATCACAGGCTAGGTGGCGTGGAATGCCCCCTTCATTTCTGATGTGCATTCTTGGGAGATAACTAGAAGGAGTGCGAAGTTAAGAAGTTATTGGAGGGTGTCCCCTGTCCCATTTGCTCTTTGCGTTGGCAATTGAGCCCCTGGCCATGGCGTTGAGGGAGTTGAGGAATTGGAGGGGTCTGGTGCGGGGTGGGGAGGAGCACCGAGTGTCATTATATGCAGATGACTTGTTGCTTTATGTGGCGGACCCAGTGGGGGGAATGCCGGAGGTGATGAAGATTCTTAGGGAATTTGGGGGCTTTTCAGGGTACAAGCGCAACCTAGGTAAGAGTGAGCTGTTCGTCGTGCACCCGGGGGATCAAGAGGAGGGGATTGGTAGGCTCCCACTGAAAAGGGCGGGGAGGAGCTTCCCGTACCTGGGAGTCCAGGTGGCTAGGAGCTGGGGGGCCCTTCATAAGCTTAACCTCACTAGGCTGGTGGAGCAAATGGAGGAGGAGTTCAGAAGATGGGATATGTTGCTGCTGTCGCTGGTGGGCAGGATGCAGTCCGTCAAGATGACGGTGCTCCCAAGGTTTTTGTTCCTGTTCCAGTGCCTCCCCATCCTTATCCCGAAGGCCTTTTTTAGGAGGGTCAATAGGAGTATTACGGGATTTGTATGGGCGCATGGGACAAAAAGGGTGTTTTTGGAGCGGGGCAGGGATGGGGGGGGGGGGGGGGGGCTGGCGTTGCCCAACCTCTGTGGGTACTACTGGGCTGCCAATGCAGCGATGGTGCGTAAGTGGGTAATGGACGGGGCAGGGGCAGCATGGAAGAGGATGGAGATGGCGTCCTGTGTGGGCACGAGCCTGGAGTCGCTGGTAACGGCGCCGTTGCCACTCCCTCCAACGAGGTATACCACGAACCGGTGGTGGCGGCTACCCTCAAAATTTGGGGGCAATGGAGATGGCATAGGGGGGAGGTGGGGGGCTCGATGGAGTCCCCGATATGGGGGAACCACCGGTTTGTTCCAGGGGGCATCGATGGCGGGTTTCTGGGCTGGCACAGGGTAGGTATTAGGAGGTTGAGGGACCTGTTTGTGGATGGGAGGTTTGAGAGCCTGGGTGAGTTAGAGGGGAAGTTTGGGCTCCCCCCGGGGAACATGTTTAGGTACATGCAGGTTAGGGCGTTTGCCAGGCGGCAGGTGGAGGGGTTCCCTCTGCTGCCCCCACGTGGGGTACGGGACAGGGTGCTCTCGGGGGTGTGGGTTGGAGGGGGCAGGATTTCGGACGTGTACCACGTCATGCAGGAGGTGGATGATGCCTTGGTGGAGGAGCTGAAGGGTAAATGGGAAGAGGAGCTGGGTGAGGAGATTGAGGAGGGGGACGTGGGCGGATGTCCTGGAAAGAGTGAATTCCTCCTCTTCCTGTGCGAGGCTTAGCCTCATACAGTTCAAGGTGCTGCACAGGGTCCACATGACCGGGACGAGGATGAGTAGGTTTTTTGGGGGTGAAGACAGGTGTGCTAGGTGCTCGGGGAGCCCAGCGAACCACGCCCATATGTTCTGGGCATGCCCAGCGCTGGGGGAGTTTTGGAAGGGGGCAGCAAGGACGGTGTCGAGGGTGTTGGGATCCAGGGTCAAGCCAGGCTGGGGACTCGCAATATTTAGGGTTGCAGTGGAGCCGGGAGTGCAGGAGGCGAAAGAGGCCGGTGTTCTGGCCTTTGCGTCCCTAGTAGCCCAGCGGAGGATCTTGCTCCAGTGGAAGGATGCGGGGCCCCCAAGCGTGGAGGCCTGGATCAATGATATGGCAGGGTTCATTAAATTGGAGAAGGTGAAATTTGCCCTGAGGGGATCAGTTACTGGGGGGGGGGGGGGGTTTTGGGGGTTAGTGTGTTTTTCTTTTTGTTGTTGTTAATACAGTATTGTTTTCTTGTTGTTATTTTCTGTTTTGGATATGTTTTTGAAAATCTCAATAAAAATTATTTTATAAAAAAAAAGAAGTTATTGGAGAAGTTATATTAAGAGCATTGAGTTGTCATGGGGGAAGTCACACAGCTTTAGTTAAGGAGAAAGGTGGCTCACTGTAAATAATCAGAGTGAAAGAATGTTGTATATCCAGACTTACATGGCTCTCACTCTCATTATTTTCACATGGAACTTGTGAACCACCCACAGACCCTCCAGGCTCACCTGGAAGGGAGAGGCATGAGGCAGCTGCGGACAACCCTGCCTTCTATGGTGGCTTCCACTGTCAATCGGTGACTCAAGAGGAAGTTTGTTCTTCAGAAGAAAAGGCATAAAGAGGTTAACGACAGGTCTGCAAGGGCGCTCCGGCCGCTGCAGATAGGTGGCATGGTCAGAATTGAGGACCCCAATGGCAATGGATGGTCAAAACTGGCAAGGGTCATGCAACAGGCAGGTCCGCACTCATTCATGGCGGCCACTGAGGATGGTTCACTCCCGCGCCGGAACCAACGAGCGCTCCGAAAAGTACAACGCCTTTTGTGCTGAACCCAGTGGAAGTGTTTGGGTGTACTCCCAAGTTTGAGGAAGGCACAGAATGTCCAGCACAGCCCGGGGTCAATGATGCATCCGCAGTGGTACACTGGGAAATACTGACAACTCAGCCGTTACGCAGAACGTCAACGAGAGTAAGGCACAGTGAACTTATAAGAAAATATATATTACAAGTGTTTTTGAATACCTATATCTCCAAAGGAAGGGGGATGTGGTGATATGCATACATGCATATCTGTATATAACTGTACAAATGGGTAAAGCCATTTATTAATATATGTAATCACAGGTATGACCTCCTGCCAGTGGGTGGCGCCAGACATGCATCATGTGCCCGACGTGACTCGGCAGTTGGTGGTAGGATGAATAGCAGGACAGTGCCACTTAGAATAGCTCACTCGAGATTTAAGTAACTTTGTTTGTAGAAAGATCTATTAGTTGTCCACATGGGCAGCAGTAAATTGAAGGGGTGTAGGTTAGGTTAATCTTAGATTAGGATAAATGGTCGGCACAACATCGTGGGCCGGAGGGCCTGTACTGTGCTGTTAGATTCTCTGTTCTATTATCTTTCCGTCTGTCTAATAATACATCGTTCTGGTTCAACACATTTATGTTCTGTGTGTGTCTTCATCATCGTTGGAGCCATGGAACACAACAGTGGAGAGCACAGCAGGCCACCACAAAGCAGACGTTTCTCCGGGGGGTGTACAGCGGTGCACCACCAGAGTGATCGCGGCATCGGAACCACATTTTCACCAGTCCGATGCTCCTCTCAATGTCAGCACAGGTGGCCACACGGGCCTTGTTATATTGAATCTCCGCATTGGTCTCTGGCCTCTGTACTGACGTAATCAGCCAGCACCTCAGCACATCCTTCAAGAGCCAACCGGTCATCCTGTGGTGTCCCTTGAAGATGCTGGGGATCTCCGACTGCACAGTGTAGCTGTCGTACACACTCCTGGTGAAGCGTGCACATGCATGATCTTTAGGTGGTAGTCACACATGAGTTGAATGTTCGGGGAGTGGAAATCCTGGACCGCCCGGATGCGTGTCATCCGTTACCCCCTGGACCTGCGGCATCCCAGCGATGCTGGAGAATCCTGCTGCCCAGGCATCTTGATGGGCTTGGTCTAGGTCAACGTTTATATAGTCAGCTGCCCGGGCCAAGCAGGCATCTATTACTTTACCGATGCACTTGTAGGCGATAGATTATGCTCGAGCCCTGGAATTAACCTGAATGAACCCGTCTCTCAGGGTGCCACCCAATGAGCTAGTTGTGCTGGGTCACCCCACCCTGCACACGCACCCCTGGTCACCGGACCCCAGACCCCTGCTGGCAACATTACATGGTCAGAGTTCAGGTTCGCTCCCCTGATCCACACACCCACCCTCTGGTCGTGGAGATATCCTCAGTGCTGAGGCCCAGCTCTTGGGTGTTTGATTGTTGGCTGCTGCCTCTATGGTGTTGACTTCTACAGTGTTCAGGCAAAGTGTCCAGGCCTCACGGTCTGATTGGCAAAAACACTCACCGACATGGCAGGTCTACCCACGGGAATCAACGTGGGAGCTGTGAAGAGCTCATATAACTGGCAATGCCAATTCCCTATTGGCGATAGCCTTCAGCTGTGCAGCCAGACGCTGCCATGGTCAATGGAGGTTAAGGTGACCTTCACCATATTACCACGGCCAGGGCTCTGTCCTGGGGGTGCTCGGACAGGCAGCAGCTGGAGTTTTCCTGCTATGGGTCTACACTGTGCCGGGGTGGGGGTGGGGGGTGGCACGTTGGACCCGCGGGCGCTGAATCCCTCTCCTCACATCCCAGGGGCGGCGCCCACCATTGGCGCCCGAACCATCCCTACCAGCCCATCCCCGCCCTCAGCAATGGGCAGTGCCCTGGACTGACTACCTGATTTCGAAGGTGGCTACTCACCTCCTCCAATCCCCACAGCAGCTATTGCGCTAACTTCACTTTTTTAAACAGACGTACTAGAAATTGCCCCCGTGACCTCTGGCTGGGGAACCGGTTAGATCACAGGGAGCCATTAGACAGGGGGTCTGTCCCGTTAACGAGATGCAGATTGGCCTTAATTGATGATTATTGGTTTCTCCCATGTCTAGCTGGGGTCTGGATCATGCCAACGGGAGCGGACCGGTTAGATCGTAAACCGATCGGAACCCGGCACAGATCCTGATTTCGGCCTCTCCAGCGATCTAACAGGCTCGCATGGATACACGTCGGGTGAAACTCGGCTGTTATATCATGCCCCTTACTAAGCTAAATCGCTGGCTTTTAAAGCTGACCAAGCAGGCCAGCAGCACGGTTCGATTCCCGTACCAGCCTCCCCGGACAGGCGCCGGAATGTGGCGACTAGGGGCTTTTCACAGTAACTTCATTGAAGCCTACTCGTGACAATAAGCAAATTTCATTTCATTTCATTCATTTCTTCTCTAGATTTACCTCATCAAACCCTTTCATGGTTTTACAAACCTCCATCAGGTCACCCTTCATCCTCGGAACTTTAAGATGAAGTAAAATAAAAAGAGACAAAGAGAAATTGGTCAATCAATGAACAGATGCCAGATCTGAAGTGAAGTGGGGATGGAGCAGAACCAGCTAAATTGGGGTCAAAGGAATTCAATTAACCCCAATGACTTTGTTTTTTAACAGTGTAATTGAGAAGTGCATACCTTTCTTTTTAGGATTCACTTGAAAAATGTCTCATAAAAGATGGACTGGATTCTCCATTTTGAGCGACTAAGTGTTGAGTCCACCATCGAATCCCATGAAAAACGGTGTGGAAATCGGCAAGTCCGTGATGGACACTCGCAGGGCTGGCAAGCTGCAGCCGCGCGTAAACTATACACCCCCCACGCATACATACACTGATCAGGACCGAAAAGGTGGGACAGGTTGTGCTGGAGCGCTCATACAGCTGATAGGTCAGCTGGGGCCAGAGGGCACGCGGTGTTGGTGTGGGGGGGGGGGGGGGGGGGGGGTGTGCTCCAGGAGGGTCACCTGTACGACCCAGGGAACCAGGTTTAAAGCGGACTGTCAGCACCATGCGCAGCGTCATGGCTGCCTTACCGGCTGCGGTAATAGTGTTGCGTACCCATCCACCCCAACCCCACAATCCACCTCCTGGCCACTTCCCACTACTCCCCCCCCCCCCCCCCCCCCCGTCACTGACAGGAGCCGCACTCCCCCCCCCCGACCCAGCCAGCGGCACAACTGTCGACGAAGTACAGTGGTGCTGGACAATATCCATACGCCCTCTCTCTCTCTCTCTTTCTCAGCAGCCACCACGTCAGGTTCACCATTTCTGAGAGCACACGTGGACCGCGCCGTCGGGAACTCGGCCCATCGGAGGTGGAGAATCGCAGGCGGGCCCACTAAAGAGATGCAAAATGGTGTTGAAAGTACGTGTGGCGCATTGACACTGTTTTTGAGGTGACAGAGCATTGCGAGTTGGCATCAGAAGCTATTTACCACCGGATCGCACACCCCGATATCGGCGTTGGATAATGGAGAATCGCGCTCGAAGCCCCTGAGTCACGTTGCAAAGTTGCATTTCGACGCGTTACTTTGTGGCAAAGCATCACTGTACAAGTGCAGATGGATTATTTTCTCGAGCCTGCAGGTAATTATAAAACACTAATATATTAATGGAAAGCCTTATTTCTCAGACATCCCCATTTAAGCTCAATGGTCCCTTCATTAAGCAGATTGTATTATTAAGCTTTATTCTCTCGCTGTGAATCTCTCTTCCACCTTGAGGCAAAACACTAGCAGGAAATGACTTGTGTGGTTCTGCGGCTGCATGTTCCATTATCAGACTGATCTGCTGAGATTTACATTATCTGACTTCAATTAGGAAAATTCTATTAGGATGAATTCCCTTGTGAATCAATCTAGCTAAAATTACAATTTTGCCACTTAAAACATCTGCCGCCCATTTTAAACAGGGAGGTATAGATTTTGTTTTTAAAGTATGTGGGATCTGTGACTCGACACATTAGCCAACTACTGATGTGACCCAATAGGCTAGATCCATTTAAGGGAGGGCATCCAGGACTGAGAGGCTGGAGTTACGTGGATAGATTTGAGAAGCTGGGGTTGATTTCCTGAAAGAAGAGACGGCTGAGAGGAGGATTTGATTGAGGCGTTCCAAATCATGAGGGGCCTAGACAGGGAGAAACTGCTTCCCCGTGGTGGAGGTGTGGTGAATGTAATATATGTGTATATATGATAATTCACACTGTCTTTGTAAAGTGCTGTGGTGCTATCCTACCACTAGGGGGAGTAGCTCTGGGAGTACTCAGGAACATGTACTGGTCTCCACCCTTGGCTCCGCCCACAACTCCTCTCCCTAGTGCCGCTGTATAAATACCCTTGTCCAGAGTCAGCCTGAGTTCACTACGAGTTCATCAACGGGTAACAGGCTGGCTCTGAAGTAAGTCGATTAAAGCCTAGATTCATATCGGAAACACGTGTCTGGTGAAAATGAAAATGAAAATGGCTTATTGTCACGAGTAGGCTTCAATGAAGTTACTGTGAAAAGCCCCTAGTCGCCACATTCCGGCACCTGTCCGGGGAGGCTGGTACGGGAATCGAACCGTGCTGCTGGCCTGCTTGGTCTGCTTTAAAAGCCAGCGATTTAGCTGGAGGAGCTAAACCATCTGTCTTACATATCTCCCGATTCTTTTCAAGCATTTGGCTACACAAAATTTACACTATTACTCAATATCACCAGCTAACCCCTGCGTGTTTTAATGAAGGTTTCACTTGGGTGAATCATCCTCCTGTCATTGACACTGTTTGAAACTGAAATGTTGCCAATTTAAGGGCATCCTATTTCAGCATGTGAGTCAGCTTCCAAAGCTGAACTTGACTTGATTTAAATTACAAAGGCTCCATCACTTACAGCTTTCATTGTCTTCCACACAGTTGCAGGATTGTGGGGAAAGAGGGAGAAAATTTAATTAAAGGGATAGCTTTTCCGCAGAATCAATGAATCCTTCTATGCTGTAAGATTCTATCATTTTAAAAAATAAATTTAGAGTACCCAATTAATTTTTTCCAATTAAGGGGCAATTTGGCGTGGCCAATCCACCCACTCTGCACATTTTTGGGTTGTGGTGGTGAGACCCACACAAACACGGGGAGAATGTGCAAACTCCACATGGACAGCGACCCAGGGCCGGGATCGAACCTGGGACCTCGGCGCCGTCAGGCAGCTGTGCTAACCACTGTGCCACCGTGCTGCCCCAATTATTCTATCATTACCCGGGTGAGGTTCTCAATCACCTTTGTGTTTTCTTTTAAACTCTCTCCGAGGCATTAGCCTGGGCTCCTGATTATTAGTCCAGTGATATCACCCTAACACTGCTGCCTCCCCACATCCCCATTGCTTGACCTGGAGATTACTGCTCTGTTGAATCGGTGGTAGGTAGAACACAAAGACGGAAGTAGAAATGACAGGCCAATACATGTACAATACTCCTCCACTCTCCTATGGGTCACCTTCCCCGACCTGCAGGTAGGCCGGGGTTTTTATACAACTGGGGATTCTCCTTGCAAAGGGAAGACCCCACCCCCTTAAAGGGGAAGGCCTGTCTGATTGAAAGGGGAAGTTCATATTCCTGGGAGGGGTATTGGACGTCTTTAGGGTACCAGAACAGAGTGTGGCAACTAGGGGCTTTTCACACTAACTCAATTACAATGTTAATGTAAGCCTACTTGTGACAATAAAGATTATTATAAAAACAAACAACGGGCAGCATGGTGGAGCCGTGGGTAGCCCTGCTGCCTCACGGCGCCGAAGTCCCAGGTTCGATCTCGGCTCTGGGTCACTGTCCGTGTGGAGTTTGCACATTCTCCCCGTGTTTGTGTGGGTTTCGCCCCCACATCCCAAAATATGTGTAGGGTAGGTGGATTGGCCACGCTAAATTGCCCCTTAATTGGAAAAATGAATTTGACACTCCAAATTATAAATAAATAAATACATAAAAACAATGCTCAGCTGGACTGCCAGTACCTGCAGAGAGAGAAACAGAGTTAACACTTCAGGGCCAGGATTCCATCCTACCCGGCGGGGCGGGGGGTCCCGGCAGGACGGAGTGGCGTGAACCACTCCGGCGTCGGGCCGCCCCAAAGTGCGGAATTCTCCACACCTTTAGGGGCCAAGCCCTCACATTGAGGGGCTAGGCCCGCGCCGGAGTGGTTCCCACTTTGCCGGCTGGCTTGAACGGCCTTTGGTTCCACGCCAGCCGGGGCCAGAAGGACTTCGCCGGGCAGTGTAAGTCCGCGCATGCGCCAGTGCATCAGCGGCTGCTGACGTCATACCGGTGCACGCGCAGGGGAGGGGGTCTCTTCCGCATCTGCCATGGTGAAGGCCATGGTGGGGGCGGAAGAAAAAGAGTGCCTGCACGGCACAGGCTCGCCCACCGATCGATGGGCCCTGATCGCGGGCCAGGCCACCATGGGGGCACCGCCCGGGGTCAGATCGCCCTGCCCTCAGCCCCCAGGACCCCGGAGCCCGCCCGCGCCGCCAATCCCGCTGGTCAGGTAGGTGGTTTAATCCACGCCAGCGGGAGAGGCCTGTCAGCGGCGGGACTTCGGCCCATTGCGGGCTGGAGAATCGCCGCGGGGGGGCCCGCCGACCGGCGCAGCGCGATTCCCGCCCCCGCCGAATCTCGGGGGGGCGGAGAATTCGGGACACAGCGGGGGCGGGATTGACGCCGGCCCCCGGGCGATTCTCCGACCCGGTGGGGGGTCGGAGAATTCCGTCCCAGTCCCGTAAACTTACATCAGAACAAATCACTTCTTGAGCTCTTGTGCAGTGGCTTTCAGTGTTCATTACAGAGTGAGTACAAACATTCTCAACAAATGTGTTCCATCATTAATTTGCAGGTTTTAATTGGAGGAATTTAATTGAAGCCGTTAGGAGCATTTTGCACAACTTGCTGGCAAATCGATATCCAGACTTCGGCTAAGTTGAAATTCAAATGACTTCTCGAGACCAGTTTCTTCTGCTGCTTGAAACCGGAGGCAGCAATGTGTTGCAAAATACCTCCTGTGCTCTATTGGAGGTGAAACTTTTTAATTGGGTCTTATTGTTCTTTCAGAACTTGCTGCTTTGCTGAACTAATGGATCCTGGAAGCTGCGAATCCCAGGAACTAAATCACACAATGAAAGAAAATGGCAAACTACAATCAGATCGCTTCAAAGGGGCTTTGACTCCGGTTATGTATGAAGAAGGTTCATTAAAGTTTTACTCCGGTGTCAACCTGCAGTTCTTACCATTTTCCTCTGAGTGGAAGAGCTGGTTTGACGCTGTTGAGTAAAATATGACAACGTTTTCAAAGCTAAACATCTGGGTATGCTTCTTCAATAAACATGACCGTATGGAAATTGATTACATTAAATCTGAGTGACTGGGGCCTGTCATTGAAGCGTGCAAGGTGTCAGCAAAGTATTAAAAATTTCAGGACGTTACTGGGCTTGGAGGTTGAAGTCCCAGCTGAACCAATGACATGAAGCGGCTCAAGTTGTTCCTGTCAGCTCTCCCAGTTTTATGACCTTTCCCGATGACATGCCCATTAGCTGTTGAGTCAGGCTGATCAACTTTGAGGAGACAGAATGCCAGCGTTGGGCATCCACGATGAGAAAAAGACGCTGATTGCTGCATATGTGACAGGGAAGAATGTTCTACTACCTTCTGTTGTGGTTCAGCGTTAGCACTTATGATTCTGAGTCAGAAGACTGTGGCCTCCAGTACTGATGGAGAACAGGACTGGTCAGGGTTCCACTTCTTGGATTAGACGTTGAATTGAGGCCCTATCTAACCACTCAGGTGGACATAAAATATCCCAAGGCACAATTTTGAAGAGCAGGGAAGTTCTCTTCAATGTCTTGGCCAGTATTTCTCCCTCAAACCAACATCACTAATTTGGTCATTGTCACATTGCTGTTTCTGTGACCTGGCTGTGTGTATATTGGTTGCCATCTTTCCTACCCATTACATCAGTGACTACACTTCAAAACATTTACAAAATGGCTGTAGACTTATTTTGGAGGTTCTGAGATCATAAAAGAAATAATCTAACATAAGTTTTCCTTTTTAAGTATATATATTCCAAAGTGTTTTCAAATCAATGTCAACAAAACGAAGGTGAGTGCCATCGATTTCAGGAAGTGTAGTGGAGAACATGCCCCGTCTACATCAAAGGAAACTAAGTAGAAAGGGTCGAGAGCTTCATGGCTTTAGGTGTCCAGATCACCAACAGCCTGTCCTCCATGTCTCTTCATACCGGTCCCCCCCATGCTGACACTATAGTTAAGAAAGCCCACCAACGACTCTACTTTCTCGGAAGACTAAGGAAATTTGGCATGTCAGCTACGATTCTCACCAACTTCTACAGATGCACCATAGAAAGCATTCTTTCTGGTTGTATCACAGCTTGGTATGGAGCCTGCTCTGCCCAAGACCGCAGGAAACTACAAAAGGTTGTGAATGTAGCCCAGTCCATCACACAAACCAGCCTCCCATCCATTGACTCTATCTACAATTCCCGCTGCCTCAGAAAGGCAGCCAGCATAATTAAGGACCCCACGCACCTCGGACATACTCTCTTCCACCTTCTTCCGTCAGGAAAAAAAATACCAAAGTTTGAGGTCACGTACCAACCGACTCAAGAACAGCTTCTTCCCTACTGCCTTCAGACTTTTGAATGGACCTACCTCGTATTAAGTTGATCTTTTCTCTACATCCTAGTTATAACTGTAACATTTCATTTTGTCGTCTCTCCTTCCTTCCCTATGTACGGTATGCATTGTTTGTACAGCATGCAAGAAACAATACTTTTCATTGTATACTAATACATGTGACAATAATAAATCAAATCAAATGGCCTCCCTGAACAGGCGCCGGAATGTGGCGGAAAGGGGCTGGTTTAGCATTGGGCTAAATAGCTGGCTTTTAAAGCAGACCATGGCAGGCCAGCAGCGAGGGTTCAATTCCCGTACGAGCATCCCCGAACAGGCGCCCAAATGTGTCAACTAGGGGCTTTTCACAGTAACTTCATTTGAAGCCTACTTGTGACAATATGCGATTATTATTATTATTTTTATCAAATCAAATCAGCCAATTATTTTCCATGTAAGCACAGGCAGATAGGTCAATGTGGCAGTCAAGTTGTGTACGAGGGGGTTTATTCTTTTTCTTGGTTGTGGATGTGACTGGCAAGGTCAGCATTTGTTGCCCATCCTCAGTTGCCCTTGAACTGAGTGTCTTGCTCGGGCTGTTAAGGGCCTACCCATGTTTTTGTGGACCTGGAGTCACATAGAACCCCTACAATACAGCAGTACATCTCCTGAGTGCATCTGCAAGGCCTTTTGATGCGCGCCCCCGGGGTAGTCTGGCACCCCCAGAAAATGAGCTCCCTGCCTCCAAATGCCCACTTCCCCAAATCCAACAACAGCACCTCTAAACTCCAATGCAAGCCATGAAACTCTGTCGGCCAGACCAGGTAAGGACGGCAGATTTCCTTCCCTGAAGGACATTCGAGAACCAGATGGGTTTTTAATGACAATCGATGAGAGTTTTATGGTCACCACAAATGAGAATAAGTTGATTTTCCAGATTTGTTAACTCAGTTAAAATTTCACCAATGGCTGTGGTGGGTTTTGGACCAAAGTCCCCTGAAGCATTAGCCTGGGATTGGGCTCTGGATTACCAGCCCAATGATATCACCACTACATGATGATCACCACAGTCTGCCCACAACAGAGCAAGCGGTAAGATGAATCAGATGTTTATATTAATAATGCTGGTTGAAGGATTGTAGCCCAGGAAACCGAAAGAACTGTCCTGCCAAACTGCCAGACACCTGACAGAATTAGGGATGGTAGGATGGTGTGAACGCAAAGCATAAGCAGTGACACAGAAAACTGGGCAGGAGGGTCAAAGGTATAGGAGCTTTCGGAAAGTAGTAAGAGAGGGGTCTAAGGTGAAGGAATTTGGGGATAGAATTCCAGGGCGGGGATGTGAAAGAGAAACCGACAATGTTAAAGGATAGAGGACAAGGAAAAGGTGTCAGATGGTGAGCTGGTGATGACCGACGTGGTGATATGCATCACTGTAAATACACAAGGGGTTAATGTAGATACACTAGAACTAAATAAACACTAGAGGGAGCACCAGAGACATCATGACACACAGACATTCAACCAATAGGTCAGTAAGATAGGACATGACCAATGGGCATTCAAGATACACCCAGAGATGACACTACCACAAGGGGGTTACCCATATAAAAGGACAGGGCACACATGCTCTTTCTCTTTCCATAGGCGACACTCAGAGAGACAGGGGCAGATCAGGGAAGCATCACACCCACCGCATGGCTTAGAGCAGACTAGTTAGTTAGATTGAGTTACTATAGCAAGATTAGCAGGAGAGTCGAACCCAAGTAGGAGAATTGTTAACTGTTCAATAAATGTGTTCAATCTATCTCCAAGTCTGAACCATCCTTTGTCAGAGCATACATCAAGGAAGCAGCTTATGCTACATGAAGAAGCAGAACACAACAACCGACTGGTGGAGATGGTTTGAGGGAGGAGAGAGCAGAGGGATTTCAAAACTTCCTGAAATCAACTTGTCGGTGCACAAAGAGCTAATGAAGTTTGGCGAGGTGGGTGGGGTGGGGGGTTGGGGAGTGAGGGTGTTTTGAGGTGCGGGCAAGCGTGCTTAGGTGAGTGAATGGGAGTCAGGTTGACTCTGAATTGCCCTGGGCAATCGCAGTACGACTCAAAATAATTCCAGTTTCCATTGTGCAACCGTTTGCTTACTCTGGGACCTGATTAGATACAAGCCGTGCTCAGAAGTGAGATATACTCAAGTGGGAGCGAGGTACGGTGTAAGCAGCCAATGATACTGTGCTCTCATGGGCTGCCTGTCGAATGGGCTTGAATCACGCCTGATCACCAAACAACCGCACGCTCCAATGGAAATTTTAGAATGGGGCTTCTGTTAGACGTTGTTTCTCTTTCTGGGGGCAGGCTTCCACTTAGCATTGAGCCTGAGATTCGAGAGATAAAACTGCATATCATCAAAGACTGAGCCATGCAACAATGTGCGCAGTGTAGCCCTGTCCTGCTAATGCTTTCCATGCTGAACATCCTTGTAGATGTCAGCTTACACATTGGTTTTTCATCGAGCTGCAGAGGAACCAGTCTAAACTCTCACACGAACGTCCTTGATTCATGAACGCTGTTTAAAAATGGGTAGACGTATGCTGAACTGTGGTTGTAGTTAAAACCGTTATTCTCTGGTGACTACTGAATCATCCGCCTATATCCTTGGATATGCTGCCATCTCCTGAGCTAAGTTGCTGCAATTAGCAGTTGTCAAACCTCCAACGTTACTGTGGAGTCACCAGAAATTAAAGATTAATCTCTGGGACACTGCAGGAGGAGAAAAATCACTGGGGCATTTGTTTTATTCATAATTTTCTTCCAACACTGCCTTTTCATTAATGATATAAATATTGGCAGATTGGAACAAAGGTAGTTTGACACAATCAATTGAGTGATGCAGCTTGTCTCCGATTGGTTGGGAAAGGGGAACGCCACGAGGATGGACGTTTTCAGAGATGGGTGGCAAATGTGTAAGGGTGCGGGTGTTGGAGGACAAAGATCATGGGGTGCAGCCTCCTGGAATATATGCCCAACTAGAGTTGGCAACACCAGCCACAGTTACAACCTATTGGTGCTCACCCACAGCCTAAACTCTCAGGGCTGGATTCTCCACCACGCCACATTTCTGCCTCACCCCGCCGGCGGGATGCTCCATTACGCCGGCCGGTCAATGGGGTTTCCCATTGTGGCACAGGCCCACGCCGTCGGGAAACCCCCGGGCGGCGGCAAAACGGAGAATCCCGCCGGCAGAAAATCCCGCCCTCCGTATTTGCAAAGAGGTCAAGCGTGTTCCCTGGTTATGGCTCTTCCCTAAAGGCAGGGTAAGGTCAGGCCGGAACAACGGCAGCAACCTTCCTTTTTATGGCCCCTTTAACATCCCAAGGTGCTTCACAAGATTGTTAGAAAACAAAATTTGACACCAAGTCACTTGAGGAAGTATTGAAGCAGTCGAGGGTGGCTGTGCCTCTTTGGAGAGTGAATGCCAGTGTTAAGTAGCAAGAATGTTGCATGGCAGCTTTGTGAACAACTGGAACATAGCAACATAGGAAAATAGGACTTTGAAGAAGGAGTAGGCTATTTGTCCCTTCTAGCCTGCTCCACCATTCACTAAGATCATGTTGATCTGATTGTGGTTGAAACTTTCCCATCTGCCCCCCCACCACCTACTTGGGCAGTACAGTGGTGCAGTGGTTAGCACTGTTGCCTCACAGCACCAGGGATCCGGGTTAAATTCCGGCCTCGGGTGACTGTGTGGAGTATGCACATTCTCACCCTATCTGGGTGGCTTTCCTCTGGGTGCTCCGGTTTCCTCCCACAGTCCAAAGATGTGCAGGTTAGGCAGACTGCCAGTGCTAAACTGCGCGGACCTTTGGGAGGGTTGAGGAGGGTCTATGTAAGTTTGGTATCATCGCAAATGATCGAAGGACGGAAAGGTCAACACTCTAATGCTTCTAACTTTCCATATGCAGGTCAGTCTTTATTAACAGCGAGAGCCGTGTTTTAATAGAACATTTCAACAACATTACACAGTTAGGGGATGCATTGACGTCATCCTTGTAATGATCAAGTTTCCTCTTACTGTGATTTGTGTTTGTTACTGGTTAACTTGACTATTATAGTCTTGACACATGTATATATAATCTGACCTATTTTTAAGAAACCATGCTTTCTAGACTTTGTGCGACATTGTTTTAAAGATGTGTCCACAGCTTTGTTAAAATTGCACACATTCCAGATTCCCATGGATTGCTGTTTCGACATTCTGAATCCATCCCACAATTAAACTCGACTAATTCAAGGCATTTTCCTGCTGGTTTTTTTATCGCTGTTATGCAAGTGAGCATTGCAAAGGCCAAAGCCACTGGACTGCAACACTCATAAAAGGCAGCACGGTCGCATTGTGGATCGCACAATTGCTTCACAGCTCCAGGGTCCCAGGTTCGATTCCGGCTTGGATCACTGTCTGTGCGGAGTCTGCATATCCTCCCCGTGTGTGCGTGGGTTTCCTCCGGGTGCTCCGGTTTCCTCCCACAGTCCAAAGATGTGCAGGTTAGGTGGATTGGCAAAGATAAATTGCCCGTAGTGTCCAAAATTGCCCTTAGTGTTGGGTGGGGTTACTGGATTATGGGGATAGGGTGGAGGTGTTGACCTTGGGTAGGGTGCTCTTTCCAAGAGCCGGTGCAGACTTGATGGGCCGAATGGCCTCCTTCTGCTTTGTAAATTCTATGAAAAGGCTGGCTCAGGGTTTGGCCAGAGGTTACAATTTTGAAGATCTCAAACCTGGGGGCAGCAGGGTAGCAGGGGCAGCAGGGTAGCATGGTGGTTAGCATAAATGCTTCACAGCTCCAGGGTCCCAGGTTCGATTCCCGGCTGGGTCACTGTCTGTGTGGAGTCTGCACGTCCTCCCCCTGTGTGCGTGGGTTTCCTCCGGGTGCTCCGGTTTCCTCCCACAGTCCAAAGATGTGCGGGTTAGGTGGATTGGCCATGCTAAATTGCCCGTAGTGTCCTAATAAAAGTAGGGTTAAGGGGAGGTTGTTGGGTTACGGGTATAGGGTGGATACGTGGGTTTGAGTAGGGTGATCATGGCTCGGCACAACATTGAGGGCCGAAGGGCCTGTTCTGTGCTGTACTGTTCTATGTTCTATGATCCCAAACCCCCTCTTCCGGGTCGAAGGAAGACAGGACAAGAGTTTTGCAGCCAACCCAATCAGGGGAGGTGACAATTTTCAATTTGAAGTTGGCGGCCTCTCAATGAACATGTTTTACAGATTTAACTGTGATTGGATCAACCAAGTCCTGCTCACCCATCACTGCCCTGCTTGCTATCTCTGTAACTTCCTCCAACCCAACAATTCTTTAAGGATATTGCATTCCTCAAACTCTGACTGCTCATGCATCCTGCATCCCCCTTTGCTGCACCATTGGACCATGCCCTCAACTGTATAGACCCCAAACTCTACATTTTCCAGTTTAAACTTCCCCACCTCTCTATTTTCCCTCCTTTAGGTTGCTTTTTCTTTTTTAAAAATAAATTTAGAGTACCCAATTATATTTTTCTCCATTGAAGGGGCAATTTAGCCTGGCCAACCCACCTAACTTGCACATCTTTGGGTTGTGGGGGTGAAACCCACGCAGACACGGGGAGAATGTGCAAACTCCACACGACAGTGGCCCAGGGACGGGATTCGAACCCGGGTCCTCGGTGCCTGCTTTTTCAAACCTATCCCCTTTGGTCAAATTTGTCCAGCTGTTTTACCAAAACCAGTATCAAATCCTGTCTGATTACATTGCCAGTGTAGCCACCTGGGTTGGCCACTTCCTCACACAAAATGGAAGAACGCAAAGGTTACAGGGAAAAATGGACATTGGCAAAGAAACAAGCAGTCTGCAGAATCCCCTGTGTTCTAGCTGCTAAAGAAACCAGACAGAATTGTAACTAACGAGCTGCGCATATTAAGTGAGCGATTCACGGTGATTCCCAGGCACAATGGACACAACAGTTAACTGCAATCGCTACATTCTATAGAAGGTCAGACATCCCGGCGCCAGTGGAGTCTAAGACAAAGGACACCAATAAGGTGTAAGGAACCGCTCGGTGATCGAGGAACAGCCCCGTTATTGGGGAAATTCAAATCAATCGATTGGGAAGAGACCCAATCGATTGCAGGTTTATAGAGGGTCCGCCCAGAAGGGCGTGAAGCCCCTGGGACCTATAAAAGTCAGGTCCCAGGACTGATTCTTTCTTCTTGACCAGCCGGCCCTCCCAGCAGAACACCGTTGCAGCAGAAGACCTTGAGAAGGAGAGGCCTGGTCAGCAGCCACCATCAAGTAAGTGTCATACAACGCACGCTACGAGAGTAGACACTCCTGACCCCTTTAGTCCACCCCAACTGGAAGCCTGCGGATCCAGGACAAAGCAAGAGGCCTGTTCCCTGATCCGGCAGTTCCCTTATTCCAGATAAGTATTGGCCTGTTAGTGGTAGGAATAGCCTAGTCTTTTAGTGTTATATGCATAAGTAGTAGATAACTGTATTATAATAAACGTGTCGTGTTTGAACTTACTAACTGGTGTATTGAGTTATTGGTCTGAACTTGAACTTCAATCTTGGGGCGGTATCATAACGATACCTGGCGACTCTAGAGCTAAGGAATAAAACAGAGCCAAATTGAGTGTAAAGCACACTCACCCAGAACGAGCAACACCATCAAATGCCTTTACTATGTTAATGGCACCCAATAAACATACCTTGAGAGAGTGAACTCTCTTTTCTGCTTCCTCCCTCTTTTTTTCCACACTTATTGTCCCTTTAAGGGCAACACAGCAGAGTAATGGTCACATGTCCTGTGTGACCAATCAGGACTTAGATTGTGGAATCACCCCTAGTAAGACAGGCTCCTGGGCAGACTCATTTTGGAAACTAGCTACAGTCGTGTAGTTGCTGTACAATTCTTGTTAATAAATATCTTTTGTTTTCATTAATGAACTCTGTGAAAGTGCATCTTTACATCTGGTGACGAGGATAAATTATCCTGACTCTGCCTTCAGCCCCTCACCTGTGAGTATCCTGTTTTAATCAAAGTCAGAAAAAAAGCATTCACCAGAATGCCTTTCTTTGGGCAAATAGACCCATTTGACTCCTCCATAGCGGACTGGACACAATGGGTGAAATTCTCCGACCCCCCGTAGGGTAGGAGAATCGCCCGGGCCGCCGAAAAACCCGCCCCTGCCGTGGCAGAAATTCTCCGCCACCCGGGAATTGGCGGGGGCGGGAAACACCACCCGCCGATCGGCGAGCCCCCTGCGGCGATTCTCTGGCACGCGATGGGCCGAAGTCCCGCCGCTGGGAGGCCTCTCCCACCGCCGAGGTTTGAACCACCTCTGGTGGCGGCGGGATCGGCGGCGCGAGCGGGCCCCCGGGGTCCTGGGCGGGCACGGGGTGATCGGACCCCGGGGGGTGCCCCCAAGGTGGCCAAGCCCGCGATCGGGGCCCACCGATCGGCGGGCGGGCCAGTGCCGTGGGGGAATTCTTTTTCTTCCGCCGCCGCCACAGCCTCCACCATGGCGGAGGCGGAAGAGAATCCCCCAGCGCGTATGCGCTGGTGGTGATGTCAGCGGCAGCTGACGCACCGGCGCATGCGCGAACCGGCGAAGGCCTTTCAGCCTGCCCCAGCGCCGGGCGTCAACGGCCGCTGGAGCCGGTTTGGGCGCCAGTCGGTGTGGTGCCCACCGCTCCGGCACGGGCCTAGCCCCTCAATGTGAGGGCTTGGCCCCTATTCTCCGCACCTTTGGGGAGGTCCGACGCCGGAGTGGTTGGCGCCACTCCGCTACGCCAGGACCCCCCCGCCCCGCCGGGTAGGAGAGAATCCCGCCCAATATGTCGAACGCCTTGGGTATTATTTCCAAACAAACCAATTGGCGGGGAGGGGGGGGGGGGGGGGGGGGGGGATGTGAAAAGCAAAGCAGTTCTCCAAAGTGTTTGTGGAACTCAGACCTATAACCTTATTCACAGTCTTACAGCCCTAAGTGCGCAATTATTGCCAATGACTGAGAAGGTGAGAGTGGGGCTGGAACAGACAATTTCATCATTACACAAATCTGGTCTTGTTTTCTCTTCTTGGGGTTCAAACCACTACCTCACCAAAATAAGTGATTTTTGAAAAACAATTCTTTTTTTTTTTTAAATTTAGAATATCCAATTCATTTTTTCCAATTAAGGGGCAATGTAACGTGGCCAATCCACCTAACCTGCACATCTTTGGGTTGTGGGGGTGAAACCCACGCAGACACGGGGAGAAAGTGCAAACTCCTCACAGACAGTGACCCAGGGCCAGGATTCGAACCCGGGTCCTCAGCGCCGTAGGCAGCAATGCTAACCACTGTGCCACCGTGCCGCCCTGAAAAACAATTCTGACGTAAATGTCCATCTGATTAAATAGCATGAGCAGAGCCAATTCTGCAGAAAATGCAGTTTCTAATCAGCTGTCACCACACCCTGGCCTGGTTCAAGGATGAGCCCGTATCAGGCCCTTCTCTGTGGTTGCACTAGATATTAAAAAAAACACAAGGGTTCGATAACAATCCTACAATTACTTCAGCAGCTTACTTTTGAGATCGCCCCAAATTTTATCCCCATTTTGTAGCCTCCCAAATTTTATCCTTACTTATTCTTCCATGGGAACGTGGGCAACGTTGGCAAGGCCAGTGTTTTGATCCCCATCCCTAATTATCCGTGAACTGGGTGACTTGCTCAGCCATTTCGGAGGAGCAGTTAAGAGGCAACCACATGCCTGTAGGTCTGGAGTCACATGTAGGCCATGTGGTGTTCCTTGTGATTCGTATTATCAGGATGGATGTCGTAGTGTTCACAACGCCCGTTGGAAACCACAGGTATCTTATTAACTCCATCGATCACATTTTGTCTCATTTAAGTCTCATTTGTGATTCGCCTTTTGTTTAAGGCAGTTTCCATTTAAGGGACTGTTTTAATTTGTCCCTCAGTTCATTTGATTTTGTTTACTCAGATCTTTGCCTGGAAGCAGGTCGAAACTGGACTGGAGGCGCACAATATTTAATGGGTGGTTCTGTGAATAAAAACCTTGGAAGTGTGAGACAACCAAGTCCATCGTCCACTGCCTGGCTTTCCGAGTAGCACCTTGTCTCTGAAGCTGAATCACACTATTTTATACAAAATTGGCAAATGCCTTCTGAGGGATGGGTTAACGTGCAAATAAACCAGGACGATTGGAACAGCTGCTGAGGGGAATGACTCATCCACACACTGGCATAACCATACATGAAATAGCCCGTGAGACCCTGATGCCAATTTAATCCCTGATGATCATATGTGTTGGGACTATCGTCTAGGTGACGGTCTTCACATAAGGAAGTACTTCCCTCCAAAACCCCAGTAACTCCTGACCCAGTTTCCTTGTTGGAGACCTGTAGGTCTGACATATAAATGCAAAGTAATTCTCTCTTTTTTTTGCTAAAGGGGAGATGCTGAGATCAAAGGGGAAATTAAAGCCTGATTTCCTGGCGGTGGAAGAGGAGCCATGATATATTTTAACAATCAATAACTGCAGCCCATCCTTCCTGCTTGAGGCCTGCTCGTTCGGTTTCCCAAACTCATATGGAATCTTGTTACCTAGCAACAAGCCTGCTGTTCAGTGCTGTACCAGCCTAATGAGAACCCAACCAGGAGTCAGTCGGTAGTGAAAATGTTGCTGTTTCCATGACAGAACTTTATGAATTAAATTGGGTTTCGGCTGTTAAATAAAAAATGAACCGCTGCAATTTTGTTTTCCTCCTCTTATTGCCGTCTCTACTGAGATCACAGAATCACTCTGCGTCACAGGCCCAAGCAAACCATTAGTACTCTGCAAAGAGGGTCTGTCTTCATATCGCAAAGTCATCGAGTACTGGATCCTTGGCCAACAAGCTGCTCAACTTCATATTGAACCCGGATACAGGAGAGGCCCTTTCTGAACAGCTTTCTCGGGGATGGGCTGGGGTGGATGTGCGGCACACAAAGAGCTGACATGGCTTCACTTGCACGTGCTGGTTTATTGACCAGTCTGAGCGACGCCAGCTAAAACGTCCGAGAAAAGCTAAGTTTCTCCATACCTTTTTGCTGAAGGTGACTCGCCAAGCACAGGTCCGCTGTTCCTTAAAATAAAAGCAAAATAGCACAGAAGCTGGAAATCTGAAATAAAAACAGAAAAATGCTGAAAGAACTCAGCAGCTTCTGTGGGCAGAGAAACAGAGGGCGCGATCGAACTGCCGGTTAGATCGCAGGAGAGGCCGAAATCGGGAGCCATGCCAGGCGCCGATCGGTTTGCGATCTAACTGGCCCGCTCCCATTGGCGAGATCTGGATTGTGACGTAGCGTGGCGGGAAACAACAATCACCAATTAAGACCAATCTCCATCCAATCAAAGGGATGGATCCCCTATCTAATGGTCGCCCGTGATCTAACCGGCCCCACAGCGAGGGATAGCGCGAGCGCCGTTTAGCACACCTATTTAAAAATGTGAATGTTATAACCTGCCTGCTTACCATTGGCTGGGGACTAATGACAATCCCACAATCCTGTGGGAGTATGAGCTTCCCCAATGAGGGGGGGGCGGAGAAATCATTAGCAGACTCCCTGCATAAATAGAGCTGGCCAGTTTGGAACCGGAGAGAGAGGAGTGAGCAGCAAGGGACGTTGCTGCCGCTGTTGTATATATATATATATATATATATATGTTATTGTAAACAAATGTTATTTCTTTGTATTCTGAAAACTCGTGCTGGATTCTTCGTGGCCCTCACAAAAGTGAAGCTCGCAAATTGGCTGCTGTGGGGACTGGAGGAGGTGAGTAGCCATCTTGGTAAACGGCCAGTCAACCTGAAAGGCCGGGCCCACTCTTGGGAGGCGGGAGGCGGTTGGGGGGGGGTTTCGGCCACCATCAGTGGAGGTTCGCGGTCCAGGTTCGTGGGTCTGGCATGTCACCCCCCAGATTGTCGATACCCATAATGGGGACACCTGCAGTTGCTGCCTGTCCGTCCCACCGAACACCCCCAGGACAGATCCCATCCGCGGTAATATAGTGGAGGTCACTTTAACCCTCGCTGACCGCTGGCCTCACAGCTGAAGGCTGTTGCTAAGAGGGAATTGACAATTCTAGTGATATGAGCACTTCACAGCTGCCAAGTGGATGCCCGTGAGTATACGTGCTGTATCGCAGACAAATGCTACTGCCGAGAATCCCAATCAGACGGTGAGGCCTGGACACTTTGCCTTACTCCACACCACAGAGGCAGCAGCCAACATTCAAACACCCAAGAGCTGGGCCTCAGCACTGGGGACATTGCCGCGACCAGAGGGTGTGTGAGTGGACCACGGAGGGAACCAGCGCCCGGTCCAGATAACGTTACCAGCGGGTGTCTGGGGTCCGGTGCCCAGGGGTCCCTGTTGCAGCCGGGGCTGCATGTGCAGGGCGTGTTGATGGTCCACTGAGGGATGGCAAGGTATGTGAGGGTGGGGGAGGCCTGGGGGAACCAGTGGTCCTGGGGTGGAAGCCACATCTGATTGTCGGTTTCTCACCATCTCCAATTCCTTTCAGATATCACGTTATGGATGGTATTGTGGACCCCTCAGGTTTCCCTCTGGGTGGCGTTGGCAGTGGGACGCCAGAGAAGGCAGCAGCAGCAGCATCGACAGAGGCTCAGGGAGGTGGCTCATGTGCAGGGGCCCGTCCCACAGCCTGAGGACCCAACTGCCCATTAGGCCAGGGAGGCGCCCTGAGGGGGAGGCCAGCAATGGTCCAAGGTGTTCAGGCGTTGCTGGTCTTTCAAACAGATGCTGGACAGCATGTGCCGCAGGAGGCTCTGCCTCAACAAGGAGATGGTGCGGCACCTGTGCCATGTCCTTGCGGACTTGGCACCACATGGAGGAGGAGGATGCCTGTTCCCGGTGGCCGTAAACGTCTCCGCAGCCCAGAATTGTTACGTCTCAGTATCATTCCAGGGCTCGAGCGGGGGACGTCTGTGACATATCCCAGCTAACAGCCCACGCTCGCCTCTGTGACATCATAGATGCCCTGTTTGCCGACTATATGAACTTTGACCAGGACCAAGTGCATCAAGATGGCGAGGCAGTAGGATTCTCTGCCATCTCTGGGATGTCCCAGTTCGGGGGGTTAATAGATGGCATGCATGTCGCCTCGCGCACCAGGCGCCCTTCATTAACAGGAAGGGGTTTTATTTCCTGAACGTCCAACCCGTGTGCAACCACTACCTCAAGATCATGCACCTGTGTACATGTGCACGATTCACCAGGAGTGTGCATGACAGCCACATCCTGGGGCAGTCGGAGATCCCCGGAGTCTTTGATGGACATTCCAGGATAACCGGTTGTTCACTCGGTTAATCCCACAGTTGAGGGATTTGGATTACAAGGAGAGGCTGAGTAGACTGGGACTGTACTCATTAGGCTTTAGAAGGATGAGGGGGTATCTTATAGAAACATATAAAATTATGAAGGGAATAGATAGGATAGATGCGGGCAGGTTGTTTCCACTGGCGGGTGAACGCAGAACTAGGGGGCATAGCCTCAAAATAAGGGGAAGTAGATTTAGGACTGAGTTTAGGAGGAACTTCTTCACCCAAAGGGTTGTGAATCTATGGAATTCCTTGCCCAGTGAAGCAGTTGAGGCTCCTTCGTTGAATGTTTTCAAGATAAAGATAGATAGTTTTTTGAAGAATAAAGGGATTAAGGGTTATGGTGTTCGGGGCGGGAAAGTGGAGCTGAGTCAACAAAAGATCAGCCATGATCTCATTTAATGGCGGAGCAGGCTCGAAGGGCCAGATGGCCTGATGGTACTGATAAGAAAGTTAACATTAAGGCACTTTACCTGAATGCTCATAGCATTTGTAACAAAGTAGATGAACTAATGGCACAGATCATCGTGAATGATTATGATGTGGTAGGCATCACAGAGACATGGCTGCAGGGGGTTCAGGACTGGCAGTTAAACATCCAAGGATATACAACCTATCGAAAAGACAGGGAGGTGGGCCGAGGGGGTGGGGTTGCCTTGTTAGTTAAGAACAAAATTAAATCTATGGCACTAAACGACATAGGGTCGGATGATGTGGAGTCTGTGTGGGTAGAATTGAGGAACCACAAAGGCAAAAAAACCATAATGGGAGTTATGTACAGACCGCCTAACAGTGGTCAGGACCAGGGGCGCAACATGTACCGGGAAATAGAAAAGGCATGTCAGAAAGGCAAGGTCACAGTGATCATGGGGGACTTCAATATGCAGGTGGATTGGGTAAATAATGTAGCCAGTGGATCCAAAGAAAAGGAATTCATGGAATGCTTACAAGATGGCTTTTTGGAACAGCTTGTCATGGAGCCCACAAGGGAGCAGGCTATTCTGGACCTAGTGCTATGTAATGAACCAGACTTTATTAAAGATCTTAAAGTAAGGGAACACTTAGGAAGCAGCGATCATAATATGGTTGAGTTCAGTCTGCAGTTTGAAAGAGAGAAGGCAAAATCGGATGTAATGGTGTTACAGTTAAATAAAGGTAATTACGAGGGCATGAGAGAGGAACTGGTGAAAATCAACTGGAAGCAGACCCTAGCAGGGAAGACAGTAGAGCAAAAATGGCAGGAGTTTGTATGCATAATTGAGGACACTGTACAGAGGTTCATCCCCAAGAAAAGAAAGATTATCCAGGGAGGGATTAGACAGCCATGGCTGACAAAGGAGGTCAGGAAATGTATCAAAGAAAAAGAGAGATCCTATAAAGTGGCCAAAAGCACCGGGAAATCAGAAGATTGGGAAGGCTACAAAAACAAACAGAGGTTAACAAAGAGACAAATAAGGAAGGAGAGGATCAAATATGAAGGCAGGCTAGCCAGTAATATAAGAAATGATAGTAAAAGTTTCTTTCAATACATAAGAAACAAACGTCAGGCCAAAGTAGACATTGGGCCAATTCAAACTGATTCTGGAAGGCTAGTGATGGGAGATGAGGAAATGGCTGGAGAACTTAATAAGTACTTTGCGTCTGTCTTCACAGTGGAAGACGTTAGTAATATCCCAAAAATTATAAAGGGTCAGGGGGCTGAGTTGAGTATGGTTGCCATTACAAAAGAGATGGTGCTAAAAAAGCTAAAAGGTCTTAAAATTGACAAATCTCCTGGCCCCGATGGGCTACATCCTAGAGTTCTGAGGGAGGTGGCTGAAGAAATAGCGGAAGCGTTGGTTGAGATCTTTCAAAAATCACTGGAGTCAGGGAAAGTCCCGGACGATTGGAAGATCGCTGTTGTAACCCCCTTGTTCAAGAAAGGATCAAGACAAAAGATGGAAAATTATAGGCCAATTAGCCTAACCTTGGTTGTTGGTAAAATTCTAGAATCGATCGTTAAGGATGAGATTTCTAATTTCTTGGAAGAGCAGGGTCGGATTAGAACAAGTCAACATGGATTTAGTAAGGGGAGGTCGTGCCTGACGAACCTGTTAGAATTCTTTGAGGAGGTGACAAGTAGGTTAGACCAGGGAAACCCAGTGGATGTGGTCTATCTGGATTTCCAAAAGGCCTTTGATAAGGTGCCACACAGGAGGCTGCTGAGTAAGGTGAGGGCCCATGGTGTTCGAGGTGAGCTACTGGCATGGGTTGAGGATTGGCTGTCTGACAGAAGGCAGAGAGTTGGGATAAAAGGTTCTTTTTCGGAATGGCAGCCGGTGACCAGCGGTGTCCCACAGGGTTCAGTGTTGGGGCCGCAGCTGTTCACCATATATATTAATGATCTGGATGAAGGGACTGGGGGCATTCTAGCGAAGTTTGCTGATGATACGAAGTTAGGTGGTCAGGCAGGTAGTGCTGAGGAAGTGGGGAGGCTGCAGAAGGATCTAGACAGTTTGGGAGAGTGGTGCAGGAAATGGCTGATGCATTTCAACGTGAGAAAATGTGAGGTCTTGCACTTTGGAAAAAAGAATCCAAGCATAGACTACTTTCTAAACGGTGAGAAAATTCATAATGCCAAAGTACAAAGGGATCTGGGAGTGCTAGTCGAGGATTCCCTAAAGGTAAACATGCAGGTTGAATCCGTGATTAAGAAAGCGAATGCTATGTTGTCATTTATCTCAAGAGGGTTGGAATATAAAAGCAGCGATGTGCTACTGAGCCTTTATAAGGCTCTGGTTAGGCCCCATTTGGAGTACTGTGTCCAGTTTTGGGCCCCACATCTCAGGAAGGACATACTGGCACTGGAGCGTGTCCAGCGGAGATTCACACGGATGATCCCTGGAATGGCGGGTCTAGCATATGAGGAACGGCTGGCGTTCCTGGGATTGTATTCATTGGAGTTCAGAAGGTTAAGGGGAGATCTAATAGAAACTTACAAGATAATACATGGCTTAGAAAGGATGGACGCAAAGAAACTGTTTCCGTTAGGCGAGGAGTCGAGGACCCGTGGGCACAGCCTTAGAATTAGAGGGGGTAAATTCAAAACAGAAATGCGGAGACATTTCTTCAGCCAGAGAGTGGTGGGCCTGTGGAATTCATTGCCGCAGAGTGCAGTGGAGGCCGGGACGCTAAATGGCTTCAAGGCAGAGATAGATAAATTCTTGATGTCGCGAGGAATTAAGGGCTATGGGGAGAATGCTGGGAGGTGGAGTTGAAATGCCCATCAGCCATGATTGAATGGCGGAGTGGACTCGATGGGCCGAATGGCCTTACTTCCACTCCTATGTCTTATGGTCTTATGGCCTACCCCTGCTCCTAGTTCTTATGTTCTTATGAGATCCGATACAACGAGGCCCATGTGGTCACCCATGTAGTGAAATGAATATTTGATGGTATATAAAGAGTTAATGACTACATAATAGTGTAAAACAACCACTAGATGGCAGCACTAGATTCATGTATAAATATATGAACTCAAAGGATCTTGGGTCTCTTCAAGCCAGGAGTGACGAGACAGCAGTTAGAGAGAGAGATAATAGCATTGTTAACACGTTTAGTTAAATATAGTTAATACTTATTCTAAATTACTTTATCACCAGTTATAGTTCTGTAAGAGTGAACAAACTCAACATTATTTAATTTGTTATTCATTAAACCTGTTTTGCCTTAAGTTAAAGGTTGGTAGTTTCTTTAGAATCTAACCATCAGACCATTCTGTAAGTAAAGCATAGAGTAACAATATATTACAAACAAGGGGCTGGTTTAGCTCACTGGGCTAATTGCTGGCTTTTAAAGCAGACCAAGCAGGCTAGCAGCACGGTTCGATTCCCGTACCAGCCTCCCCGGACAGGCGCCGGAATGTGGCAACTAGGGGCTTTTCACAGTAACTTAATTGAAGCCTACTCGTGACAATAAGCAATTTTCATTTCATTTTTCATTCCAGTAATATAATATGGTACCAGGTTTTGGCTTCAGTAAATTAGCTAGAGTAATATAGTAAGGTGAGAAAAAGAAGAAAGCCTTAGCAGCTCTTCGACTCGAGAAGCATCGCAGCAAACAAAACCTTCGAAGACAAACGACTTGATGGACCAAGCTCAAGCTCCTTGACACCTGAGGATAACCGGTAATTTGAATGTAAACTGGAAGCTGTTTAAACAGCAATTTCAAATTTATCTGGAAGCATCAGATTTAACTAATGCAACCGAAGCTCGCAAAATTGCATTGCTTGTAACTATTGCTGGTCAACATGCAATAGAAATTTACAACCCTTTTCAAGATTCTGCTGATCAGGACAAAGCTAAGTTTGATGTAATTCCAAATAAATTCAACGGCCACTGTAAGATCCAGACAAATGAGGCATTTGAACGCTTCATTTATCATAAAAGATTGCAAAACCAGGGGGAATCGTTTAACAGCTTTGTAACAGATCTAGAACTGTTGGCACAATCCTGTAATTTTTCAGCCCTGCATGATTCTTTAATTCGGGACCAAATAGTGTTTGATATCAATGATGAACACCTCAGGGAAAGATTACTGAGACAAAAGGATTTAGAAATAGCGATCAAAAAATGCCTTGCAAAATCAGCAATATAAGAATCAGTACCAAGAGTATTATATCCGTGAAAAAGGTGCAAAAAGCCACCACGAGGTTGAGTGTGTAAAAGCGGTGTCGCAGTTGAAGACGATGCACATTTTGGACGGCAGCCACCTTGCGCGCACGCACTCAAACCCTGCACATGCGCACTTTGTGAAAAAATGCGAGACGGACGAAAGCCGATCTGCGCATGCGTGAAGAAGTGTCGTGCGTAATGACGGCAACGTAATGACGTGTTCAAGGTGTGGAACCTCCCACTTCCAAATAAAATGCCCGGCAAAAGGAAAACAATGCTCACAGTGTAGCAAATTAAACCATTTTGCTGCTCAGTCATCACTCGCATTTAAATCTGCTAAACAGTCTTCTATACAGATTAATGTTCGTAGTGTGAAATCTAAAGAAAAAGAAGAAAAAGGGAATTTTTCATCCGATGCAGATACCTACTCACTGGAAAACACGGTAATAGAGAAATGTGAAGAATCTAATGAAGTTACAAAAAATCCTCAACAAATTAATTCTGTAAATTCTGATAATGAATGGAACACAGTTGTAAAAGTTAACAACTGTCCAACTCAATTTAAATTGGATACTGGTGCTTCAGCTAACTTGTTCTCAAAGCTGGAACTCAACAAGCTTCAAAACACCCCTGAGATACCTCCAGCAGCTTGTAGACTGAAGGACTACAACGGAAATTTAATTTCTTCGATAGGGTCATGCCATTTAAAAGTCTCCAATAGAAAATTGTTAAAACGCTAAGATTTGACATTGTCAAGACAGATAAATCTTCACTCTTAGGTGCACAGCCTGCAAGGAGTTACCCCTAATACAACTTCGTCTCAACCCATGTTGAATAATGATATCCAGAGCATTTTGAATCAATATCCAGATGTTTTCAAAGGCATGGGTACACTACTATTCCAATATAAAATCCAATTAAGGACATTGCCAAACCTTTGGTACATCCTCCCAGGAGAATTCCTGCTCCATCACAAGAAAGGTTGAAGCAAGAATTAGAGCGACTTCAGAACCAAGGGATAATCTCGTGAATCACTAAAGCGACTGACTGGGTCAGTTCGATGGTTTGCGTGAAGAAACCGTAAGGTGGTCTACGCATCTGTATTGATCCCAAGGATCTCAATAAAAACATCAGGAGGGAACACTATCTCATTCCAAAGCGAGAGGAGATCACCAGCGAGGTGCAGACCCGATGGGCCGAATGGCCTCCTTCTGCACTGTATGTTCTATGCTCTATGTTCAGATAGCAAATGCGCGCAACGTCACAAAGTTAGGTGCATCGCAAGGGTTTTGGCAAATGCAACTTGATGACTTCACCACACATATCTGCACATTTAACACACCCTTTGGAAAATGTTGTTTCTATCGTATACCTTTCGGTATAATATCTGCATCTGAAACATTCCACAGAATCATGGAACAAATGATGGAAGAAATAGACGGTGTTAGGGTATGTGTTGATGACATCATAATCTGGTCTACGAGAAAGGAAGAGCCTATTGAGCGACTAAAACAAGTGTTTCAGCGCATCAACAAATATGGCCTCAAATTAAACCAATCCAAATGCGGTCTATGGAACGTCATCGCTTAAGTTTTTGGGAGATACGATATCTGAACATGGTATGCAACCAGATGATGAGAAAATTTCAGCCATTCAAGGCATGAAAGTACCTGAAGATAAAAGAGCAGTACTAAGATTTTTAGGCTTTGTCAACTTTTTAGGCAAATTCATCTCCAATTTGTCAACATGGACAACAACTTTAAGACACTTAATCAAGAAGCCTACCTCTTTTCGAGTGGACAGAGGTCCATCAGAAAGAGTGGCAAGAATTAAAAGTTCAACTAATGACTGCACCTATACTAGCTTTTTTTGATCCTAACAGGGAGATGAAAATATCCACTGATGCAAGTCAGGATGGAATGGGAGCAGGACTCTTACAGAGAGATGAAAGTTCATCTTGGGTTCCTGTTGCGTATGCATCCGGAGCGATGACACCAACAGAATGTCGATATGTCCAAATCGAGAAAGAATGTCTGTGACTATTGACAGGAATACTTCAATTCCATGATTATGTCTATAGACCCCCCATTTTCACTGTAGAGATGGATCACAGACCGTTGGTGCATATAATTGACAAGGATCTCAATGACATGACTCCACAACTCCAAAGAATCTTGATGAAGCTACGAAGGTACGACTTTAACCTCATCTACACACCAGGAAAAGATTTAATCATAGCGGATGCGCTATCACGCTCCATAACGTCTGGAAGTGAACCATTCAAGTTCATACGTGATGTGGAAGCTCAGGCACAGCTCTGTGCAGAAAACCTACCTGCAACGGATCAGAAGTTAAACTTAATCAGAACTGAAACTAAGAAGGGTGCTATGCTGCAACGCATCATTCACCATCTCGAGAATGGGTGGCCAAAAGGGCAGTGTCCTCAGTTCGGAAACATTCAGGCAGATCTGATGATCGTGGATGGACTACTTCTAGACTCGACCGGATGGTAAATCCACTGTGTCTTCAATCTATGATACTTGATCAGATTCATGAGGGTCACCTCGGGATTGAGAAGTGTAAAAGACGGCGAGACAAGCAGCCTATTGGCCAGGAATAAATTGAGACATAACTGACATGGTTATAACCTGTACGTCTTGTCAGAAACACCAACCTGCACAATGCAAGGAGACTCTGAAACAACATGAGTTAGTCACCTCTCCTTGGCCCAAAGTAGACATTGACCTATTTCACTCGAATGGTCGTGACTATGTATTAATTATTGATTACTACTCCAACTATCCAGAGGTCATGAAGCTACTGGATTTAACATCCAAATCATTCATAAAAGCCTGCTAAGAAACTTTTGCAAGACATGGCTTACCTACTACTGTCATGTCGGACAAAGGACCATGTTTTGACAGCAATGAATGGGCCAAGTTCTCAAGACTGTGCAATTTCACACATGTGACATCTAGTCCTCACTACCCACAGTCCAACGGTAAGGTAGAGAAGAGTGTACACATCGTCAAGCAATTGGTTAGTAAAGCTGTGGAATCTGCGTCAGACGTCCATCTTGCCCGTTCACCCTACAGAGCTACTCCACTATCAACTGGACTTTCACCAGCACAAATGTTGATGAATGGGGATCTCAGAACTACACTACCATCCATTGTATTCCTCCGGGTGCTCCGATTTCTTCTCACAGTCCAAAGATGTAGGTGGATTGGCCACGATAAATTGCCCTCAGTGTCCAAGGGGTATGGGGATAGGGTGGAGGCGTGGGCTAAAGTAGGGTGTTGTTTCCAAGGGCCGGTGCAGACTCGATGGGCTGAATGGTCTCCTGCACTGTAGGGATTCTAGCCCCCGATGGTGCCACCCATTCCCTACCCCCAGTGCCCTCTCAGTGACCCTCAGTCTGCTTGGCCCTCTGCCGCTATGTCTAGGTGCGTCCCCAAGATGCACATCAGCGGTGGAGGCAGTCTCCTGCTTACCGCGTGCTGTGGTCTTTGATGCCACTGGCGGACTTCCTCTGGAGGGCTGGGGCTGGAGGTCCCCACCCGACTTGCTGATACCACTGGCTTCACCGTGCCACCCTGTTCCGCTTGCTGATCCCGAGACCTGCTGTTGTCAGGTGGGGGGGGGGGGGGGGGGGGGGGCAGAGAATCTGGAGAGCGGGTGATCGCCATCGTCTCCCTGTGGGGCAGCTCCGGGTTGGCCTCCAGAGCTCCCTCTTCCAAATCGGTGCCCGTAGGACCCTGGGGATCATCTCAGGATGGAGGGGCATCTGGATTGAGCTCCAGATGCCCCTGCGCCATTTGGCTGTGCCAGCACTGGCGGCTCGCCAATTTCTGGAGCATGGTGTCGATGCCCTCAGTGATGCCCCTCTGTGACCGTGCCATACTCTGGAGTGCCTTGGCAATGCCCGCCTGAGACTGGGACATGCTCCACAGTGCCTCGTCAAGGCACAGCTGCATCAGGGACATGTACCCCAGTGACTCGGACATGTTGTCAAGGCACTTGGCCATGGCCGTCTCTGACTCAGCAATGCCTTGGGCACCACCTTTCACGGTGCTGATGTGCACCAGGCTCTCCGCCGCGGTAGCTGCCCTTGCAGTGTTGACCCCGGTGCCAAGCCTTGTTGACGCAATCTACCGCGCCCATAGCCTCTGGGCGATGGACCCGCCAGAGTGTTGCTGACATCTCTCTCTGAATTTCACGGCCGTACCCTAACATCTGCATCAGCTCCGGGTAAACCTGGTGGAGAGGCTCAGCATCTGACCGGGACCCAGCTGGGTCCTGGGGTACAGCAAACCTCCGATTGCTGCCTCCCCTGGGCATTCCTGCCTTCGCCTGATGTGCATCAGCAACTGCGTGGTGCTCACCAGATTGTGCCGCAGAAACCTGTCCACTACCTTCGCCCACCGAGGTGTGTGTCTCGGCGCTGGTGGGGGGTGGGGATGACAGCTGTGACACTTCAATGGTGGCATCCTCGGAACTCTCCTCTGAGGTGTTCTCTTGGGCGGCAGCTTGCGGGGCCATCCTGGATAGGCCGGCACCGCTGGCTGGAGTTCCTGCGCGAGACTGGACATGTGGTCAGTGGCAGAGTAGAATCAGCATGTTGGTATGAGCAACACACGTGTGACGTGTCATCTGGGCGGGGGCCGGTGGATATTCACCTCTGCAGCGTGGGCCAATCTCGACATCAGTGACTGCTCTGTCCGTGGCTGCCCCCTCAACCTCCAGGGTCCATTCCTCGTAGTGGGTGGGGACTCCGATGTCCGACTTAGTCAGTTATGGGCCAACAACTCCTGTGGGGACACAGAGAGGGCATCGTGAGCCATATGCTGCATGCTTCAAGGGAGGGGCATGGCAAAGAATCAATGTGGATCCCGCCGCTGGGCATGCGTGGAGTGTGCTGGTGGCTGCCAGGGTATGTTGGGCATGGGCCCGGTATTGTGCTGGATTTGGGGAAGGGTAGTAGGTGCCAAGCATTGGGTTGTTGGAGGGGGAAGGGGTGTTGGGGGGGTCATGGACCGATACCAATTCACCTGTGCAGTCCAGTGGAGGTTTCCCAGGCAGCACAGGCTAACCTGTGGCCAACCCTCCGACCCCCTCGGGGGAACAGGGTATCCCGCATGGACTCTACCACATCCATCGGTCTGGCCAGGTCAGCATCACTGAATTGAGGAGCTGGTCTGCACGATGGCCTGGCTGCATTCTGTCTGGGGGTTTGCTCTGCAGGATCAGTTTAAGAGCGGCTCCCCCTTATTATATAGTAATCTTTATCAGTGTCACAAGCAGGCTTACATTAACACTGCGCTGTGACAAACCCCTAGTCGCCACACTCCGACACCTGTTCAGGTAAACAGAGGGAGAATTCAGAATGTCCAAATTACCTAACACCATGTCTTCCGGGACTTGTGGGAGGAAACCGGAGCACCCGGAGGAAACCCACGCAGACACGGGGAGAAAGTGCAGACTCCGCACAGACAGTGACCCAAGCCGGGAATCGAACCTGGGACCCTGGCGCTGTGAAGCAACAGTGCTAACCACTGTGCTACCGCGCAGCGGGGAGCTGCTGAGCGCGGTCCTGGCAAATCAGCTGGCGGGACAGTTTTTTCGACATGAAGTCCGTGGGGCATCATTAAGTGACCTAATTAAGATTAGATACTGGTGACAACCTCGCTGGGTCGGCCGTGGGAAAACACCCAGCTGTTCCTGCTCACGACCACACTTAGAAACATTTCCCTTAGATCACGCCCCGAGTTAAACACAGATGTGAAACTTTAACTCTGTTTCTCTCTCCACAGATGCTGCCAGACCAGTTGAGCTTTTCGCGCATTTTCCATTTTTATTCCATTGATCCTTGGTCTAGTGTTCCTCACTCCCGGAATTCTGAGTGATACTCATTCCTGGACACCGACTATTCCTCACTTTATAGGCTGCACAGTGTTCCTCACTCCCAGATATCCAGTGTTCCTTACTTTAAGATATTCAGTTTTCCTCATTCCATGACCCCAGTGTTCCTCACTCCAGGATCCACACTATTCCTTACTTTAGGATATCCAGTGTTCGTCAGATTTGAATACCTCAGACTACTTAACATGAATTATTAACTATAGTGGTGAGATATGGTGGTGCTGTGGTAATGTCAGTAGACGAGTAATCCCGAGGCCCAGGCCGATGCGCTGTGGACAACGGTTCAAATCCCACCTCAGCAGCTTCAAGAATTTAAATTCAAATAATAAATCTGAAATAGAAAGCTAGTCACAGCAAGGGCGACAATGAAATTATTAACAATTTTTGTAAAAGTTCATCTGGTTCACAAATGTCCTCGAGGGAAGGAGATCTGCCATCCTTACCTGGCCTACACGCGACTATAACTCCAGACTCACAGCAATGTTGGTGGCTCTGAACAGCACGTCTGAAATGGCCAAGCCAGTCATTCAGTTGAAGGGCAATTAGGGGTGGGCAGAAAAAGCTGGTGATGCCCACATCCCATAAAGAAAGAAAACAACCATAATTTAACTTTGTAGATCTCGGAGCGGCGCGGTGGCGCTGTGGTTAGCACTGCTGCCTCACGGCGCTGAGGATCTGGGTTCAATCCCGACACCAGGTCACTGTCTGTGTGGCGTTTGCACATTCGCCCCGTGTCTGCGTTTGTTTCACCCCCACAACCCAAAGATGTGCCGGGTAGCTGGATTGGCCATGCTAAATTGCCCCTTAATTGGAATTAAAAAAAAAAACTCTGTAGATCTCTCCTATCTATTTGCACTGTTCATGTTATTACAAAGGCTGCAACGTTCTTTACAAAACCCTTGTCAAGGTTCTTATCTTAAAAATCAGACATGTTAGGGCTCCCATGGATGGTACTGGGGCAACATCGATAGTCACTGGATCCCAACTGCAACGAGTAACTCCTCGCATGAAGTCATCTCTATACAAATCCCACTTAACCCCAGGAGCTTTCACTTCCTGTAAGAGACATCCTCTGCTTTGTGCGACTTAGAGTGATTATGGCAGAAAATCAATACATTTGTTAGGTTTGACTTACATTTTAACAATCAATTTATTATTGTTTTTAATCCTCCTGGTTATTCTTAAATTGCTACGGTAAATAGTAATCTTTTTCAAGGAGCATCTCGTGCTTCTAATGCCTTCTGAAAGATTGAAATTGATAGGGCTGTTCAGAAAGCTCGGTGAAGTTAAAGTCGCTGATGGGGCTCCATGTCTTAACTTCACTGTGCCAGGACTTGCGCATTCTGATCACTCTAGTTTGTTAATTACCATCGCTCTCAGCCCGGACGTTTGCCAACTTCTTGCCTGATTCTCTCTGTCAAGTTAGAACCAAAGTGGAAAATGTTCATCTTCCTGCAAGCACAAGATAAATCATTTCAAGGGAAATTAAGGAATACAAAGTTGTCTCCTCGCTCCAGAAAAAAGTCCCTAAAAATGCCCTGCTTCAGACTTCCATGTTTACACTCCTAAGTCAATAAGATACCGTTTCGTAACCTTTTATATTTACGAGTGTCTAACAAATGCTTTCTGTGTGAGGTAAACTAAAAGATGACCTTGAGTTAAGGTGATGGACAGGGGGATTGGGTCCTGCAGTCATTGATAAGAGTTATTTGAACAAGTGACTGACTTCCAGTGACATAATGTAGGGGGAAGGACAAGGAGAAAGCGCCTCCAGTTGGACCTTTTTGCCCCTTTTCTTAGTCCCACACATTGCTTACTCTCGCAAACCCGCGTAGTTATTGTAATAAAGGTCGCGTACGACTGAAATGCCCAATAAAATCAGGGAGAAGAAAGCAGGGAGCAGACGTTCGTCGACGGAGTCTGAGGCCTCTCGGAGTTAATTGGCAAGTGAAATGGCGGAGTCAGTTTTAGATGCTCCCTCCACTCCACCACCCGCCGAGGTGCTTTCTAGTACCTTGGCGAAGAAATTCGAAAAGCATCGATGAATGACTTTGGGAAGGCCTCAAGAAATCAATTGAGGAGGCCTTGGCCCCCATTCAAGTGGCTCTGGAGAAATCTAATCAGACTGTTGAAGCCCAGGCCACCACAAACAAAGATATGGAGGAGGCGGCCTTGTTGGGCCACCACGATCAGATTGATTCACTGGAATCAGAATGGTCTTTGGTGATCGGAATGAGTAGGTCATTGGGAGCCTGAACCTGAGGTGATTGTATTTCTTGATGTTGAAAGGGCATTTGACAGAGTGGAGTGGGAGTACTTATTTGAGATTCTTAGGAGGTATGATCTTGACGACAAATGTATTTCTTGGATTCGTCTACTGTATAAGGCTCCCACTCCCAATGTCTGTACGAATATCATAAACTCTGATTATTTTCCTTTTTGTTTTATAAATTCAGAGTATCTAATTATTTTTTTTCCAATGAAGGGGTAATTTAGCGTGGCCAATCCACCTACCCTCCCGTGGCCAATCCACCTACCCTGCACATCTTTGGGTTATGGGGGTGAAACCCACGCAGACACGGGGAGAACGTGCAAACTCCACACGGACAGTGACCTGGGGCCGGGATTGAACCTGGGTCCTGAGCGCCGTGAGACAGCAGGGCTAACCGCTGCGCCACTTGCCGCCTTTGATTATTTTCCTTTGAATAGGGGCTCGAGGCAGGGCTGTCCAATGTACCTACTCCTGTTTGTTCTGATAATAGCTTTGAGGTCCTCTCTTAAGTGGAGGGGGATTAATTGGGGAGGGGTGGAGCATCAGTGCCTCTTTACACCGACGACCTATTTCTCTATATTACAGACCCTACACCCTCCATGGATGACATAAGGAAGTTGCTCAGCACTTTTGGCTCCTTCTCTGGGTACAAGCTGAACTTAGGCAAGAGTGAGTGTTTCCTGGTCAACTTCGCTGGGAGGAGTGCCCAACTGGGATGTTAGCTTTTGCCTTGTCAAGGCAAACCTCCGCTATCTTGGGGTCTGGGTGGCCCACAGCTTGGCTTCAGTTCATAAACTAAATTACTCCAGTATGGTTAGTGGCATTAAGGCTTGTAGAGGTGGAATAAACTCCCCCTGCCCTTGGCTGGTGGGGTTCAGACTATTAACATGAATGTGCTCTCAAAATTTTTATTAGCCCATTTTTCTCCATGATGCCAATTCAGACCGACGATGTCACTGAACGTTGTTATGGGCCAGGGTTTAGAGAACCCCAAAGTGTAACATGGAGTTCACCTGACCCACAACTTTTAATAGATTGTGGTATGGGGGGCACACGGCCCACTCTACAGGTGTGGTACAGCAGAAATGGAAAAGTATTTTTAAAGCAAAACAACGTTTATTCTTTGAACTCAAGTTAACCTTTTTGAAATATACAGTGAACATCTTAGCAACCATTAATTCAAACACAACCCCCAAAGAATACAACACTAAGTAATCCTTAATAACTTCCCAAACAACATGCAGTAGACAGAAGAAAAACCTTTTAACAGAAGCACATTAGGTTTACATTCACTACTGAGAACATTTATAATTCTGAATTCAACAAATGATCAAGAGATAGTCTTTTCATGGCAGAGAGATCAAAGTACACCTGCTCTGTCTGGCTTCAGCTCCAACACTGAAAACGAAACTAAAACACACCCTGCAGCAAACAGCCTAAAATGAAAGTAAAAAGCTGATAGACAGCACAGCTCCTCCCACACTCTGACATCACTGCAGTAATATGAGCAGCTAAACATTTCTTAAAGCGACATTCTCATGACAACGTTGAACCAAGAAACGATAGTTGAGTTGTCTGTCAAAGGTACAGACAGGTACAGAATGCCAAAGTTCAGAGATCATGATCAGCAGTAAACTCTACTAAATAGATTAGAGGGATGAAATTCCAACAGGTGACATATAGGGCTGGTTTAGCTCAGTGGGTTAGGCAGCTGGTTTGTGATGCAGAACAAGGCCAGCAGCGCGGGTTCAATTCCTGTATTAGCTTACCCGAACAGGCGCCGGAATGTGGTGACTAGGGGCTTTTCACAGTAACTCCATACTTGTGACAATAAAAGGTTATTATTACACACATACTTTGGTGACTCTCAGACTTTATTTGTGCACGAGTGTTAAAGTACAACACATAGGACTGCGGTACATGTGCTAAGCATTTGTCCGTGAACTTTGTCTGGCCTTAGATTGTTGAATTTCTTGAATTTCGACACAGCTGAGTTACAAGCATTAAAGTCAAGACTGCAAAGCAGGCCTTCTCAACGAGGTATTTACATTGAGATCTCCCGAGCAGCAATAGTTGCCGTGGGGATCAGATTCCAAAAATACAAAATGGTTGCTATCCCAAACTGTTGAATGTGCTTTTACATCAGGCTTTGGGTTAGTCCTGGTCTGGGCAGAATAATCCTATCCATTGTCTTTTTAGCCATCTAATGTCTCAGCCATTAACTCGAAAGGTTCTTATTCTTCCAGCAGGGCCTGGAGAGATTGGGAAAGAGCGGTTCACACTTCCAGGAAAGTCATCGTCACTCTGTTTCTGTCTACCCTTGTGTATTTAATTTCAAATGTCTGAATATGTCTACCTGCTGTCCACTGGAGTCTTCTGGAAGCTTGGCCACATTGCTGTTGTAAAAGGTCAGCCATCTGTAAGGCTCCTTGTGTCATTTAAAAGAAAGGTTAGATTTTCTTTAGAAAATCTCTAACATCACAACTACACGTTCATGATGAAAGGCACCGGGTGTGATCTCAAGGAAGATTCCAGATTCAATGGGCGGGATTCAGCGGGAATCGGCGGGGCGGGCAACTCCGTCGCGAAGGAGTGACGTGAACCACTCCGCCGTTGGGCCGCCCCAAAGGTGCGGAATCCTCCACACCTTCAGTGGCGAGGCCGGCGCTGGAGTGGTTTGCGCCGCGCCGGCCAGCGTGGAAGGGGCTTGGCATCATGCCAACCGGCGCTGAAGGGCCTCCGCCAGCCGGCACAAGTTTGCGCATGCGCAGGAGCGTCATCCCAGTTCATGCGCAGGGAGGTTCATCTCTGCGTCGGCCATTGTGGAGGACCACAGCTCCTGACGTGGAAGAATAGAGTACCCCCACGGCACAGGCCCGCCCGCGAATCGGTGGGCCCCAATCGGGGGCCAGGCCACCATGGGGGCACCTCCTGGAGCCAGCTACTCCCCCCCCCCGCCGACCGGCACGGCGCGATTCCCGCCCCCACCAAATCTCCGGCGCCAGAGAATTCGGCAGCCGGCAGGGGTGGGATTCACGTCGCCCCTCGCCGATTTTCCGACCCGGTGGGGGGTGTTGGGATCACATTGTATAACTGACTCGAAAATAATTCACCTGGAATTAAATTGGAAACATGAAATGAATCATTCTGAGATGTCCTGATTGCTTCAGATGTAACACACACCGGAATGTTTCTCCATTTTAAAACTTTAAGGTTGCTTCTTTCATTTGCATTATTGTACACGAGCGGGAAAATAACTTCAGTCAAAGCTGGAGTGTGTGGTGTGGAGTTACAATGAGACAGTGTAAACACCACGGTGTCGGTAGTGGGGACGGGTGCATTATCTTGTGCTAAGAGAAAGATAGAGGGTGGAATTCTCCAGTCCAGTGGCCAAGTGCCGGCACCAATGGAGAATCCACGGGTGAATCACGACAGGAAAATCAGCAGGTCCCCCTCACCAATTCCGGTACCGGTGAGGCGCTCGCACCAGCTTGTGTCAACCACCCCGCGGACCACATGGACAACGGCTGGAGAATGGCCGGATCCTGGGCCTCGCATGCACAGGGCTGACGTCCTGCTCCGGTCACGCCGGAAATAATGGCACCGGCTGTGCAAGAGCCCTAACCCGCCCACCCCGACCCCACAGCCCACCTCCTATCCATCCTCCATCATCCCCACCTTAGCCGAAGCCCCCCAGGCCAGCGGCACGGATCCCGGATGAGTGTGGCGGCGCTGGACATTGTCAGCAGCCGGCATGCTGGGTTCCTGACTGATGAGACCACAGGCGGCCCGCGCCGTCGGGAACTCGGCCTATCGGGTTGGAGCAACAGTCTTGCAACTGTGCGTGGCGCGCATCCCGGTTATGCCGGTTTGGAGGGGTCGGAGCATCGTAAACCGGCATCAAACGAGTATCTGCCGGGCCCGGATCGGCATCGGAATCCATTCTCCGCCCGATCGCTGATCCCGATTTCGGCGTCGCGCTACGGAGAATCCCGCCCAGAACCTTAAACCACAGAGATAGACAACGCTGGAATGAGTAAGGTACAGTCATAGAATCATGGAATCTCTACATTGCAGGAGGAGGCCATTCAGCCCATCAAGACTGCACTGACCCTCTGAAAGAGCACCGTACCGAGACACAATTCCCCACCCTATCCCCGTAACCCCACCTAGGGACAATTTAGCGTAGCCAATCCACCTAACCTGCACACCTTTGGTGAGTCAAGAGTCAGGAGCCTTCAGTCTCAGCACACAGACCCCAATACATTCAGTACCAATGCGGGATGTGATTATGCTGTGTTGCTAAGTAAACTACATTCGCAAACAACTGCTTGTCGATAGTAAAAGGGAGGCAAGGATTGTTTCCAGGGTTGTGGGGCTCCAAGATATTAAAAGAAGTGAGCAGAGTCCATGATAGGATGGGCTGTGGAAGGAATGGGCATAAGAATAAACAGATCGGGAGAAAAATACTTTGCCGATTGGGGAGTGATGTACCATCAATTGTACGCGAGGCGAGTGATTTACCAAAGTCTGGCTTTAATTGACTAGAACACGGCTCTGCGATCGTCTACAGTGGAAAGGGACGATCGTCAGGCGTCTGACCATTTATACCTCGTTAATAGAGGCGTGGTTAACTCAGCCTCTCGGCCAATCGGTCGAGAGGCACATGACCGACCAGGGCCAATGGTAAGCCGACGTTCTGGCCCAATGGCAGACGAGCATGCAGATCATATCACCACATTCACCCCTTACGGAGAAGGAAGGCGGGGGGGGGGGGGGTGTGAACGAGACCCAGGGTGGGGTGGGGTGGGGGGGGGGGGGAGAACTGGTGATATGAGTAGCCGTCGGGAGAATAATTTTCTCTCCGTACCCTTATCGAATTTGGGGGCTTCCCACTGGCCCAGTCATAACGATATTTACAAAAAGAAAGTCCATGGGGCTGTAGAACTCTAGAAGGATTCGATCAGTCTTTTGGTGGTCCTTGACGTCCTGGCCGAGCGCCGCAGTGGAGGAGTTGTCGTCGGATTGGCTGATGGTCCTGCTGATGTCCTGGAGTCCGGGAGTCAGTCTCAGCACACAGACCCCAATATATTCAGTACCAATGCGGGCTGTGATTATGCTGTGTTGCTAAGTAAACTACATTCGCAAACAACTGCTTGTCGATAGTAAAAGGGAGGCAAGGATTGTTTCCAGGGTTGTGGGGCTCCAAGATATTAAAAGAAACTAGCAGAGTAGTCTGCGTCACCTGAGCTGGCCGCGGAGACGCCATGGATGAGGGATGGGGAAGCTGAGTGGGGTGCTGGGGTGAAAAAGGGGAGGGGGGTCTGTGGTGGGGGGGGGGGGGGGGGCCGCACGCCGGCGGGTGCCAGGTCCCGGAGGGAGACCGCGTCCTGCCGACCGTCGGGGTACTCCACATACGCGTACTGCGGGTTAGCGTGGAGTAACTGGACATGCTCCACCAACGGATCGGACTTGTGCACCCGCACATGCTTCCGGAGCAAGATGGGTCCGGGGGCGGCCAGCCACGTCGGGAGAGGGGATCCGGAGGACGACTTCCTGGGGGAAACAAGAAGACGCTCATGAGGTGAATTACATGCATCAGCTGTGGGGACGCGCAGGCCGGCTCCAGGAGGTGAGTTAGGTGCATCAGCTGCGGGAGGAGGTAAGGCGCGCAGGCCGGGTGCGGGGGGCCGGGGGCGGGGGGAGCAGAGTCGCGCTGCGGGCAGGCAGGGACCGGGGGGGCTCGGAGAGGCGAGCCGGTCGGGCGCCGGGGCCCGGGGGCGGGGGGGGGAGAAACGTGCAGGGCAGGCCGGCAGAGGCCTGGAGGGGCCGAGGAGGTGCGCTTGTCGGCCCGCGGGGCGCGAGTCGGGAGCGGCTGGGGCGGCCCTGGGGGAGAGAGAGAGGCATACACGCCATTCGCAGAGGCCTGGGGGCGGGGGGGGGGGGGGGGGGGGGGGGGAAGAGTGCTGTGCAGCTTCCAGAAGCGCTGCAGACAGCGTTTTGGCCTGGCAGACCGTGGAGTAGTGGCCCTTCTTCCCGCAGCTCTTACAGAAGCCTACTCGTGACAATAAGCGATTTTCATTTCATTTTCAGTGGAAAGGGACGATCGTCAGCCATCTGACCATTTATACCTCGTTAATAGAGGCGTGGTTAACTCAGCCTCTCGGCCAATCAGTCGCGAGGCACATGACCGACCAGGGCCAATGGTAAGCCGACGTTCTGGCCCAATGGCAGACGAGTATGCAGATCATATCACCACAGGGAGTCTAGGATTTGGAGGCACAATCTAAAAATTAGAGCCAGACCTTTTGGGAATGGAATTAATTAACAATTCTTCACGCAAATGGGAGTAGATATTTAGAACTTTCTTCTTCAAATGACAATTGATGCCAGATTGAGATTGATGGATTTTGAATGATAGACCGAACCTTCTGTAGAAGGGTCATTTAAATCCAAAACATTAACTCTGTTCCCCCCTCCACCGATGTTGCCGACCTGCTGAGTTTATCCAGCATTCTCGGTTTTTATTTCAGATTTCCAGCACCTGCAGTATTTAACTTTATTTTTGGATAGATGTTTGTTGGTCAATGGTGTTGACCAACAAAGGGCAGCACGGTTACACAGTGGTTAGCACTGTGGCTTCACAGTGCCAGGGTCCCAGGTTCGATTCCCGACTTAGGTCACTGTGTGGAGTCTGCACGTTCTCCCCGTGTCTGCGTGGGTTTCCTCCGGGCGCTCCGGTTTCCTCCCACAGTCCAAAGATGTGCAGGTTAGGTGGATTGGCCGTGCTAAATTGCCTTTAGTGTCCAAAAAGGTTAATTGGGGTTACTGGTTACTGGGGTTACAGCAGCTGGTTTAGCACAGGGCTAAATCGCTGGCTTTTAAAGCAGACCAAGGCAGGCCAGCAGCACGGTTCAATTCCCGTACCAGCCTTCCCGAACAGGCGCCGGAATGTGGTGACTAGGGGCTTTTCACAGTAACTTCATTGAAGCCTACTTGTGACAATAAGCGATTTTCATTTCATTCCATTTCATTTCTGGGTTAAGGGGATGGGGTGGAGTAGGTGTGTGCTTGAGTGGGGTTCTCTTTTCAAGGGCCGATGCAGACTCGATGGGCCGAATGGCCTCCTTCTGCACTGTAAATTCTATAATTCTATGTGTTGTTGGTGCTGGTGATGGGGTGGAATATGGGGTAAATGCAGGTACAGGGAGTTAGGCTGTAGATTGGCCATAATCTCACCGAATGGTGGAACAGGCTCAAAGGGCAAAATGGCCTTCTCCTGTTCTTGTGTTGCTAAATGTCTATTTGTTTTTGTTTTAGTCTCCATGGTTTAATGTGAAATAGTCAAACTAAGCCTAGTGTAAAATTTGTTTTTAAATTCTTTTTTTAAATACATTTAGAGTACCCAATTATTTTTTCCAATTAAGGGGCAATTTAGCATGGCCAATCCACCTACCCTGCAGATCTTTGGGTTGTGGGGGTGAAACCCACGCAAACACGGGGAGAATGTGCAAACTCCACACGGTCAGTGACCCAGGGCCGGGATACGAACCCGGGTCCTCAGCGCCGTAGGCAGCAATGCTAACCACTGTGCCACCGTGCTGCCCCGCACTAGTGTAAAATGAATGAAATAGTCACCAGCAGTTGAATGGCCATTTGTCCACATTCACCAGTGACTGCACCATTTGCCTCTCAGAACCACCTTAAGGCTGTGGTGGGAACTGCAACCTTACCAAAGGATGCTCCAATGGTTATGCATTTAAGATTAATCGTTCTCCCCGTGTGTGCGTGGGTTTCCTCCGGGTGCTCCGGTTTCCTCCCACAGTCCAAAGATGTGCAGGTTAGGTGGATTGGCCGTGATAAATTGCCCTTTGTGACCAAAATTGCCCTTAGTGTTGGGTGGGGTTGCTGGGTTATGGGGATAGGGTGGAGGTGTGGCCTTGGGTAGGGGGTAGGGTGCTCTTTCAAAGAGCCGGTGCAGACTTGATGGGCCGAATGGCCTCCTTCTGCACTGTAAATTCTATGATAAAAATCCTTACGGCCCACAAGAACAAAGGAGTGGACGGTTAGTTCATTAAGGCCCTAACTGACCATGATGCACTTGCACGGTTGCAGACTATCTCAATTCGATAGTCTATTCTTGGAGAGTTAATAAACCCGGAGTCCCCTTGTGGATTTTCATTTTTGCTGATGTCCAGAAGTTACACCAAGCCTGCAGGTTGGAGAAGTGCTCTTTTTGCCCCCTTTTGGCCCTCATGTCATCGTTTCCACATTTTCAGTCATGCAATAAACTGTTAGCCATGAGAGGAACATCTATTCTGCTTATTCTGCAGGTTTTCCAAAGCACTGCTGTACAGCAGCTAAACCACAAACTGTCTTGCACTCATTTTAATGACAGAGATAGCGTTACGGCATCCTGGGCTAGTGCGCGGTCAATTGGAAATGAAAACCGCTTATTGTCACAAGTAGGCTTCAAATGAAGTTACTGTGAAAAGCCCCTAGTCGCCACATTCCGGCGCCTGTTCGGGGAGGCTGGTACGGGAATTGAACCGTGCTGCTGGCCTGCATTGGTCTGCTTTAAAAGTCAGCGATTTAGCCCAGTGTGCTAAACCAGCCCCAATTCCAGCCACTCTTGGCCTGGAGTCACAACGCAATTGAATTAACCAATAATTCTTAGAAAAATACCCAAAGTCTTTGACCCTTGGCTACCCAAGAATTACAGTCACCAGGTTTGTAAATTTAAACACAGTTGCTGTTTATTTTAACAAGAACTTTAATGAAATATGCAGCAAATACAATACGTTAACTATTATCTAATTCATAATCCTCCCACTTACACCTCTCCCACTCTCTATGCACACATACACGCACGCAAGCAGACTAATACAGAAGTGAGGGGAGGAGTGTAAAAAAATTATAATGGAAGTAAAAGATAAGAGTCTTTATTTCAGATGGTTGTTTGTAGCACATCTTGCTTCGATTCAGACTTTCAGTTTGAGATTTGCACTGTAGATTCATTCAGAGTCGCTGTACAGATATACAGATTTTCGGGAGAAAACACGTGGAAGAGAGAGAGAGAGATAGAGAGAGGGAGCAGGTCCTTATCCCTGTGTTTCCTGGTGTCAACTCTCCTTTCCTTAGGTGTCTGAACATCATCCCACTCAGTCAGAATCCAATCACCACCTGTTACCGGGCATCAGCCAACCAATCAAACCGAGTCCCATTATCCGGGTGCCACAAAGTCTGAGTTCTGTTGTCCAAAGCTAGTAGAGTATAAAAGTGAGGTAAAGTCACTGCAGTCCCAGATGACCAGAGACTGCTTTCCCCTTTGAGGGGGAGAGCTGATTGGTGGTGATTTAACCTGAGTAGGAGTAGGCCATTTGGCCCTTCGAGCCTGCACTACCATTCAATATAATCATGGCTGTTCATGAAAATTCAGTATCCCACTCCCACTTTCTCTCCATACCCCTCCTAAATTCCAGTCAGTACAAGCTCAGCCGATCCAGTCTTTCTTCATATGTCAGTCCTGCCATCCCGGGAATTAGTCTGATGAATTTTCGCTGGACACCCTCAATAGCAAGAATGTCTTTCCTCAAACGAGGAGACCAAAATTACACACAATACTCAAGGTATGGCCTCACCAAGGCCCTGTATAACAGCAACAAGACATCCCTACTCCTATACTCAAATCCTCTTGCTCTGAAGGCCACCATGCCATTAGATTTCCTGACCGCCTGCTGTACCTGGATGCCAACCTTCAGTGTCTGTTCCACTATGACACCCAGACCTCGTTTCACTTCCCCTTTTCCTAAACTGCCACCATTCAGATAATAGTCTGCCTTCCTTTTTTTGCCACCAAAGTGGATAACCTCACATTTACCCACATTATATTGCGTTTGCCAACTATTCGCCCCCTCAGCCAGCCTCCCCAAGACACCCTCCATCCTCTTTGTATCCTCCTCACAGCTCACACTGCCACCCAGCTTAGTGTCGTCTGCAAATTTGGAGACATTGCATGCAGTTCCTGCGTCCAAATCATTTAATGTATATTGTGAATGGCTGGGGTCCCAGCACTGAGCCATGCGGTACCCCACTAGTCACTGCCTGCCACTCTGAAAAGGACCCATTTATTCCCACTCTCTGTGGTAACTATTGTTGGAACTTCTGAATTCCTCATTTTCTCTGCTGCTTGAATTAAAGGTACATGTCCATTAAAGGTACATGTCCATTAAAGGTACATGTCCATTCAGCATCCATGCATCAAAAATCATAACGGCAAAATTTTTTTTTTTAAAATTTAGATTACCCAATTATTTTTTCCAATTAAGGGGCAATTTAGCGTGTCCAATCCACCTACTCTGCACATTTTTTGGGTTGTGGGGGCGAAACCCACGCAGACACGGGGAGAATGCGCAAACTCCACACGGACAGTGACCCAGAGCCGGGATCGAACCTGGGACCTCAGCGCCATGAGGCGGTTGTGCTAACCACTAGGCCACCGTGCTGCCCACGGCAAAAATAAAGAAAGGATAAATAAGGGAATTGTCAGGAAGGACCCTTACTATAGTGATGGAGAAATTAAGTGTCAGATTTATGATATTAGACAATTAAAGCCACGACCATGACACAAGCAGTATGGCCAAAGTGTACGGAGCAATATTACCTAACATCATCAGGTTTTTAGCCTATTAGCAATAATATCCACTACATGATAATAATAACTTTCAGAAATTTATTGCAAGCTAAAATGCAATAGGCATAAATGCATTGCTGTAACATAATTTACAAAGTGCGCCAGCTGAATTGGCAGTCCGAGAGGGCAGTGATATTATGGTTATGCTACTAGACTAGTAACCCAGAGTGAAAATTCTGGGCATACTCATAGAATCATAGAATCCCTACAGTGCAGAAGGAGGCCATTCGGCCCATAGAGTCAGCACTGACCCTCTGAAAGAGCACCCGACCTAGGCCCATTCCCCCACCCTATCCTCATAACCCTTCCTAACCTTTTGGACACCTAACCATCTTTGGACTGTGGGAGGAAACTGGAGCAGCCAGAGGAAACCCACGCAGACACGGGGAGAATGTGCTAATCGTTGTCAAACCTTTAAGGGTCATCCAGACTCGAAACCTTAGCTCCGTTCTCTCTCCACTTCATTATGTAGCATCTATCAGACTTGCTGAGATGGTCCAGTATTTTCTGTTTTTGTTTCAGATTCCACTATCCGCACTAATTTGCTTTTATAATAACCTTTATCATTATCACAAGTCGGTTTGCATTAACATTGCAATGAAGTTACTGTGAAAAGCCCCTAGTCGCCACGCTCCGGCGCCTGTCCAGGTACACTGAGGCAGAATTCAGAATGTTCAATTCCCCTAACAAGCACGTCTTTCAGGGACTTGTGGGAGGAAACCGGAGCACCCGGAGGAAACCCCCGCAGGCATGGGGAGAACACGCAGACTCCGCACAGGCAGTGACCCAAGCGAGAATCGAGCCCGGGACCCCTGGTGCTGTGAAGCCTCAGTGCTAACCACTGTGCTACCCTGCCGCTTTGTATAAGAGATACAATTGTCTCTGCCTCTCAGGGAGATGCTTATGTTACACGTGGACTCGGGTGAGTTACTTTGCTGAGCATGAGATTCAGGTGGAATCACCTGCTCCAATAGCCCTGCTCTTGTCATTCAGTCGGTGCGCTGGGATGGAGGATTACCATTCCAGTAACAGGCTGCCAAGATGTAATCAGAGCACATGGATGAGCAAGTTAAAATCGAGATGCAGACGGAAGGACGGCCAATTGAGGTCAGCGAGCGCTGGAGATTGCGAGTTAGACAGCCAATGACACACTGTAACATCCTGCTGCAGACTGTGTAGCACGTTTTTCACACCCCTCGCAGAAACTATCTTCCATCCAATCACTTCCTTTGTAAAGAAGGTAAGAAGTCTTACAACACCAGGTTAAAGTCCAACAGGTTTGATTCAACCTGACTCACCTGAGGAAGGAGCTGCGCTCTGAAAGCTCGTGTTTGAATCAAACCTGTTGGACTTTAACCTGGTGTTGTAAGACTTCTTACTGTGCTCACCCCAATCCAACGCTGGCATCTCCACATCATTTGTAAAGAAGGGACGCTGGAGAGGCGTAGAACAGCCCGGGGCGCAGTTTTGAGCCTGGCCAGTTGTCAGCCAAGGACATGTTTCCCGCTTGTCAATTTCTGTAACAGTGCCAGTTTCACAGCTGGCAATGAAACTGACGTGAGGATATTTTCAGGGATAATTTGGAAAGGAGTGACACCGCGCCTCATTAAACTGCACTCACCCGTATCATTTCAAAGCAATTTACAATCCCATTCAATGTACGGTCAATTCAGCTCATGTTCAATCAACCCGACCAGATTCTCTTGTCAAACTCCCCCATATTAGCCAGATCCCTCATTCCCTTTCACAAGCACCTCAATACAGGAAATGTCATTTTGACTTTGCGCAGTGGCTGCTCGTTCCCATATTCAAAACCCTTTTGAAACTTAAAAAGAAAAAAATAAGAAACAAAAAAAAAAAAATGAAAATAAGGATCTCCATGCAGCTGTCGTTTTTCACCCTTGAGCATTTCGATAGAGGTGGGGATAGAGCCAACAACGCCCCGGGTTACACAGAGAATGGAGCTTATCTTACTGAGAGGGAAGAACATTGCGAGGAAACATGATCTGGGAGGTTTAATAATTCAATAGCCTGGCTATTGAAAGAATTGGGGGAAAAACAAGAGATGGGTTTAAAATTGAATAGCGTCAACTGAGCGCAGGAATAAGAAAGATGTGTTTTTCCGCAGGTTATTGCAGACAATGGGATCACTTTCATAGATTATCACAGAATTTACAGAGCAGAAGGAGGCCATTCGGCCCATCGGGTCTGCACCAGCCCTTGGAAAGAACACCCTACCTAAGTCTACATCTCCACCCTATCCCCATAACCCAGTAACCCCACCGAGCCAATCCACCTAATCTGCACATCTTTGGGTTGTTGGAGAAAACCGGAGCACCCGGAGGAAACCCACGCAGACGTGGGGAAAACGTGCGGGCTCCGCACAGACAGTGACCCAAGCTGGGAGTCGAACCTGGGACCCTGGGGCTGAGAAGCAACGGTGCTAACCACTGTGCTACCGTGCCGCCCTTTGACAGAGAAAAAATAATCTCCACTGAGCCAATTAATTAATAAATTCAAAAACGAGCTGAGTGACGGGCTGGTTAGGAGTGGAAACTGAAGGCCTGTCAAACTTTAGATTTCTAATTCTATCCTTATTCACTTTTAGATGCTGAGAGGCCGGGATCGAACCCGGTACCTCGGTGCCGTGAGGCAGCAGTGCTAACCACTGCGCCACCGTGCTGCCCTCCGTGTCCATAATCTGGGTCCCTTTTTTAAAATTTGGAGTACCCAATTTATTTTTTCCAATTGAGGGGCAATTTAGCACGGCCAATCCACCTACCCTGCACATCTTTTGGGTTGTGGGGGCGAAACCCACACAAACACGGGGAGAATGTGCAAACTCCAAACTCCACACAGTGACCCAGCGCCGGGATCGAACCTGGGACGTCGGCACCGTGAGGCAGCAGTGCTAACCACTGCGCCACCGTGCCACCCCCCCCTCCCCCCGGATATTAAGGGGCACGAGGTTCAGGGGTGCAGGGTAGTTGAAGTCAAGGATCGGCCATGACCTCATTTAATGGCAGAAGGCCAAATGGGGGGGAGATGGGGGCAGGTAGGTAAAAGCCAACGTGGTTCCAACCTGTTCCACCTTGGCCCACCCCTCAGCCATCAAGCTCTGCGGGGAGGGGCTAAATGGGGCCAGTGTGGGATTTCCGCCTCTCACTGGGGAGGGAAGTCCTGCCCTCGGCTGCTGTCGGCCACCCCAATTGGTTGGTAGTTCCTTTCCTTCCCACCGTTTGAGGATTCGTTTCCCACTCCTGCCTGCACCAACTGGCATGGGAAGTGCCTAATCAGGGTCAATGGTCTTGGAGACACAAGCCTAATTGACCATTGATTATTCATTTAAATAAAACATCCCCCACCCCCGCATTATGAGGGTGAGCTCAGGGGTGGGTGGGGAAGATGACGGGATAGGCATTGCCTTATGTTACGTGTCCCCCCACCCCGCCAAATAACATGCCAGACAGGGGCAGGTAAAATGTAACCTTGATTGCGGCAACGCCTTCAATTCCTCTCGATTTTCCAAAAAAAACACCCTGCAGCACACGTTTCCTCTTGTCGCCAACGAAAACAAACGTTGTTCCCCGATGCACTTTGCATGATTTGAATAGAGTTGGGAGTGTAGGTAAATATTGTGGAGTTTGGCTTGACTGTGTTTTGTGGTTTCGCCCTTACAAACTATTCCGTGAAGGACAAATGAGTGGAGTAGAACCCTCAATTGAATAGAATCTACACGTTCCTGACTTGACTTGAGCTTTCGCATTGTGTCTATCACGGTTTCCATTGTGGGTATCACAGTCCTTGTTCTGCACAGCCCAATTTTTCAGTTACGCCTCGCAGGACACTTGATGTGTTTTGCTTTTTGAAGCATTGTTCTGTCATAAAATCCGGTGGAATGGAACCAACTTGTTACTTTGAGGACCCAGCGATTTTTTTTGAGAGTCTCACTGATTTGGAACAGTTTGTGCAATCTCACTTAGAAACTGCCACTTATATTTTGATTTGCAACGTAAGTACGCGAGCTGTGTCTGGTTGCACACCCTTGCGTTCTTTCAGGGAAAGAGGAAAAAGTTGCAATTTCGATTTCAGTCTTAAGACCTCTAATGGCTGACATCTCCCACATAAATGAACCATTAATCACCGTTCTTTCAGTTCATAGAGCAGGGCAGTCAAATTGGAGGAGGGCCCTGTTTTCTGGAGTCTATTGAAATGAATGTACCCAGATAGAATGCACAGCAGGTCACACGCCACATGAGCCTTCTCCAAGCTCTCTTCATCCTGGGGGGAAGACTGCAGGCTGGAATGGAATTTAGCAGCCCTCCAAGGTAGGCTGGGGGTTGGTGGTGGAGTCCGGGGGGGGGGGGGGGGGGGGGGGGCTCCCCTCCTCCAATTTGACTGCCCTCCTCCAATTTGACTGCCCTGCTCTATGAACTGAAAGAACGGTGATTAATGGTTCATTTATGTGGGAGATGTCAGCCATTAGAGGTCTTAAGACTGAAATCGAAATTGCAACTTTTTCCTCTTTCCCTGAAAGAACGCAAGGGTGTGCAACCAGACACAGCTCGAGTACTTACGTTGCAAATCAAAATATAAGTGGCAGTTTCTAAGTGAGATTGTACAAACTGTTCCAAATCAGTGAGACTCTGCTGTGTGTGATTGGGGGGGGAGGGTGGTGCTGTGTATGATGGGGGGGGGGGGTGCTGTGTGTGATGGCGGGGTAGAATCATCAAATAGTGAGGTAAAGCAAGCGGGGGTGACCTCTTGTCCTCCCATCACTAGGCCCTTTTGCCAGCGGTGGAGGAGGGTGGCGATAGACCCTCCCACTCACAGACCAACTGGGTGGCCTGTTAGGGACCTCTTCCCACTGGTGTTGGCATTTTGCCAGCGCTTGATGGCCCTCTTCCCCCATGGGGAGTGGTAAACCCTGGGAGCATCTGGTGTGGTTTTGGTGGGGAGGTGGGGAGCCAGGAGCTGTTAGAATTTTATAGGTTTCTATGCAATCCCCCCTCCTTCTTCTGAAACTCCAGTGAATACAATCCTAACCAATTCAATCTCTCCTCATACGTCAGTCCTGCCATCCCAGGAATCAGTCTGATAAACCATCCCTGGGTTCCCTCTAAAGCAAAGACATCCTCCCTCAGATACGCAGACCAAAACTGCACACAGGTGTAGCCTCACCAAGGCCAGTGTGTGATGAATCTAGGAAATTGTTTTATGTTGGGCAGGATTCTCTGTTTAGGAGACCATGGGCTGATTTCTCCGTCTTGCTGCAATGATTTCTGGTGCGGTGCGCCCCGGAAATTCTCCGTCACGCCAGCCGGCCAATGGTGTTTCTCATTGTTGGCAGCCCCACGCCGTCAGGAAATCCCCGTACTGTTGGTGCAATGGAGAATCCCGACGGCGGAGAATTTAGCCCTATGCGTTCTTACACTGCAGTTAGATTGCATCGAATATGCACTCACGCTGGGAGTGCAAATCAGGAAGTGATTACCAAGGATTGTGAGGGATTCCCGTGGGAATCTCACTTCTGGTCCACCATTTTGAGTAGGTGGTCCAATTGCGAGGTCCCGCGCTTGGGCACCCTGCAACGCAATTCAGCCCCCTTCCCCCGGGATTTTCTGGGTCATTCCTGGCCCCTCCCCCCTAGAATGGGGGCGACCCAGCAAACCGGCCCCCACCCAGAGACCCCCCTAATTAAAGAGAGACCCCCTAATTAAAATGACCTCCCAGATGCCCCCTAACTAAAGTGACACCCTCACCCCCAGAAAGGAGACCCCTGTCTGGAAGCCCCTCCCAGCCGAGAGATTCCTGTCTAGAAGCTAGAGAACATGCCAGACGGAGGCAGTGAAAAAAAATCACTGCTTTAACTCATCTGCGCAATACATCTGCTGGCTGAGGCAAAGGAAGCAGCACCTGTCAATTCCTGGAAAGAGAAAGACAGTCAGCTGGATTTAAACCTCCTCAGATCTTTGATCTGCAAGCCTTTCATTCATTTCACTTTGATATTGAATTTACTAGGTTCTGAATGACAGCTTCCAAACACACCCAGCTGTCTGAATTGTTCCATTCATCTCTCTTCATGCTTGAGAGACTTGAAGCAGCCAGCTGTGAAACTAACAGAAAGAACTGAACTATCTTTGATGTGGTCCAGGAGCTGTCAATCAACATTTGATGTTTATAAACATTGAGGTTACTTTCACAGCTGATTACTTCAGAAACACTCAAATGTGAAGGGTGTCTTGGGGTGTATCTTTAATTAGGGGGTCTCTGGTGGTGGTGGGGGGGGGGGTCTGGTCGGAATGGGGTGGCCAAGTCTTGTACCATGCAATGGCAGGGTGGCCCTCCAATGGACTTTGGGGAAACTCCCTTAAAGAGTTACCCCCTTGGCCCATCGTGTGGTCGACCACGTCAGGCACATGCTTGCCAAGACCTGCACCAATTCTCGCCCAGTTGATCCCCGGCCAGGGGATTGGAGAATCACGGGAGCCTGAAACATATCATGTCGGGCCCATGAATAGGATGCAATTGGGCCTTAATGACCCATTTGCATCCTCCCACTGGCATGGAGAGTGAACCTAGAAATATGTAGCCCAGGAGAACATTCATGGCTACAGTGGCTGGTTGAGCCAGCAATCGCCCTTATCCCCACATCTCCACTTGTTCAGTCTTTCTTGATGCTAATAATCTCTCAAATTCTGGTATCATTCCTGTAAATTCTATTTTAAACTGCTCTGTATTCCTTTTGTGTTATGGAGACCAAAACTGCGAGTTTCAGGACATGCAAATTCCCCTGGCTCCTTTTTATTTTGAAGAAGTCTCATGGGGGTCATTAAAACAAACCGAACATACAAACAGGTCTCCAATTTAAATGGAAGTGACACCCTCTATATCAAGGTAGGAACGGTATAAATGCAACTATCTATTACTTACACATTCTGCTTAATTATAAGGTAAGTGCAATAATCACATTGCAGATATGTCAATTGAGAGGTACAGCTTTTGGCAGGAAATAAAATTCCATTTGCGGGCAGGGCATGGAGGGATTGATACAGGAGAATTATATATAGTCTGCCACAATGAAGCCACGGTAGTGTGTCACAATAGTTTACTGTAATGCGCAATGTTTTTTCTCCCAGGCCTTTGTGTCTGCTTGCATTTCAGTCGGCAGCTCTGCACTTGGGAGTCACAGCTGCTGCATTGTGTGCGGCCAACCTAACTCCAAAAATGCCAACCACAACCCACTGCCTGTATGCAAAACGATTTCACCTTGGCAAAAAATAATCATTAAGCCCGCGTTCTGGCTGCACCTTGCACTGCAATGAAAGCAAAAGACAATAGTCCCAAATCGAGCGGCGTTCATGCATAACTACTGCCTTCTGGAATATTTCGAATGGAACATGAGCCAAATTGGCATTACAAATACGGGACTTTAGGTTCAAACTGTAAAATTATTGACTGTCTTTTGAGTACAGGAGCAGGGATGTCTTGCTGCGATTATACAGGGCCTTGGTGAGGCCGCACCTGGAATATTGCGTGAAGTTTCGGTCTCTTTATCTAAGGAAGGATGAGCTAGCTCTGGAGGGCGCGCAGTAAAGGTTTACCAGACTGATTCCTGAGATGGTGGGACTGATGCACGAGGGGAGATTGAATCAGTCAGGATTGTATTCACGGGAGTTCAGAAGAGTGAGGGAGGGGATCTCATAGAAACCAATAAAATCCGAACAGGACTGGACAGGATAGACGCCGAAAGGATGTTCCCGATGGTGGGGGTGTCCAGAATCAGGGGTCATGGTCTGAAGATACGAGGTAAACCATTTAGGACAGAGACGAGGAGAAATTTCTTCACCCAGAGAGTGGTCGGCCTGTGGAATTTGTTACCACAGGAGGTAGTTGAGGCCAAAATATTGTATGGTTTCAAGAAGCCGTTACAAACGGCACTTGGGGGGCCAAGGGGATCAAAGGAAAGCGGCATTAGGCTACTGAGTGGGTTGATCAGCCGTGATCATAATGAATGGCGGAGCAGGTTCGAAGGGCCGAACGGTCTCCTCCTGCTGCTATCTTCTATGTTTTTGTTTCCCTTGCCTTCACTCCCACCCCCTGCTCCCACACATTGTAGATAATGAGATAATTGCATGGAAATTGTCTGCGAGTTGGAGGGCGATTATTGCAGAATCGATGGGCTAGAGTCCCAGCTCATGTTTTACACTCTAGCATGTTGTCCATCTGTGAACGATGTCATTGGTGCTCAGCCATATTGTTCATTTTGCCATCTGCTGGAGGGTGTTTTAATATAACCGGTGAGATGCTGCCTGACTCCTTCGCTATCATGCTCTTGTCAGGTTCCATTTTTTTCGGGGGGGGGGGGGGGGGGGGGGGTAGGTAAATTCAAGGATTTTTCCGATTTTGGCTCAAACTCCATTTTTCCCATTTGTCCCTGCCCTCTTCCCACCCCAGCCCCCACACCCTCGGACTAACAAACTTTCGTAAGGTGATCTGACCTGATGAATGTCCACAGCTCGGCTAACACGGACATCCTCCAGTGAGGTTTGAAGCACACCAACACAGGCAACCGGAAGCCAGTCGCTGATGGATGCGGCCCCTGGAGCACAGAGAAAGGTGAGCTTATAAAAGCTCAGCTGGCTGAGAAGAGGACCCCGAGAAAACAGGCCAGCGAATAGTGCACCTTCTCAATCCGTTGTCTTTCTCGGCAGGAAATGTGGCAGAGTGGGGCATCGGAGCCACAGCAGATGATGGTTACCATCGAATAGAACCATAGAAATGTTACGACACAGAAAGAGGCCATTCAGCCCATCATGCCTGTGCCATCAAGAGTGGACCATCAGCCGCAAACCATCATGTTATGAGCTGGAAAGCTGCAGAGATTCGTGCTGGGATTCTCCGACCCGCCGTGAGAATTGCGCCCCGCCGAACCGACGCTAGCTTCCCCATTCTCCGCCGCCGTTTCTCGGGCGCCCGCAGGATTCCCGCCGCGCCAGTTGGGGGTCGTTGACAGCGCACCCCCCCCCAGCTATTCTTCGGGCGCCAATCGGCCGAGTGGCCGACGAGTTTGGCCAAGTCCCGCCAGCATGGGGTACTCAGGTCCCACACGGCGGAACCTGCAAAGTGAGTCTACGGGGGCAATCCTGGAGCCGGGGGGGGGGGGGGGGGAGCCCACGGTGGCCTGACCCACGATCGGGGCCTACCAATTGGTGGGCGGGCTGGTTCCGTGGGGGCCTATTTTACTCCGTGCCGGGCATCTGTACGGCTCCGCCATGTTTCTTGGGGGCTGGCGCAGAGAAAGGAATCCCCACGCATGCGCAGAATCACGTCGGCCGTTCCGCGCATGTGTGAAATAGCGCGGGCCGTTCCGCGCTGGCCGGTGCTGCGGGGACCACTCCGGCGCCAACCTAGCCCCTTGGATCATTGATGTCGGAGTGGTCGGCGCTGCTTTTCACGCCGGCGTGGGGGCATAACCCCATTATTGAAGAATCCCGCCCTATGTATCAATGCATATATTGGGCGGCACAGTGGTGCAGTGGTTAGCTGCTGCCTCACGGCACCAAGGACCCGGGTTCGGTCCCAGCCCCGGGTCACTGTCCGTGCGGAGTTTGCACATTCTCTCTGTGTCTGCGTGGGTTTCACCCCCACAACCCAAAGATGTGCAGGATAGGTGGATTGACCACAATAAATTGCCCCTTAATTGAGAAAACAAGAATTGGGTACTCTAAATTTATTTAAAACAATAATGCATATATAATATATATGTATATGTTAATGTTGGTGAGGAAGTGGTGGAAGCAGGGACGATAGTGACATTTAAGGGGCATCTTGACAAATACGTGAATAGGATGGGAATAGAGGGATACGAACCCAGGAAGTGTAGAAGATTTTAGTTTAGTCGGGCAGCATGGTCGGCACGGGCTTGGAGGGCCGAAGGGCCTGTTCCCGTGCTGTACTTTTCTTTGTTCTTTGTTCTTTGTGATGGTTTCCTCTCGGGGCATCATGACATCACTTGTCTCTACAATGTGTACTGCCCACGTATTATGTCTAAAAATAACATTTTGCAGTCAGTATTCAGTAAAGTGCCCCATTGAATGCCAGAGAGCTGAGCATTTGGGTAGCTCTCCTGGGACCTGGCCTATAAGGCACAGGGGTTTATATTGTCCCTCATTAGGAAGAAGTGATCCTGTTCAGAATGTAAATGAAGATCAATTAATTCGGTCTCTATTACCTCAAAAAGCTTATATATCATTCACATCCTTGCTTTACTATCTCAATCCTGCCTAATTGGCCTCTTTAACCCATTCGACCCACGTTCAGGGCAATGTGTAAAATGAGATCTAACAGGCGCAGACTAATCCCAGAGGCATATGAAGCGACATCACAAAGCTATTCCCTACTTGCAGCCTTAAATTCAGCAGTTTCAGGTCCGATGGTCGTTGGAATGATTGCCTGGGGGAGAAAAACAGAATTTGGTTCAACTGGGATTTGCTGTTTTTGTTGGATTATCCAAGGAGTTTAGAGGTAAAGAATGCCATGGGATTAACCCGGATGCTTCCCTGTGATAGCACCCTATAAACTTTGTTAGTCCAGCCATGGCTGGGGATTCCGACAGGCTCAATCCGCTGACAACCGACACTCAGTAAAATTGGAACCTATCATTCTGCTGTCAGGATAATGGAGCTCGTTCGAATTAAAAATTCTCATCATTTTAGTCAAATTTCCCAAGGCCTTGTCTCTCCCTATACCTCTGTAACATCCTCCAGCTCAACAACTCTCTGGTGTTGTGGGCCAGGTTTTAGAGAACCCCAAAGTGCATCATGGAGTTCACCTGACCCACAACTTTGAATAGATTTTGGTTATGGGGAGCACAAGGGCCCACTTTACAGGGGTGATGCAACAGAGAACTAAAAGTCATTTTAAATTAAAACAATGTTTATTTATGAAACCAGTTAACACTTTATAAACCCACAATAAACATCTTAACAACTATCAACACCAATTATCCCCACAGATACAATATTCTATAAGTAACCCGTAATCTTTTCTTATAACATCCCTAAGACAAAAGACCATTTTTAACACAGAGATCAGGTTTAAATTCTCTACTGAGAGCAGTTATCACTTTGAAATCACCCAAATGATCTGGAGACAGTCTTTAGATTGCAGAGAGATCCTTACGCAGTTGCTTGCTTTTCCTGCAGCTATCCAGCTCTCAAAACAAAACTAAACACACGCTGTAGCTGCCTGCTCAAAAGCGAAAGTGAAAGACAGACAGCCCAGCTCCACCCACACTCTAACATTACTGCAGCTATTTGATAAACACCCAGTTTTTAAAGGTACTCCCACATGACACTGGGAACTCTTGTTCTTCAAGTTCTGACCTCTTGTGTATGCTTGATTTCCTCTGCCTGACCATGGGTGGTTGTGAGTTCAGCTGTCAAGGCTTTACGCTCAATGATGGCATTTCCTCCCCCAAACTCCCGACCTCTCGAAGATTCTCATTAGAACCAACCTCTTTGACCCAGCTTGAAGCTTGGCCATTATAGTCCTGTGAAACACTTTACTGTGTTAAAGATGCTCTGCAAATGCAACTTGTTGTTGTAGTGTAAATATAGTTTTGGTTGCCTTGTGGTTCTAATGGCGTAGTAACCAACACAGACAGTAGTGGGCTCGCCAACACTAAACGCATTCAAATGGTCATTGGATAGGCATATGGACAATAAGGGATTAGTGTGGAGGGACTTTAGAGGGGTTTCACAGGACGGCGCAACATCGAGGGCCGAAGGGCCTATACTGTGCTGTAATGTTCTATTATGAGTTCAAAACCCTGGCACGGTAATTTGTAAAAGTAACTTGAATATAAAATTGTCAATTCGTGGCGTCAACACCAGAAATAAGTGATTTTTTTTTCTTTCTATAAATTTAGAATACCCAATTATTTTTGTCCAATTAAGGGGCAATCTAACGTGGCCAATTCACCTACCCTGCACATCCTTTGGGTTGTGGGGGTGAGACCCACGCAAACACGGGGAGAATGTGCAAACTCCACACGGACAGTGGCCCCGGGCCAGGTTCAAACCCAGATCATCACGTCGTAGGTAGCAGTGATAACCACTGCACCACCGTGCCACCCGACCAGAAAGAAGTGATGATAAAATCTGACCGATTGTTTCAAAAACTTTGATGATTCATGGTTGCCATTCAGGGTAGGGAAGCTGCCACCTGTGTCCACTATAGCCTATATGTGGCTCGAGAACTATGCTTCAAAGTTGACTCCAATGCCCCACGGTGTGGCCTAGCAAGCCACTCTCAGTTGATGGAGATGTGTAGCAAATGCGCTCTGAGCCCGAGAACAATCAATAAAAAGATAATTGGGGGCTGATGATGTGTCCCTGGGGCTGTTATGGTGTCAGTCGATCATGACTCATAGGGTTGCCCCTGAGGCTGAAGATTGTAGCTTCAAATCCTGGTCCAGGAACTGTGACCTGGCCGCCCCTTACCTGCACTACCAAGGGGTGTGCTGCACTATCCGAGGTGCTGCCTATTTTGGGTCAGACATTTAACCGAGGCCCCATCTACTTTTTGGACTCCCAACATTTATATCTCCACTAGAATCACTAAACCAATTAACATATTATCTGTAGTTAGCACTGCTGCTTCACACTCCAATTCCGGCCTCGGGTGACTGTCTCCCTGTGTCTGCGTGCGTTTCTTCCGGGTGCTCCGGTTTCCTCCTAAAGTCCAAAGGTGTGCAGGTTAGGTGGAATGGCCATGCTCAATTGCCCCTTAGTGTCCAACGGTTAGGTGGAGTTACTGGGTTCCGTGGATAGGGTGGAGGTGTGGGCTTAGGTAGGGTGCTCTTTCCAAGGGCCAGTGCAGACTCGATGGGTCGAATGGCCTCCTTCTGCACTGTCCACCCATCTTGTTGTTTACGTTATCGCTGTTTGTGGGATCTTGCTGTGTAGACATTACCTGCCACATTCCCTTGCACCTCCACAATCACCTCACTTCCAAACTATTTTCATTAGCTTGTGAACATGGTGGGACAACTTGATCACGTGAAAGACACTTTATAATTGCAAATTTGTATGTTCTGTAAGGAAAGACCTGCTCCCCAAGATGAGATGAGACTGCGTGCAGTTAGAACAGAGCTGATAGGTAGTTAATGAAGGAAAGAATAACTCGGTTTTATTTTTTACATTATTTTTACGCTCCCTCTTTATTTCTATCGCATTGCGTAATCACGAATGCAGAAGTGTCTGGAACCAGATTCCTCCCAATATCATCTTTGGTTAAGAGCAGAACCCCCCCCCCCCTCTCCCCTCCCTCCCCCCTCAACTCTGACCTCCGACCATCAGATGGAGCTTCTGTTTCCCTGAGATACTACTGGAGCTGAGAATTTGACAGTGTTTTCTGTTTGCATGATCTCTGTGCAAAAGCCCCAGCTGCTTGTAAAGAGGGTTCCCAGTTTGGGTACCTCCCAGCCATTCAGTCAAAGGATTAAAGAATCGCAGACCTGGTGAGAGATTGCTGGCAGCCTTGCACTCCAGAAAATCCTGTCACAGTTCAGGTTGCTGTCTGTCTTTTAAACAGGAGTGCCTTCACAAGACTGACTAGCAGCCTTTTAAATCCCCTGGTAGAGAGAGAGCAGAGAGAGAGGATCATCCTGCTGCTTGCTGGCCTACATCTTCTCATAGAACTCAGGACAAAATGGAGCTCTTCACATGACCCACCTTTCTTCTGGAATGGCTCCACTAACCGCGAGCAAAAACAGGAGATGGCTTAGAATTCCAGCCTCACTGATTGGCTGCTTGCCCAGTCTATCAAACTGGCATCATGGGCTCTGCCACAGAACCTGAAGGAGAGGTCCTAGCTAGTCCATTGGACCAGGGGAGTTTTTGGTTGGGCAACAGCTTGCACGAAGATTGTAGATTAAAGGCAGCCAGGACAGGAATTAAAACGCAAACACAGAACAGACAAAGGTTTTACAACAGTATGAGAATTAGCGTTTGTGTATTAGAATATATGTGTGAGTGTGACTGTGTGAGCATGTGTGTGTGAGAGAGTTGCGAGTGTATATGCGTGAGTATATGTATGTGTGTGAATGAGAGTGTGAGAGAATGTGTGAGTGTGAGGGTGTGTGTATGTGTGAGAAAATATGAACATGTGCATGAGACTGTATGAGAATTAGTGTTTGTGTATCAGAACATCTGTCTGTGTGTGTAAGAGAGTTGTGAGTGTATATGCGTGCGTGTATGTCTGTATGTGAATGGGAGTGTGAGAGAATGTGAGTGTGAGGGTGTGTGTGTAAGAAAATATGAACATGTGCATGAGACTGTGTATGAGAATTAGTGTTTGTGTATCAGAACATCTGTCTGTGTGTGTAAGAGAGTTGTGAGTGTATATGCGTGCGTGTATGTCTGTATGTGAATGAGAGTGTGAGAGAATGTGTGAGTGTGAGGGTGTGTGTGTGAGAAAATATGAACATGTGCATGAGACTGTGTAAGAGAATTAGTGTTTGTGTATCAGAATGTCTGTCTGTGTGTGTGTAAGTGTATGAGTGTGAGAGCTGACAGTGTGTATGCGTGTGTGTGAGTCTGTGTTAGAAAATATGAGCATGTGCTTGAGAGAGTGATTATATGTGTGAGAAAATGAGTGTGTGCATGAGCGTGTATGCATGGCAAGTTGTGAGTATGAGAATGTGTGTATATGTGTGAGAAAATGAGTGTGCGCATGAGAGAGTGTGTGTGTGAGAATGTGTGTGTACATGTTATTTTTAAGAGCCTTTGCACCGTTGAATATTGTGGCGAGGCTGTAGGTGGTGGTGCTGGGATGATCTAATTAGATTTAATGAGCTTGTGTTGTATCTGTGCTGCTGCTGATAATTCTTTCCGTCTCATTCTGAATATGGTTTCTGTGTTGCTCAAACAATGAAAGTGTGTCAGGTTGTGGACTCCCAGGCCATGTGCCTTTGTGAGGTATATGTCCTGCTCACGAGCAGCATTTTGAATGGAGTACCGCCACTTCCCGAAGGGGAATGATTTGTGCTAATGTTGCTTCAGTTGCTGAAAGCTGCATTGTTATAAAGAGCCAGTGTCTGATATTGCAAAGTTGCAAAAAGAACATTACAAAGAGAACTGACTATTATTGGTTCAAACCTAACAGCTAATTAACCAGTTCACCGCTAAAGATTAATAGCAATTGTGTGTCATGACACTGGAAATATATTCATGAAGGATTTTTTTTCCATTTGGCATTTTTAGTGGCCAGTCTTGGTTCTAATCTTTGGGGTTCACCAAAGTGCTACACTGCCAATTATATTTCCATGTGCAGTTACTGTTGGTATGTGAGCGAGAGTGGTGGTGGGTCTGGGGTGGGTTCAATGGGGGGATTTTGTCGGTGGTGGGTCCTTACTCATTAGTTTGTTGGGCTAGGAGAGAGCAGTGATGTAAAGGCTCTTACCCGCTGGATAGAGCTCCCAGTGCCTCCTTTAACCTGTCAGGTTTCTCAAGGACCTGGAAAAAATAAAGACGTACCAATTTCAATGGAAGATGCACAGCCTTCCTCAAGAGATTTCAACACCAGGCCACTTCCTGTTGTGATTGCCAGAGGTTTATGTCAGAGATTTAGCAGATGGTTCTATTGTTTCTGGTATTAATCCAGTGCCAATTCTTTTAGTCTAATTTAGCAACATGAAACCAAAGTACATCTTGTTCAACTCCCTGGCATTCACATGGTCAAACATAATGGAATTGTTGGCTAATCATCTCAGTTAATTAGTCTACAACAGGTCCAGATATGAGATAAGGAAAATCTCCAATAAATAAAGCTTTAGGAACATGGGCGGGATTCTCTGGGAATTGGCGGGGCGGGGAGAAACGGCACAGTGGAGTGGCGGGAACTGCTCCGGCGTTAGGGCCGGCCCAAAGGTGCGGAATCCTCCTCACCTTCAGGGGCTAGGACGGTGCAGGAGTGGTTTACGCCCCGCCGGCCGGCGTGGAAGGCCTTTGCCGCCGTGCCAGCTGGGGCCGAAGGGCCTCCACCGGCTGGCGCGGGTCCGCGCATGCGCTGGACGTCAGCGTCTGCTGACGTCAACCCCGCGCATGGCGCAGGGGGGAGGTCACCTTCACGCTGGCCATTGCGGAGGCCTACACGGCCGGCGCGTAGCAATAGAGTGCCCCCACAGCACAGGCCCACCTGTGGATTGGTGGGGCCCGACCGCGGGCCAGGCCACCCGGCGGGTGGTCAGAGAATCCCGCCCCATAGGTCCCAACTGACTCCACCCAAACTCTTTTCTTGCCAGAATCTCAAAACCCAATACCGCACCTTCCCCCCACCCCTGGTCCTCTCTTTTTCCTGTAGTCTACAGACCTTGAATCAATAGTCACTTGATAGTACAGAACTTGAATATTGCTGAAAAGGGAGAAATGTTGCTGAAGCTTTTCACCTTGCACTCACCAGGACAAATACAAGAATTCAAACAATCACAACAATTTAAAAAAATAAATTTAGAGTACCCAATTCATTTTTTCCAATGAAGGGGCAATTTAGCGTGGCCAATTCGCCTACCCTGCGTATGTTTTTGGGTTGTGGGGGTGAAACCCACGCAGACACGGGGAGAATGTGCAAACTCCACACGGACAGTGACCCAGGGCCGGGATCGAACCTGGGACCTCAGCGCCGTGAGGCAGCAGGGCTAATCACTGTGCCACCGTGCTGCCCCAACAGCAATTTATATCGCAGGGGGAAAGGGGGATGATTGGTTGGCAAGCTGACTCGATTGGCTGAGGTGTTACCATGAAGAAAACAGTGAGGCATTATAGGCTTCCCAACTCCTGGGTAAATAAGTAAAGCGGTATTTTGCAAACTATTTTTCCTGGGACCCACTTTTACCAACCATGTGACCTTTGCGACCCATGCTGGCTGACCTTTTCACCTCACGCCTGCCGACCTTCATGATCCACTGCAGCAGACCTTTGCGACTCCCAGCCAATCTTCACAACAAATCAGGAGGTTTACAAAAACGGGATCAGGAATGAGAAATTTCAGTTATGAGGATAGATTGGAGAGGTTGGGACTGTTCTCCTTGGAGAGAAGAAGGCTAAGAGGAGATTTGATAGAGGCGTTCAAAATCATGAGGGGACTGGACAGGGTAGATGGGGAGAAACTGCTCCTACCCGTAAAAGGATCAAGTACGAGAGGGCACAGATTTTAAATGATTTGCAAAAAGAAGCAAATGTGATGTGGGAACAAACTTTTTCACACAGCAAGCGGTTCGTGCCTGGAAGCACTAACGGGAAGTGTGGTGGAAATTGAGGACCAATTGAGGCATTCATGAGGGCGCTAGATGATTATTTGAATAGAAACAATATGCAGGGGTGCAGGAAATGGCAATAGACCATATTGTTCATTCGGAGAGCAAGTGCAGACATGATGGAGAGAATGGTCTCCTTTTGCGCCATAACAATTCTGTGCCTTAATACTTAACCTTGGTGTCTCCTATTATTCCTTGATTTATCTTGCTTTCCCTCCTATCTGTTTTTTCACCCTCTTATCTCTCCGGGGCTCAGGGGCTGTTTAGCACAGGGCTAAATCGCTGGCTTTGAAAGCAGACCAAAGAAGGCCAGCAACACGGTTCAATTCCTGTACCAGCCTCTCCGAACAGGCGTCGGAATGCGGCGACTAGGGGCTTTTCACAGTAACTTCATCTGAAGCCTACTTGTGACAATAAGCGATTTTCATTTCGATTTTCCTTCCTTGCAGGCTAACACGCATTACTGTTTTTGGGAGCTTGCTGTGCACAAATTGGCTGTCAAATTTCCTACATTACAACAGTGATTACGCTTGAAAAGTGCCAAATTGGCCATAAAATGATACGGGAAATCCTGAGATCATGAAAAAACCCCAGAAACGTCCGCTCTCATATCCAGCTCCATTTGGAGTATATGATCATTCACTAGTATTGGAACATGAATAGGGGCCACACGGGGCAGTGCCAAATAGTTCAGCTGCATCCAAGCCTCATTCTTTGCCTATTCTGCTTCATCCAGATGCAAGGCCCGGCCCCACGGCTGAAGCCTATGTTGACCAGAGAGCCTGGAACGCTGGCCCTGCTGTGGCCTGAGGGTGTGCCTAGACTGGTGTCCATATGTCACACATGGTCCGGAATCAGCTTTAGCCAAGTCTGGGGAGCCGAGTCTAGGGATGCGCATATTTCAGCGGCTGGCTCTTCGCTCCGGGGCTCTTTGGCATTCGGTCCAGGCTGTGAGGATACCATGTGAGGGGCAACACCCCAAAACATTTACCTCCATCCCTTGTATCTTTCGGATGCCATGTTCTGCATTTTCTTGGGACAGGGAGATCTGTAGCATCTGTTGAAAAGTTAGGCGAACTTCACCCAAAGTTTTTTTCTGAGCTTCTGTATTACTAGTACCGCAGACCAAACGATCATGGAGCATATCGGACAAAACAGTTCCACCCTCACAAAACCCGGTGAAGTTCCACAGCAGAGATACAAAATCGGTGACGGACTCACCGGGCGATCTCTCCGCCGTATTAAACCAATATCTTTGAATGATTATTTTGGGGTTGGGTAAAGGTATAGCTGAGGCAGAAGCCTGAGAAGAAATGCACGAACTAAGGAAAACCCAGCAGGTGGCTGCAGGTGGAAACTAAAGTTGCAAAACACGTCACAGAAAATCGCCAGAATATTTTTCCAGATTCTCAAGGATCTATCCCTAACCTTCGCCCTGAAACAAGGAAAAGAATTAGGCATTGCAAATTTCAGTGGTGGTGTACCAGGTTTACGAATTGTATTGCAACAGGAGACCAAGACTCTCCTTAATTTTAAATAAAAATTCAATAATAAAAATTCCTTGTTGGTTCCTTTTGCGTTAGTTTTGGTGAGGGGATTGATAAGAACACTCTCTGGCAACTCTGCAATAACGGGACAATGGGAGCGGGTGGATTTCAACCTCTTGAAAATATCGCTCCTGTAAAAGTCAGCTCCCTAATTCAGTGATGGGCTAGGTAGTGAGTGGGCCGCATCAGTGGCCCTCGTTCATCTCAGTGGGTTGCAAATTTAAAATCAGGCTTGTTCACTAACCATGGCCCCGTCAATAAGATTAAATATATTTAATACACACCAAATATTTCATGGCGAGTTATAGAAAATACTTAATCATTTGTATGTTAATAAAACTCTCGTCAGCTTCAAATGCTAAAAACAAAAGAAATGTTTACACTTTGGATGCAGAGGCGGCTCTCGTGGTCAATGTTGTGAGCAATCAGCACACACCTCACTTCACTAGCCCTCGCTTCACATGCGAATCATTTCAGTCATACCGGTGGGAATAAAAACGGCACGGATGGAAATCAGCGGAACGTGGCAACTCTGCGCGTGGGCAGTGGTCGATGAAATGTTTCGTGGGCCCCACTCAGAACCCAGATGGGCCGTGTGTGGCCCCTGGGCTATAGGCTCCCCACCATTGCCCTAATTTCTGGCTAAAAACATAGTCCTTAGAAACTCAACTTTTAAACGAGTGTATATTATAACATTTCTAACTTTTCTCAGCTCTGATGAAAGATTATCGACTTGAAACATGAACTCTGTTGCTCTCTCCACGGATACTGTCAGATGTGCTGAGGATTGCCAGCGTTTTCTGCGTCTATTTCAGATTTCCAGCGCCCGCAAAACTTTCCTTTTGTAGTTAGAAAGTTTGGCTTTTAGTGAGACTTCAAGAGCTGTGGGGATTAATGTGAGTGCAGGCCTCAGCTTGAAAGGCAAAGATGAAGGAAAATTCCATGGATTGAAGTCTCTCAAGTACACATTAGAGTTACCGTATTGAGGAAATGCTTCAGGGGATTGGAACCAACTCAGTCTGATTCACAAACCACCAGCTTAACCCTGAATGGGAATTCTCAGTTGCAGTGCAAGGCGCGGGTGAAATACCACAAATTTCTTCTGCAAAGTATCCAGTGTCACGGGGAAGGTACTGAAGCGAAGTTAATCTTTATATCACGTGGGTGATGAGTTGAACACAAGATGATGCTTGACCAGAGCTTTGTTACAAAGTTCTTCTGGAGCTCCGGCCGTGAGTCAAACACTGAACCCCCCCCCCCCCCCCCCCGTGTTACTGGGGAAAATGCTGATAATAGTAATGGATGGGGGGGGCTGTAGAATGTGAAGCCATTCATTGCATCTTTATGTTTTAACTAAACAGCTTAGGTAAAGAGCCAATAGTGCAGAAGCCGATCGTGTCAGAGGATGCAAGACAACTCAGAAAGTATTGGCTGCACGCCACCAGACCTGGAGTTTAAAAATCTGCAAGGCAAAGGAAAAACTGAGGAATGTAAAAGCCACTGACTTTCATTAAGAAAATTTTTTTTTAGAGTACCCAATTCTTTTTTCCCAATTCAGGGGTAAGTTAGTGTGGCCAATCCACATACCCTGCACATCTTTTTGGATTGTGGGGGTGAGACCCACGCAAACACGGTGAGAATGCGCAAACTCCACATGGACAGTGACCCGGGGCCGGGATCGCAGCCGCGAGGTGCTAACCACTGCGCCACCTTGCCGTCCCGCCATTTACTTTCAGAGCAGAAATGGAGGTCACATCGCATCTGATAGAAATCAGATTTTCTGTTTAGCTATAGACGAGATAGATAAAAGGTTTAATTGAGAAATCATTAAGAGTAATTGACGGGCGGCATGTGGCACGGTGGTTAGCACTGGGACTGCGGCGCCGAGGAGTTCGAATCCCGACCCTGGGTCACTGTCCGTGTGGAGTTTGCACATTCTCCCCATGTCTGCCCAAAACCCAAAGATGTGCAGGGTAGGTGGATTGGCCGGGCTAAATCGCCCCTTAGTTGGAAAAGAAAAATAATTGGCTACTCTAAATTTATAAAAAAAAAAGATTAATTGACTAAATCATGTCAACCATGAGAGTGAGGAAAGCTGACGAGCTGGGAACTAATCAGATAAGACTTTAAATTTTCACATTTTGAAAGTTGCTCGAAACTGGCCAGAGACCAAGGCTAGTGACAAAAGACTTCATCGTATGCAGTTGTATTCCCAGGCCTGGAGAGTTGCGTTTCCATGGTAACAGTCAGTCAGGGTTATAATGACTTTTCGAAAACTGTGTTAACCTAATTAATGTTAGAGGCATAATTGGCAAACCAGGCTATGGAAAATTACACCAAGACCTGTATCTCTTAAATTGACAGACAGACAGTTTGGTCGAAGTGAGTGAATTATAAATTAGTTGTAGCCAATCACAGCTGTAAAGAAGGCGAAACTTTAAGATAATGATCTTCTTAAAAATCACTTGTCGGGATGGAAAAATCCATTCCGGAATCAATCTATCACTTTCTGAAACCTATGCCTTTGCTATCGCCATTTTTTCTTTTGTTTAAATCAATCCGTAATTTTGTACCGTGAATTATGATTTGAAGAATTACCACGAGTTGTATATTAAACTCAATCACTGTAGTCGCTAAAGACAATCAATCTGACCTAAGTTTGTATTGTAACCAGGAGTTTACCAGTAGACACTAAAACTGACGAATACAGTTCAACAAAACTTTACCAAAAGCGCAGCCTGAATTTCTGTTATTTGGGAACGAAGAAGGGATAACGCATATCCAGGGCTCCGAATAGACACAGAGATCCATCAGCGTCCATGTTGTCCCTTTGCTGGATCCATTCCAGGTTAGTCTCACTGAGAAACCCCCACCACTACACAGCCTTATATCGTCCTTAGGCTTCAGTCAATTATTCCTTTAAAAGCTGCAATGGTCTCTCCCTCCCGATGGCCAAGTATTTCATGCTTCAACATTTTCTGCATAACGGATGTTTCTCCTATAACATCCGTACCCACTCACTTAGTGACAATTTTAAATTGATGGTCCCTCACCAATTTCCGATCAACCACACAAAATGGTTTACCCCATCAAAACCTTTCAGAATTAAAAAAAAAACTCTATTAAATCTCTTTCCTGCGCTCCGAGGGGAAGATTGTTATTGTATCTCGGGTCTCTTCTCAACACTTACAGTTTTCCACTGCTGCCATCGTTCGCCATCAGTTGAGACTCAGTAGTTAGATCACCTGCCTTGATGTAACAAGATTTTAGTTTCAAGTCCCACTCCAGCGCTTGAACAGGACAATCGAGGCTGACATTTCAGTGCAGCACTGCGGGTGCGCCATACTGTTGGGAGTGCTGTCTTTCGGAAGAGAGAGGTTAAACTAGGTCCCAGCTGCTCGGATGGATGTAAAAGATTCCATGGTACTTACATTAAAAAAATGTGTTCATGGGATGTTGGCATCGCTGGCTAGAACAGCATTTATTGCCCATGCCTAATTGCCATTGAGAAGTGGCTGGTGAGCCATATTCTTGAACTGCTCTTGTAGGAATACCCACTGTGCTGTCAGGGAGGATTTTGACCCAGTGACAGCGAAGGAACGGCATTATAGTTCCAAGTCAGGGGGATGTGTGACCTGGAAGGGAATTTCCAGGTGGCAGTGTTCCCATGTATCCCCTTCCCCTGTCCTTCCAGGTGGTAGAGATTGCGGATTTGGAAGGTGCTGTCCGTTGCGTTCACGGAAGCAGCCACACAGGAAGCGTTAGGAACTAAAGATTTATTTACGGTAGAACGAACACTCGATGGACACTGGTCCCAGAAGGGACTACCCGTGCCCAGCCCACGCTCGGACTGAGGGGTTTTATATCCTGGTTTGCTCTTTTGTTGATGAGGGCACTCCGCCCCTCAGCAGGGAAGCCCGTATTCCATGAGACGCACAGGGAACTTAATCAGCCTGGCTCCGTGTGTCTCGTGTAGGTTGCAACACTGTCGTAGGAGCCTTAGCAAGTTGCTGTAGTGCATCTTGTAAATGGCACACACTGTTGCCAATGTGCGATGGAAGTGGGGGTTGTGAATGATGACGGTGGTGGATGGGGTTCAAATCAAACAGGCTGCTTTGTCCTGGATGGTGTCCAGGAACTATTTTCGAGAGAGCAGGGCAGTTATCCCTGTTGTCCAAACCAATGTCTATCCCTCAATTACATCACGAAAGCAGATTATTTGGTCATTATCAGTTTGTTAACCTCGTTTATAAATGTTGGCAGAATACAGGTGCTGACGCAACCAAAACAGAAGCTTGTTGACGAATTTATGCCGTGTTCCCATTACGTTTAACGTCCTTTTCATCATGGTGCAGTCAAAACGTGTGTGCCTTTAAAAAAAGAAATCTACTTGTTTCATAGATTTAATAGAATTTACAGTGCAGAAGGAGGCCATTCGGCCCATCATGTCTGCACCGGCTCTTGGAAAGAGCACCCTACCCAAGCCCATACCTCCACCCTATCCCCATAACCCAGTAACCCCACCCAACACTAAGGGCAATTTGGACCCTGAGGGCAATTTATCATGGCCAATCCACCTAACCTGCACATCTTTGGACTGTGGGAGGAAACCGGAGCACCCGGAGGAAACCCATGCACACACGGGGAGAACGTGCAGACTCCGCACAGACAGTGACCCAAGCCGGGATTCGAACCTGGGACCCTGGAGCTGTGAAGTATTTGTGCTAACCACTATGCTACCATGTGTGTTCTCACAGCCTATCTTCAGGGACTGCTGTAGTTTTGAATTGTCAGCACGGCATCAGAATAGGATGATGCAATGCCTCTTATCCATGCAGCAGGCCTTGAAAAGCTTTTCCCTGCTTGATTTCCTCCTCCACAATCTTCCCAAGGTGCCAGGGGAACGTTAAAATTCCATGGGCGATGCCCAATCTCTACCCTCTCATCAGGCGACCGTCTTTCATGGGTGAGTCTCGACCGGGGGTGATGAGAAACTATTGGGGAGATGCGTAGCAGCTCTTTCCTGATCTTGGCCGCTCCCATTGCACTCGCACCCACCTCGTACCCAGGTGCTGATTGCTGAGTCGATCGTGGCCAATAGTGGTAATGTCACCGGATCAGTAATCCAGAAGCCCAGGTTAATTTGCCGGGGCTGTGGGTTCAAATCCCACCACAGCGGTAGTTGGAATTTCAATTCAGTATTGCTGGGTGTGATGAACGGTATTAATAACTGCTGTAAACGGTACCTGACCTTTAATACCTTACCCCTTTAAGATGCTTGGAACCCTGGGGGACTCCGCCTCTGGCTACGCCCCCAGGGAACAGTATATAGGATAAGGCTCCATGTGGTGAGCACACTTCTCTTGGATGCTGTTCAGTTCTCTGTAGATTAAAGCCTTTTGATTGCCGACCTCGCTCTCGCGCCGTAATTGAGGGCGCCTCACCGGGAAAAAGAGATGTGTCGAAGCTTCTTGCCTTCCACTCACCAGGCCACTTTGCAAGAATACCAGTGTAAAGGAACAACAACAATTGGTACTGTACGACAAGAGAATGCAGTCAGCACTCTCTTCTGGTAACAGTATAAGTTATATTGGCGTAAAACCAGGGTAGCCATTTGGAATTGTTCTTTTTGCAAAAAATATTGAATCCGCAGAACACGCTGTCCTCTCACTCTGAATTCCTTCCAGCTCAATGTGGACTCCTAGGTCAGGGTGGTCTCCTAGGCCAGTTGAAATCACCTAAGAACATCTGAGGAAGTGTCCAAACCGTTTCTCCCCCTCACCAACCCCCCCCCCCCCCAATAACCTTGGCTTGTACGCTGTGAGGTAGTCGGTATTAGAGGTATTACGGTACCTCTAAATAATGCTGTAAGACCATTGGTGTGGGAGTTACCTGAGACTGCTGTTTCATTGGTGAAGCCTGCCTGCTGGTTCCGCCCAGTAAGGCGGAGTATAAGAGCCCGTGTCTCCCCAGCAGCTGCCTTCTGTATCTGCGTTGCTGGGGGAAACATCTAGTGCAATAAAGCCTTCAATTGTCATCCAATCTCGCTTCTGGAGTTATTGATTGTGCATCACGCTGTTCTTGTTTTCACTTTTTCCAAGCAATCACATGGGGTGTGTACGTATTAGACAGGCCCAACAGGATAAACTGCAAGGACCTGTCGGTCTTTACCTGTCTGTCCGTATTCGTAAACAAACCGAAGGTGTCACATCTCCAGGGCGATGAGCCACACTTTCACGAATTGTAAACAAGACCAGTCGATATTGTGCTGTGTTGGTGAATTCCAGTCCCTATCTGTACCACTGTACTGACTGTCTGTCCTGACACTTAATGAATCTTTGATTTGTGACCAATTACTGCCAGATATAGCTGAATGCCCAGAGCTATCTTTTGTAATATTCAAATAAAACTTCAAACATTTAAAACATTGAAAGAGAAAAGGGGGTGGGGGGGGGGGGGGGGGGGTGGGAGCAGTTGTTAGCAAGGGAATCTATTTTGGGTAAGGGCAGGGAAATGTTATTAAAACTTTGAAGATTGCTGAAGCTTTGCTGACCTTTGCTGCGTTAATTAATGACATCAGTGTTACCATGGCACAGGGCAGGAATATAGATTGTTTACCTTAGAACTTAATTACTGTTTTCTGCACTTTGACTGGAAGCAACTTGGTATGGTAGACATTCATTATCTTCTACATTATATTAGCTCGTCTTCTTCTTTTGACTTCTGCATGTCTGGCGAACTAAAAGGCTGGCAGCATATTTGTGTTCCAGGATTAGCAACTCAGGGTGGGACATTCCAGCAACCACCCCCCACCAGGGTGGGATATTCCAGCCCCCCCACAGGGTGGGATATTCCAGCCCCACCCCCCTCAGGGTGGGATATTCCAACCCCACCCCCCACCAGGGTGGGATATTCCAGCCCCCCCCCCCCCCCACAGGGCGGGATATTCCAGCCCCCCCCCCCACAGGGTGGGATATTCCAACCCCACCCCCCACCAGGGTGGGATATTCCAGCCCCCCCCCCCCACTGGTGTGGTGATATGCATCACTGTAAATACACAAGGGGTTAATGTAGATACACTGCGACTGAGTGAACACTAGAGGGAGCACCAGAGACATCATGACACACAGACATTCAACCAATAGGTCAGTAAGATAGGACATGACCAATAGGCAGTCAAGACACATCCAGCGGTGACACTACCACAAGGGGGTTACCCATAAAAAAGGACAGGGCACACATGCTCTTTCTCTTTCCATAGGCGACACTCAGAGAGACAGGGGCAGGTCAGGGAAGCATCACACCCACCGCATGGCTTAGAGCAGACTGGTTAGTTAGACTGAGTTACTAGAGATAGATTAGCAGGAGAGTCGAAACCAAGTAGAATTGTTAACTGTTCAATAAATGTGTTAAAGCTATCTCCAAGTCTGAAACTTCCTTTGTCAGAATATACATCAAGGAAGCAGCTTATGCTACATGAAGAAGCATAATACAACACTGGAAAGCACACACTCTGCTAACCCCTTCCTTCACTTTCCAAAACCATTGCCTCCTTGTAGGTGTTTACCTTCATATAGCTGAGGCGATGGTACAGGCAAGTATCCACAGGGAATGTGCGGGTGCTGTTCAACTGCGATGCTGCACCCGGATGGCAAATAAACCATCCTGGAACTCAGGGAATGAGATAGCAAGCATGACTCCGTAATATTACAGGCACAGACTATTGGTCAGGGCCAAGCACAAGAATGGGGAGTGGGGATGATTACTACTCAAAAGCATAAAGTACTCGTGTGAAGGGAAACTGCTGGTGAGGTTTAAGAACTGGGAATGGAAGTTTAAACGTAAAAGATGTAAACAAAAGTAATTCTGATGGATACACAAGACCAACATTCCGGGGTCTAAGCAGGAAAATTGGAAGCACAGCAGCTGTAGAATAGGAGGGACAGGAACGCAGTGGACAAACGGAGTTGTTCAAATCAAGTTTGAAACTTGCAACTTCACCTGAAGCATTGATGCTCGCTCATTTACAGAAAGAGTGGGTCAGAACGCACAGGCGCTTCAGTGAAATGTGCCTTTCGAAATCTGTCAACAGTGCGAAGGAGTTCACAATGAAACATATTAACATGAATTATCATAGATACCCACCTACACAGAGGTCCTGAACCCACAGGTGCTGACTGACGAGTTTGGATAAAGCATTCCGAGCAAGAGGCCAAATATGCAAATTACAGTGTGAAGCACGAAGGATCCAATTTCTGTTTTTATAGGTAAACAAACTATCTTGCACATGCAAGAACAGATCCACCCACCACTGCTTCCGTGGTTTGTTTAAAATCAACCGTTTCAGTGGAGCTTTTTATTTAAAAAGACATTTTTGAACGGACGCAATGTTCGATAAGGGGAGGATACTCGTGGGTCTGAATGCCGAACATTTTAGAGGCGACTCCAACCTCAATCCTCACAAGCAAATGACAACAGGATGGGCACGGGCTTCTTTTTCTGCTTGTTATTTTCAACACGACAGGAAATGAAAAATGGAATGAAAATCGCTTATTGTCACGAGTAGGCTTCGAATGAAGTTACTGTGAAAAGCCCCTAGTCGCCACATTCCGGCGCCTGTTCGGGGAGGCTGGCACGGGAAGACAGTGTTTAAGGAAAGGACACTTACTGAAGCGAAAGACTGAAAGTTGAGAAAGCAATGACATGATGAGGGGCCCCTTCGTGTCCGTTTTCTTCATCCCCCCCCCCCCCCGCCGGGCCAAGTGAAGACACTAATGATTGGCTGCAACCTGCTTGCCTGGGTAGTGGCTGCCACCCCACCCGGTCCACGTGCCTACAATTCGTACATTGGCCTTGACCACAAGAATCGGCGGACTGTTTGACCATGGTGCGGGATGGGGGGCGGAGGCATTAATGTGGAGCCGAAGGTTCACTAACTACAGTCCAGGAAATATTTCCCAGTGTGTGTGGCTCAGGTTCTCCCTGGATTGACACACCAAAACCAGTGGAAACATTTAAATGGGTGGCACAGTAGCATAGTGGTTAGCACTGTTGCTTCACAGCTCCAGGGTCCCAGGTTCGATTCCCGGCTTGGGTCACTGTCTGTGCGGAGTCTGCACGTTCTCCCCGTGTCTGCGTGGGTTCCACCCACAAGTCCCTAAAGACGTGCTTGTTAGGCAATTTGGACATTCTGAATTCTTCCTCTGTGGAGCCGAACAGGCGCCGGAATGTGCCGACGCCGGGATCTTCACAGTAACTTCATTGCAGTGTTGGTGTAAGCCTACGTGTGAAAATAAAAATTATTAAATTAAATCCTAACGCGATACCCATCCCCATTTTAATTCCTCCAGCCTGACCCCCTCCGACCTTCGTTATCTCGGCCAAGTCGCCATTTCTGATGCGCGAGCCCAAATCACATGGAGAGCTATTCGGTCAGATGCAGCATCACAGGCCCGCCCAAATCCTGCAGAGGGAACATAGCCGTGTCGTGACCAGGACGACTTCTTTGTTCCCTAACCTGAGACCGCTGTTACTCCTCAACTCAGCAAACTAGGATTTGAACCCGGGTCTCCCTTGGCCCCCAACAGTGACTTTCAGCCCTAAGCCAGTCAGAGGGCCAAAGAACATTACTTTCTTCTGTATCTTTGTTACAATTTCCACACTCAAAGTTCACAGAGCAGTGGCGCCTCATGATATTAGAAGCCATTTGCAATTCATTACTTGACTGCTCAATGTGTTGGGGAGTTTTGCTTTATTTAAATAGAAAACATTAGGTCTACGTAACTCAAGTCAATTCACTCAGGTCTGGTCAAGTCCATTACTTTGCCTCAGTGGCTGCCCTCCTGCTTCTCTGTCTCTTTCTTGAAGGCTTGAACGTTCAGGACACTGGATTTGTTGGTAAATGGATTCCACTGGCCCTGTATGCTTGGGCTGTCTGTGTGAAATGGTTTCCGAATGCGGATTACGTCCAGGCCCGATTGATTGACCATTTTCTGAATAAGCTGGCCGACTTCATCCGCCGTCTTGCGATTGAGGGCCTCTTCCTTCACTGCTCCATTCACTGCAACGAGACAGGACAGAAAACAATATGTTTGCAAAAACAAAGAAAACACCTCAAGGTGCTACTAGGCTATCAGTAAAGTGTCACGCCACAGGTTGAACTGTTGGATTCTCCGGCGTTGGGATGCTCCGTTTAGCCCGTGGGTTTCCCCGACGGCGTGGGGCTGCCCCACAATGGGAAACCCCATTGACCGGCCGGCACAACGGAGAATACCGGCGGCGGGGTGAAACAGAGATGTGGCGAGGCGGGACGGGGAATCCAGCTCCTGATCTCTGCCCATAGAACGGTCTTTTTCTCCGCCACCCGTACTTGCTTATTGACCGGTAAACGCCCATCAGGTCACAAAATATTAACTTGGTTTCTCTCTCCCCAGACCCTGCCTGACCTGCCAAACGTTTCCAGCTTTCCGCCTTTTAATGTATTGCAAGTTATAAAATTGGAGATTTGGCGCGACCAAACGTGGCCTGTGTCTGGGGCGAGAGCGGTGCTAGACCCAGGTGAATTGTGGGTAGAGTGCGAACTTTGAGCGGCAGGCCCAGGTGAATTGTGGGTAGAGTGAAAACTCTGAGCGGCAGGCCCAGGTGAATTGTGGGTAGAGTGAGAACTCTGAGCGGCAGGTGAATTGTGGGTAGAGTGAGAACTTTGAGCGGCAGGCCCAGGTGAATTGTGGGTAGAGTGAGAAATCTGAGCGGCAGGCCCAGGTGAATTGTGGGTGGTTGCCCGCCTCTTACTGGTGATAGGCACTGGCGAAGGGGACACAACCTGACAACGTTCAAACACCGGTGTTGATTTTTCTACTCCCCACCGCTCACCAACCAATATTTATCACTCAATCTACTGGCACTATTAAAATCCCAGACCCCAACAGTGGCTCAGATACTGAACAGAAACCCCAATATTTTATTTTATTTTATAAGATTGTGAGCTCCAGGAGTGATGGCACGAAGAAATCGGGATATGGTATATTGAAACACACTTTATTACTAACACAGTATTAAAATGTCTTTAACATCGCACCAGAAAATAGCTTACAATATCATACCCTTAACTGCTATCTTATTTCCACTCAAATAACAAGGCAAAAACCATCTCAGCTCTCAATCCACTGTTAAAATACCATCAGCACATAGGAATACCTGCTTTACACACAAGTTCTTTCAAAAAAAAGAGACCTTTTCATACTTGTTTAAAGACAAGGTCTGACTCCAGTCAGAACCATGCAGAAACTATGACTGTATACCTTCAGAAGGTGTTTCATTTGGTTTCAGCACCCCTCGTTCTCAGGCAAGTCTGCACTACTTTAAAAACTAATAATCTCTTTTAACTGAACTGCAGTGAGAGAAAACTGCTTCACTTCTGGTGAACGAGGGGTGCTGAAACCAAATTAAACACCTTCTGAAGGTATACAGTCATAGTTTCTGCATGGTTCTGACTGGAGTCAGATCTTGTCTTTAAAGAAGTGTGAAAAGATCTCTCTTCATTTGGCTCACAACTGAACTGCCTTCTGCAAAAAGTGCCTGATGTCTGAAGCTCTACCCAGCAACAACATCATTTTACCAAGCTGAAATCTAATTAACCATCACGGGGAATCCCCTTAATCCAAACAACATTCCATTAGCCCAATCGTTTTACTATGCTTTAATTGCACCCCTGTCACCCAAAAGCTTTGTTGTCTTTCAAACTAGGATTTTGTTTGAAACATGACTGCGGCAGTCACACACACACACACACACACACACACAGCCTAGGCTATTAACCCTTACTGCACCAAATAACTACAATAAAATACACCTGAAATTCCTATATTTATCACAGCAGTAAAACAGATGAAGAGCTGGAGTTACACCTGGGAATCGGTGCTGTGACGACCACGGAACACAATCTCAGGGCAAGAGGTTAAACCATCAGGAGATGAACAGTCCTTGAGCAAGACCAAGTCAAAGACATTTTTGAGGTAATTCAGGGACTAGAAAGTGAAGAGCTAGAATCCCCGAGGGAGACAATTTAACAAGATTGTTTTTGTTTAAAAACCATGGCATCTTGTGACTTTATTCCCTCAGTAAGTACCTGGGATCTCAAATTTTGCCTATTTTAAACATAAGGTTACTGGTTGCTAACTGTCTCATACCAAAATTTGGGGATCAGGTTTAGGATCTGAACAACAGGACAAGCAATTGTGCAACTCCTCAACCAATTAGACTGAAGGATTGTGAAAAATCTGAACCAACAAAATAGAGCGGGACGTGAGGCATCGCTGGCAAAGATCAGTACTGTTACCCATCAAAAATCACCCTTTTCAATTCAATGTCAAATCAGGTACAGAAAAGAGAAAGAGAGTGAAAAGAAGTTTGAACCGAGAGAGAGAGAAAAGAGACAAAAACATTTTTTAAAGCTTATATTGCCAAAAAAAAAACCCTGAAACAAGTCAAATCTGAAGGAATGAGACCCCAAACTTATAAATATTAATTTTCAGTGCGGGAGATGCTGTCTGGCAGAAATGAACTCGAATTGCGTTATTACACTGACAGAAGAGAATGGACAAATTCTAACTTTCTGTGCTGAGTCTAGTTTGTACCAACAGTCAAGTCCAGAAGCTTCAGGATGTTCAATGCATTTCAACATAGAACCAGACTATGAGACGCTGTCTTAAAACTTATGGTGGAGTGGCGTGTCTCAGGCAGTAACTTATGAATTTCTGCATTTAACCGCACACCTTCCCTAGTCTGGATTTGCTGCCAGTTTGAGCATAAGTAACCCAGGAAACCTTGGGCCTGTGTGGGTGTTGCTCAACCATGTGTTTAGACTGACAATTTGGTTCCAGCAGTATCAGACTCCCCCCTTTCTGGAAGGGACAATATAAAGTAAAAATGTGTCCGATTTTTCCACTGAGATATCTGCTCGCATCAAATTTGCTTCTGGAGAGATACGCGTGCCTATAAAAAGCACACTTACCGTGCCCCAGAAATCTTTGCATGCATCGAGGCAAAACAACAACATTGCCAGCTTGCGTGTAAATGTTAAAGTGTCATCCGATAGCAACATCGGAAGAAAGAAACTTGTCAGATTTTGATTTCCATAAGCCTGACAAAGCTCAAATATCAGTTAGCAGACGCGCGCTGCAGGAACATGTCAAATGAAACATACTCATGGATCTGCTTTGATGAATTATCAAGTCTGGCGGTGACTCAGACTTTAATTGCAGCTAGGATCTGTCGAAGAAGTTCTTTCCCGAAACAGTGCAGGTTTTTTTGCCCAGTTTTCTGCTTCAGAAAAGGCCAGGGCTGTATGGTCTAAACAAAACAGGCCGGGGTGGTGCCCGTCGGTGTTGAAATGTAAAACAGTGGAATGCCTTCAGTTCATTTATCTCCCCTGCAGCCGGTGAACTCCATGGTGGGCTGCCAGCTCCTGCAGAATCAGTGAGGATCGAGCGAGCAAGATGGATAGAGATAGACGGCAACGTACCCGGAATGGCGAGTCATTTACAGCACAGAGGCTCAGGGAAGTATCAGAAGCGAGAATCCAAGGCCAGGTATTTGTGGCAGGGGAGAGTTTGTGAAGAGGTTCGAGGGAGGATAACGTCAGGCTGTGAGGGGAGCAATGTCCAAGGCCACCAGTGATTAATTCAGCCACGGTGGAGTGAACATCAACCAGCAGTCACTGATAAAGAGAGAAGCAGCCACAAAGAAGTCAATAAAACAAAACTAGATTTGCAAAAATTCACTCTTTTGGGATTACATGGGCGGCATGGTGGCACAGTGGTTAGCACTGCTGCCTCACTGCGCCAGGGACTCGGGTTTGATTCCGACCGTGGGTTTGCACTTTCTCTCCGTGTCCGCGGGAGTTTCCTCCGGGGTGCTCCGGTTTCCTCCCAAGGTCCAGAGATGTGCCGGTGAGGTGGGGTTACCGGGATAGGGTGGGCCCAGGCAGGGTGGCTCTTTCGAAGGTTCGGTGCAGACTCGATGGGCTGAATGGCCCGCTTCTGCACTGTAGGGGATTCTACGAGTACATGAATGATCTATATGTGAAAGTAGGAGGTATGATCAGTAAGTTTTCAGATGGCACAAAAATTGGGGGTGTGGTAAATAGAGTGGAGCTAAGTCTTAGATTACAGGACAATGTAGGCCAGCTGGTCAAAGGGTAAGAATAGTGGCAAGTGGAATTTAACCCTGAAAAGTGTGAGGTGATGTGCTTCAGGATGACTGACAAAGCAAGGGAATACACAATGAACGGTAGGAAGTACAGATGACCAGAGGGACCTTGGGGTGCATGTCCATAGATTCCCGAAGGCAGCAGGACAGGTAGATAAGGTGGCCAAGAAGGAATATGGGATAGTTGTGTCTATTAGCCGAGGCAGAGAATATAAGAGCAGGGAGGTTTTGACGTGGCTGTGTAAAACACTTAGGCCACAGCTAGAGTATTGTGTGCAATGCTGGTCGCCACACTACAGGAGAGATGTATTTGCACTCGAGAGGGTGCAGAGGAGATTCACCAGGATGTTGGGCTGGAGCGTTTCAGCTGTAAAGAGAGGCTGGTTACGCTGGGGCTGTTTTCCTTGGAGCGGAGAAGAGCGAGGGGGGAAATGATCAAGGTATGCAAAATTATGAGGACATAGGCTAGATAGGAATAAACTTTTCCCCTTAGTGAAGAGGTCTTTATTGTCACAAGTAAACTTATATCACCACTAACGTTACTGTGGAAAGCTCCTAGTCGCCACATTCCGGCGCCTGTTTGGGTACACGGAGGGAGAATTCAGAATGTCCAATTCACCGTCTTTCGGGACTTGTAGGAGGAAACCGGAGCACCCGGAGGAAACCCACGCAGGCATGGGGAGAACGTGCAGACTCCGCACAGACAGTGACCCAAGCCGGGAATCGCACCTGGGACCCTGGAGCTGTGATGCAACAGTGCTAACCACTGTGCTACCGTGCTGCCCCTATAGCCAAAGGGGCAGACATTTAAGGTAATAGATAGGGGATTTAGAGGGGATTTGAGGAAGAACTTGTTCCACAAGGAGAGCGGTGGGAATCTGGAACTTTGCTGCCTGAAAGGGTGGCAGAAGTGGGAACCCTCACCATATTTAAGAAGCTTCTGGATGAAAGGCCGCAGCAGACAAGGCCACGGACCAAGTACTGGAAAATGGGATCAGAATAGAGAGGTGCTTGATGGCCGGCGCAGAAACGGTGGGCCGAAGGGCCTCGTTTTGTGCTGTAAAGCTCTATGACTAAGGTCAGCATTTATTACCCACCCTAATCGTCCTTGGCAACCTGATGGGGAGGTGCCTTCCTGAAACATTGCAGCCCGTGTGGTCTGGGCCAAAGTGCTTCAATCTGCAGAGGCGTAGTACTTTGGAGAGGCCATTTCGGGGCCAACCACATGGTTGTGGATCTGGAGTCAAAGGTAGGCCAGACAGGGGTAAGGGTGGCAGATTTCCCCTCCTGATGACATCGGCGTAGCAGATGAGCGTAGCAGATGAGCGTTTGCCCAGGCCTCTGGATTACTAGTCCTGTACCATAGCGCTCTGCTACTATTCCCTTGACAGTGGATACTATTTGGGATACAGAAGTAGCTCGTCAGTCTGATAGTTCACAAACCCCTGCAATAGCAAAACTGCATCATTGAGAGGGGTTTGCAGTACAGCTGAAGCAGTTTGACGGGACTGGTGAGTGGACTGACTGACTGACTAAGTTTGCAATCTATTGTAAAGGCAAGGGCGGTGTTAAAAAGAATTTGACGTTTGTGCACACATTTCACCCGTCCCACAAGGAATTGACAGCAATGAGGCAAATCCATCTTTATTACACGGGGTTATCTGCCAGAATTATTGGAGACAAAAGCCCGCCTCTTGTGATACTTTGCCTCATTGTACAACTCAATATCACCAACCTTGCTCTTTGCAAAATTATGAGGGGCATAGACAGAGTGGATAGTTAGAAACTTTTTCCCAGGGTAGAGGGGTCAATTACTAAGAGGCGTAGCTTTAAGGTGCGAGGGGCAAGGTTTAGAGCAGATGTACGAGGCAAGTTTTTTTACACAGAGGGTAGTGGGTGCCTGGAACTCGCTGCCGGAGGAGGTGGTGGAAGCGGGGACGATAGTGACGTTTAAGGGACATCTTTACAAATACATGAATAGGATGGAAATAGAGGGATACGGACCCCGGAAGTGCAGAAGGTTTTAGTTTAGACGGGCAGCATGGTCGCGCAGGCTTGGAGGGCCGAAGGGCCTGTTCCTGTGCTGTACTTTTCTTTGTTCTTTAGAAAAGGAGGCCATTCGGCCCTTCGAGCCTGCTTCGCCATTCAACATGACCATGGCTGATCCTCCACCTTAATGCTCCTCCATTCCCCTTGACACCTTCCGAGTCTAGAAATCTATCCATTTCCTTCTTAAATCTATTCAGCGATTTGGCCTCCACTGTGTCCTGTGATCGAGAATTCCACAGGTTCCCCACCCTCTGAGTGAAGAACGTTCTCCCCATCTAAGTCCTACATGGCCTACCCGGTATCCTGAGATTGTGGCTCCTTGTTCCCACAGGAATGTCTACCTGGATGTTTGAACCATCCGAGAACCCTTTACATCCCATAATACTCACAGACTGTCCCTGCTCCATAACCTAAAATAGGATTAGCATCATAGAATCCTTACAGTGCAGAAGGAGGCTAATCGGCCCATTGAGTCTGCACCGGCCCTCGGAAAGATCAACCTACCTGGGCCCACCCTAACCCCACCTCACCTGCACATCTATGGACACCGAGGGCCAATTTAGCATAGCCAATCCACCTCACCTGCACATCTTTGGACTCGAATAAATAGAACATGCAGCACAGAAATAGGCTATTCGAGCTAACCAGTACATGCTGGTGTTTATGCTCCACTCAAATAGTTGGTGTTAATAAGTGAACATTCCTGAAGTGATTCTGAAGACCCGGTAATTTTGATGGAATGAATGGTACTTCTGGATCACTGAGGACACCTTGTGGCAATGTTGTGAAATCGCAACAAAACCTGTATTTACATAATGTGGAGATGCTGGTGTTGGACTGGGGTGAGCACAGTAAGAAGTCTGACAACACCAGGTTAAAGTCCCCCCACAGTCCAAAGACGTGCAGATTAGGTGGATTGGCCATGATAAATTGCCCTTAGTGACCAAAAAGGTTAGGAGGGGTTATTGGGTTACAGGGATAGGGTGGAAGTGAGGGCTTAAGGGTCGGTGCAGACTCGATGGGCCGAATGGCCTTCTTCTGCACTGTATGTTCTATGTTCTAGACTTGGGACCCATCTCCTCGCCTGTCCCATGCTCGATGTGTAGTGGTTACCCCCAAACTACGTAACCAATTCCGGTCTTGGGGCAGGATAGATGGATTGGCCATGCTAAAATTGCCCCTTAGTGTCCAAAAATGTGCAAGTTAGATGGGGTTACAGGGATAGGGTGTGGGAGTGGGCCTAGCTAGGGTGCTCTTTCGGAGGGTTGGTGCAGACCCAAATGGGCCGAACGGCCTCCTTCTGCACTGTAGGGATTCTATGAAAATTAGCTATTGCCCTTGAGAGACTGTCTCTCAAGGACAATAGCTAATTACCTCCAACCTAAATGTGTTGGCGTCTGCCTGGGTATTATATTGTTGGAGATCAGCAGAAAACTCAGATTGTTTTATTGAGAAGGGGGTTCAAGGTATTAACGCTCGGGGACATTGACTGCTGTACTAAAAGCTACAATGTGTCTCCCCAAGTCCCAGAAACATGGTCAATGTGTAAACATTCATGCTAGGACACATCTTTTTACTTCGAAGATGAAAGTCAATTGTGATCAAAGGTTGACAATTCCACTTGGATACAAAACAAATATGTTTCCTGTTGCCATGGAGGATGGAGGAAGCCATTTTGATGTCCGGTTACAGCCTTCCCCGTACACCCAAAAATATCACTTTGTCTCTGCGTTCTGCGGCCAACTGAGAGGTAGCGAACAAGGAGATGATTGATCAGCCTGCACCTTAAGCAGAGTAAATGTTGACTCTATCCTTCGCCATGCAGAATGCGGGTGGGAGCTTACACAAAGTTTGAAGAGCGAGAGTGTGAGAAGTTAAACGGGGCTGGAAGATTTGCCTAGCTTGGAGATTGAGGAATAAATCTCCAGTGTAACCTTCACAGTGGGAGAACATTCTATGGGTAGAAGTTAATTGGCTGGGAAAGTAGCAAGGAAGCAGCCCATTGGAAGTTGGGAGCAACTGCGAACTGTTTGCTACGAGATTTGTAATTGTTTGCAAATTGCCGACACAAGAAAATGGTGTTTAGTCAGTGGTGTTTTTCAGTCATTTGTTACAGCAAACATTTAAACATATCAGCTCTCAGTTAATAACTGAAAGCTCGAATGCCGCTTTCAAAGTTATTGCGCTCGCTTGAAGAAATACAAAAGGAAGGCTGGAGAAATTGGGACCACATTCATTTGGATAGATGGTAAGGCAATTTGGTATGAAGGGCTGAACAGGAAATAGAACCATAGAATCCCTACAGTGCCGAAAGAGGCTATTCGGCCTATTGAGTCTGCACCGACCCTTCAAAAGAGCACCCTACCCTTACCCACCCCTCCCGCCCCATCCCCATAACACCTTCTAACCCATTGACACTAGGGGGCAATTTTAGTATGGCCAATCCACCCAACCTGCACATCTTTGGACTGTGGGAGGAAACCGGAGCACCCGGAGGAAACCCACGCAGACATACTCCGCACAGACAGTCACCCGAGGCCGGAATCGAACCCGGGACCCTGGAGCTGTGAGGCAGCAGTGCGAAACACCGTGTCGCTGGAATTAAATTTTCTCCCTCAGAAAAAAAAGGCGGCGAATACTGGAGGAGAATTTCAATACCGAGGAGAAAGGATTTAAAATTTGGTAGGGGTATCGAGGAATATGGCAGCTCAATGGAATTAAGGTGCAGATCCGCCCGATCTTTTCCGAGGGGCTGAATGGCCTCCTCCTATTCCTATGGTGGACAGAAACATTTAGTATTACTGCTCGTATGGGTGATAAATACCAGGATTGATTGGGTGGGTGCTGTTGTAAGTTCTAAGCAGGCTCAAGTTTTGGCAACAAACAAACTATAGGTTTGGGGCACCCTCTTGTGGCCAACGGCTGCACTACACTGTTTGGAACAAATAAACTTGGGTTTGACACCAAAATCAAATCGTGTACATTTTCACAATTGCCTTTATTTAAATCTCTGGTCAGGGTTTCAAATTGGCCATCCGGATTTGTAATGGGCAGCACGGTACCACAGTGGTTAGCACTGTGGCTTCACAGCGCCAGGGTCCCAGGTTCGATTCCCGGCTTGGGTCACTGTCTGTGCGGAGCCTGCACGGTCTCCCCGTGTCTACGTGGGTTTCCTCCGGGTGCTCCGGTTTCCTCCCATAAGTCCCAAAAGACGTGATGTTAGGTAATTTAGACATTCTGAATCCTCCCTCTGTGTACCCGAACAGGCGCCGGAGTGTGGCGACTAGGGGCTTTTCACAGTAACTTAATTGCAGTGTTAATGTAAGCCTACTTGTGACAATAAAGATTATTATTTTTATAATCTGGTTGGGAAATAATAGCTGCATCCATAACTGGGCTATTGGGCCTATCGACTCAGTGTTAGAGAGTTGGGCAGTGGGCACACGAAATGTAGTTACCTATCCAGAATTTGATTGGAGGAGGAATAAAATCAGCGTGAAGCGGATAGAAAGACATAAAGAGGTAGAGAACCGACGAGAATTCTGACTTCCCTTTACCCATTCTCCTCCAAGATACTTCAAGAGGAGGACACTTGGCTTTGTTGGCAAGCGAGAATACTAAACAGGAAGCTCGTCCATTCACCGGGATTTTGACGAGCTGGTGCTCGCTCGGCAGCCCAAACCCTCAGCCACCAAGCACGTTTCCTGGCAGCAGTTTCCTCCTGCAGCCGACTGTGACCAACGAGTTTTAAAGCCTCCTGTTGAATGGGCAACTCGTGCAATGCGGAGGGGTGGGCACCAGACATGGCAGACCCTCGCCCTTCGTCTTTCCTCAACATCCCTACCCTTCAAATGAAGTCAACTTCGTCTTATTATAGGGCGGCACGTGGCGCAGTGGGTTAGCACTAGGACGGCGGCGCTGAGGACCCAGGTTCGATCCCGGCTCTGGGTCACTGTCCGTGTGGAGTTTGCACGTTCTCCCCGCATCTGCGTGGGTTTCACCCCCACAGTCCAAAAAATGTGCAGGGTAGGTGGATTGGCCACACTAAACTGCCCCTTCATTGGAAAAAAATAAATAATTGAGTACTCTAAATTAAAAAAAATAAAAATTTAGTTTTATTATTTGGACTGGCAGGAGGTCTTGTGGCACAGTGGGTTGGCGCCCCTGCCCCCACCCCGAGCCAGGAGCTCCGGTTTCGATTCCCACCCCAGTGATTAGCTCGGGGTGGGGGGGGTGCAGTGACTGTCTGGAATGAATTGCCTGAAAGGGTGGGAGCAGATTCATCAGTAACTTCCAAACAGGAATTAGGCAAAGGATCAAAAAGGAAAAAGTTTGAAAGGCTTTGGGGAAGGGGAATTCAAAAAGAGCTAGCATTGGCGACATGGGCTGAATGGCCTCCCTTGGTGGATATAATTGCATTAAAAAAAAAACCTCAACTTGATATGAAAGCAGATTAAAAAGTAAAGATGCAGCAAAGTGATGGGATGATTAATAATTAATATTGGTTAGGCGTGCGCTCCGAATGGGCTAAATCCGGCCATCGGACCTTCCTCCCTTATTCTCCGGTACCTTTCCGGGGACAGAACAAACTTGTTGTTCCACGTTTCCCCGGCGTGGCAAGCAATACTCACGGTATTCGGCGACTAGCTTCGGAACGTTACACCGCTTTGCTGTGACGTACACCACAATGCCAGGATTCTGCTTTGCAAAGTCTACCACGCCCTCCTCAATGAACTCTCTGACCAGACCAAAGAACATTGCGAAAAGATACGTTAGAACATTTCATATTCCATCCATTTTCTGTGACATCACACTTAATACATCCGCGGCAGTTCACATCAAACATCCAACCCCTCCCGCAGGAGAGCAATGAAGCAACAGTGTGCACCAGTTACAAGATGGCGATGCAGCACGGGCTCCTTGGACGGCACCTTTCAAACCCCGGGCCTCTTATCACATGGAGGGACCAGGCCAGCAGGTGTGTGGGAACATCTCCACCTACACGTTCCCCTCCAAACCCACAGGCACAGTCCGACCTGGAACTGTTTCGCCAGTCCGACAATGTCGCTGAGTCAAAATCCTGCAAGTCCCTTCCTACATCACGTGGACCACAAGCGGTTCAAGGGGGCTGTTTCTGAAGAGGGATTAGGGGTGGGGAATAATGTGGGTCTTGCTCGTGTGAGCAAAAATATTGTGAAGTAATCCTTGAGTATTTATGGACAAGTAGTAATGAATGCAAAAGGATTCAAGAAAATGAAGTGTCCTTTTTGAATGTCGATGGTTCATTTTCCAATAAGGAGCGAGGTGTGAGGCAAATGATTTTTCTGGCCTCAGAAGGTGGTGTGGAGGGAAGTGGTTTGAAATGGGAGGGAAAGGAAAGAGTGCAGGCCCCTCCCACACGGCCCAATCTCACCGGAAACAAATCCTGGCAGCCACTGCGCTCAAGGTGCAGTTGAACTTCCTTGACTTCTAGCATGTTTAACCCGTGGTGACGTGCCTGTTACATGCAGCACTCACCACACCACCAACAAAAGCATCAGCAATCTGCAAAAGCATTTCTTCATCAGGTGGCCCATTTGGATCAATGTCGGGCACCAGGTCCCGCAGTCTTCTGTTGCTTCAACAGATTGTCTTCTGGACTTATAGGTCCCCCCTGAGCACGCTATTCCAGGCCCCAGGTATTTTAGAACAAATTGACCTTCTTTCTGGCAACAGCAGCCTCCAGGCATTTGCAGCCTCCAGCAGCCACCAGAAAACGCAACCTGCAGCTGGGTGAAGCGCTCTTGCAACGAACAAGACCAATTCCTCCTTAGCAACAGCCTTTCGCTGTGAAGCTAGAGGCTGCTCACAGTCAAAGGGAGTTAATTGAGCTTCAGCAGAGAACCCAGAGCAGGGTTCTGCCCTGGAAGGGTTTGGTTGGACAGACAGGCTGCAGCTGTGGTTGCCCCTGCTCTGGGTCTCCACAATATTTAAAGATGGCTTGAAGGCCTCGCAGACGCAAAGCCCCTCACCCTCCACCCAGGGGCGACCCCCGACCTGCAACGCTTCAGCAACTACCCACCCCCCCCTCCACCCGAACAAGCCCGATTCCTCTGACCCAGCTTCACATTTTAAAAAAGGAGTACTAAACGATGCCTGTGGGATTGCTCGCTGGGGAGTCGGTTAATTCCCGAAAGGCCATTGAAGTCAACTTCAATCTCGCTAACGAGATGGAAATGAATGTGAATGAGGGTTAATGATAATCTCGCCATAGTTGGGAGAGATCTGGGACCTCAAGTAGAAATTAAACCTGTCCCTTTAATTCCTATTCCAGCATTGAAGGAAGTCATCACTCGAGTCCTAACAGATTGTGCAGGTCCCCTCCCCCAGCCAAAGAAGTGGAAAGCGGTACTTGTTGACAATCAGGGATGTACGTCTAAATTTCGAGAAGCGATACTGTTAAGAAATATCACAGCAAAGAGGATTGCAGAAGAGTTGACGAGACTCTTTACAAGATACGGTTTGCCAAAGGAAATATAGTCGGACTAAGATTTGAATTTCATGCCAGTTGTTTAAGGAAGCCATGAGCAGATTAGGGATAAACAGTTTAAATAGCCATCTTATCATCCTGATTCACATGGTGCGTAAGAAAGAGATGGCACCAAGCTCTTAAAACTACGATGAGTGTATATAGTCACGATCGCCCACAAGGTTGGGACTGAGGGGCTCCATTCTTAACATCTGCATTGAGGAATGCTCCTAATGACTCAACAGGGTGTGGTCCTTTTGAAGTAGTCTCTGGCCACGATGCGAGAGAACCACACTGAGTAATTCAGGAAAGGTTAGTAAGTCAAAATTCAGAGACTACTCTCCAGCATTATGTGACAAAATTCAGAGAGATTGAACAGAGCATATGAAAGGGCAGCACGGTAGCACAGTGGTTAGCACTGTTGCTTCACAGCTCCAGGGTCCCAGGTTCGATTCCCGGCCCTGGTCACTGTCTGTGCGGAGTCTGCACCTTCTCCCCGTGTCTGCGTGGGTTTCCTCCGGGTGCTCCGATTTCCTCCCACAAGTCCCGAAAGACGTGCTTGTTAGGTGAATTGGACATTCTGAATTCTCCCTCCGCGTACCCGAACAGGCGCCGGAATGTGGCGTCTAGGGGCTTTTCACAGTAACTTAATTGCAGTGTTAATGCAAGCCTACTTGTGGCAATAAAGATTATTAAAAAAAAGTTAGCTAAAGAACATTAAAAAAATATCACGGCAGGCAATGAAGGCGGGAGCAGATAAGTGGGAAAAGGTTTGTGGTTTTGTTGCTGTTGGCGGGGGGGGGGGGGAAGAAGAAGAGAAGGAGGTGTTACTTTTGACTGCAGTATCAGATGAACAATAAAAGGCAAGGTTTAGTGGGCATTATCAGATTGGAAAGAAACTAAATGAAGTAAATTGTTTGATAAGATCTCCAGATGGAAGAAAAACACACTTACTTTCCTCAAATTGAATTGGACAATGAGGGAGTGCTTAAAATTCTGAATGGAGTACTGAGTTACATTCCAGACAGAAGGAAAGTGATTTGAAAGAGGTATTGCAGTCGCATAAAGCTAGGTATGAGAATAAAATGTACAAAGAACAAAGAAAAGTACAGCACAGGAACAGGCCCTTCGGCCCTCCAAGCCCGCGCCGACTATGCTGCCTGCCTAACCTAAAACCTTCTACACTTCCGGGGTCTGTCTCCCTCAATGCCCATTCTATTGATGTATTTGTCAAGACGCCCCTTGAACATCACTATCGTACCTGCTTCCACCACCTCCTCCGGCAGCGAGTTCCAGACACCCATTACTCTCTGGTAAAGAACTTGCCTCGTACACTCCTCTAAACCTTGCCCCTTGCACCTTAAACCTATGCCCCCTAGTAATTGACTCTTCCGCCCTTGGAAAAAGCTTCTGTAGCTACACATGATGTGGATGTGTGGGGTTCAATAAGACAACATTTTTCCAGGTTAAATCCAGTGAGATTATCACAAGTGCAAAAGGAAATTGAATTCATGCTCCAGAAAGACATCATAGAGTCGGGTAGCAGCAACTGGAGCTCACCTACTGTGATGGTGCAGAAACCTTATGGAACACAATGACTGAGTGGATTATCGAAAAGTGAATGCAGTGACAAAAGTGGACTCTTATTCCACATTTGGAAGGCTGCATTGAGAATATGGGACACGTTTCAATACCAAAATTGACTTGCTGACAGGATATTGGCAAGTACCCTTATCAGAATGGGCGAGAGGGATATCAGCTTTTGTAACACCAGATGGGCTTTATCAGTTCAAAGTTATACCATTTGGTATGAAGAATGTGCCAGCAACTTTTCAAAGGCTGACAAACAAGGTTATTAGAGCAGGGATTTTCAAACAGGGTCGCGATCTGTGGGTGGGTGTCGGGAGGGTCACGGAGCGATCGGTCGCAGCGTTCCCGATCACGGGAGGAGCATCCAAGGGCCGGACTGGCTTTCCAGAATGCCGGCTGTGACCAGCTTTTAAATGTGAAGACTGGAGTCTTCCCTCCAGAAGCGGTGACAGAGAGCAGATGATGCACCCGACACATACACTGACGTCACGCGCCTGTCGGTCCATGCTTTGGGCACAGAATCACGGAGGAGAGATTCCTCCATTTTGTAGCTGCCAGCAAGCAAGCAACAGGACTGTGTGAAGAACTGAGGTGGATCGTTTTGTAATAAGGAAGGAGATGCAGAAACACAAACAGGCCAGGATCTCACAATTGAATCTCCTGGAGAGAGCTTCTCAGGAGAGTCCCCAGCAGGAAACCGCAGTGCTCATGTGAGCTGTATCCAGAGTCCCAGGGCGCCCGGTGAAGAACACATTAAGAAGGAACTGAAATTGGGAACAAAATAATATAAAAATTATTTCTTTCAGGTATGAGTTTATTGATTGTGCCAATGCAAATCAGGATGCAACATTCATGTGTGTTATATGCAGGGAAGTACTGGCAAATGAAAGTTTAAAACTCTCAAAACTTCAAAGGCATTTGAAGACTAAACATGGCGAGTTCGAGGACAAACCTCTTGATTTTTTTTCAAAGGATGCAGTGAGAAATAAAATCATCAGCTGAGGTCCTGAGCAGAAATGCAACATTGAATGACAAAGCAAGTGAGATAGTGAGGACCAAACAGGCTCACCAATCACATTAAATTAAGTGAACACAGTGGATCGTGAAGGTCAGCCAGTGTGGGTCACAAAGGTCGGCTGGTGTTGGTCATGGAAGGTCGACCGATTGGTAAAAATGGGCCCTGGGAAAAAAAGTTTGAAAAACACTGTATTAGAGATCTGAGTCATTGTGCTATAAATTAAGGCAGCGTGGTAGCACAGTAGTTAGCACTGTTGCTTCACAGTTCCAGGGTCCCAGGTTCGATTCCCAGCTTACGTCGCTGTCTGTGCGGAGTTTGCACGTTCTCCCTGTGTCTGCGTGGATTTCCTCTGGGTGCTCCGGTTTCCTCCCACAGTCCAAAGATGTGCAGGTTTGGTGGATTGGCCATGCAAAATTGCCCCTCAGTGAACAAAAGGTTAGGTAGGGCCACGGGACTAGGGTGGAGGTGTGGGCTTAAGGAGGTAGGTTGCTCTTTCCAGTTGCTGGTGAAATGAATGAATGAAAATCGCTTATTGTCACAAGTAGGCTTCAATGAAGTTACTGTGAAAAGCCCCTAGTCGCCACATTCCGGCACCTGTCCGGGGAGGCTCGTACGGGAATTGAACCGTGCTGCTGGTCTGCTTTAAAAGCCAACGATTTAGCCCTGTGCTAAACCAACCCCGTTATAGCACAGTGACTCAGATCTCTAGTTTTCCAGGACACATTGCCTTTAATGGTGCAGTCTCGATGGGCCGAATGGCCTCCTTCTGCACTGTAATTTTATGAAGATTGAATGTGCGAAAGCACATGTTGCATTTACTGTTGGACTTGGTCAAATGCTGCCCTGAAATTAGGGATGGGCAATAAATGCCAGTAATGCCCAAATCCTGTGAATGATTTTTTAAAAATTGCCCCTTTTCCATTATTCTTATTCCCAAAAGGACCACATAACTCCCCCTCTGAACAGCTCTTCTCAGCACCTATTCCAACTCTGCTGGGAGGATTTTCCAATGCAAGTTTTGCAGGACACATTGCCTTTAATGGGGAAGGTGGATAAGTGGCAGGGGTACTGACCTGACCCCTCTGCTGCTGGGAGCATCTTTACTGAAGATAAGACTGAGTCGCTTCAGCTGGCAGATGTACCTGCCCACTCCATTGTGCAGGACACTCTGCAGGAAGCGATTAGCTGTCCCTCTGGCTGTCATTTCTCTCTCTCCCTCCCGCACAAACAGAACACAGAGCAAGCAGTGTCACGGGAAGCAATTTATTTGTGCAGCACTCCAACCCTTCCGACAGCAATCCCCTCCTTTACCTTCACGTTGCAAGCAAACACACTACTTAAAAAAAATTGGGGGCCGCACTGCAAATTTTGCAATGCAACATTAAAAGAAACAAAAGGCTGGTAAATATTGCAAGTGATAATAATACAGGGGAGAGCGGGGTAGTTGCAATGGGGCTCAAGAGAAACAGCCTGCCATCCGCACAGTGAACGAGGGGATTCACTCGCTATCTTGCCTGGTAAATTGTTTAATCCCCGGGCCAACATTCGAAATCCCCGGGCCAACATTCGAAATCCCCGGGCCAACATTGCAAAATCCCCGGGTCAAGATTCCAAATCCCCGGGCCAACATTCTAAAGCCAGGCAGCACGCGCCGCCAGCCGGACCTGGTTGTTGTTACACAGCGCTGCCTCTTTGCTACATGTGTATTTACTCCAGACCTTGAGATACATGTGGGCTGTGTGTGCAGTGAGAGAACGGCTCCCTCTTGGTGCTCGGGTCGCAGAACCGGTGCTTGGTCTTTGCAATGCTTTCAGTAAGCAGCCGACTAGAGCTGCCCCTTTGAAGGAATGGCACCAGCTGAAACCTCAGCGTGTCCGGCGTTATAAATAGCTGGAGGTAAGGTGGACGGAGCGAATGCGATCGATTTTGAGTCGTGCATTCGCGCAGCATGATTGTGCATCTGACAGCTGTCCTGAATCGATAAACTTGCTAAGATCTATTGTAGTGATGGAACCGTAGAATTCCGACAGTGCAGAAGGAAGCCGTTCGGCCCATCGAGTCTGCACCGACCCTCTGAAAGAGCACCCTACCTGGACACATCCACCCCCCCCCCCCATCCCTGCACACTTTTGCACTCTTAAGGGGCAACTTAGCACGGCCAATCCAAATAACCTGCACATCTTTGCCCAGACATGTGCATAAAAATAACAGAAAATGCTGGAATAAAACTCAGCAGGTCTGGCAGCATCTGTGGAGAGAGAAACAAGGAGTTAACATTTCGAATCTGTATGAAACCAAAAAGAAAATCTGGGAAACCCTCGACAAAGGGTCAGCTGCACTCGAAACGTTAGCTCTTTTCTCTCCCTACAGATGCTGCCAGATCTGCTGAGATTTTCCAGCATTTTCTCTTTGGTTTCCGATTCCAGCATCCGCAGTAATTTGCTTTTATCGAGTCTGTCTGACTTCTTTGGAGTTGAAGGGCGGGAGAAATGAGATGGATTAAAAAGTGTATAAGAGGGTGTGGAGCAGTGGATTAGAAAGTCAGTGATCGGTGAGAGCGAGGAGAGATTGGAACAAAGGTGCAGATCACCAGATCTGGTTAATGGCAGGAGAGGGTTCTAGTAGTTGAATAGAGGTAAGATTTCAGAATGTGTCAATGGGAGAATAAAGGTCAGAGCTTAGTGAAAGTAAGACTTAGGAACAAGCGACAGGTGGCCCAGTGGGGGAGGGGGGCAGGAGGTTTGCTTTGGGACAACAAATGTTGATTGATTTGATTTATTGTCACACGTACTGAAGTACAGTGAAAAGTATTTTTCTGCAGCCGAGGGAACGTACACAGTACATATATAGTAGAAAAAAACAATAATCAACAGAGAACATTGACAAATGGTACATCGACAAACAGTGATTGGTTACAGTGCGGAACAAGGGGCCAAGCAAAGCAAATACATGAGCAAGAGCAGCATAGGGCGCTGTGAATAGTGTTCTTACAGGGAACAGATCAGTTCGAGGGGGAGTCATTGAGGAGTCTTGTAGCTGTGGGGAAGAAGCTGTTCCTATGTCTGGATGTGTGGGTCTTCAGACTTCTGTACCTTCTGCCTGATGGAAGGGTCTGGAAGAAGGCAATGCCTGGGTGGGAGGCGTCTCTGATAATGCTGTCTGCCTTCCTGAGGCAGCGGGAGGTGGATACAGAATCAATGTGGGGGTGGCAACCTTGTGTGATGTGTTGGGCTGAGTTCACCGAAGTCTGCAGTTTCTTGCGATCTTGGGCCGAGCAGTTGCCATACCAGGCTGTGATGCAGCCGGATAGGCTGCTCTCTACGGCACATCTGTAGAAGTTTGTGAGAGTCGATGCAGACATGCCACATTTCTTTAGCTTCCGTAGAAATGTTTTGGATGTCAAAAAATGGTCAAGGTGGAGGTGAAAGATCACAGCTTAAAGTTGATTCCTGAGGACAGGAACAGGCCTGATTGGGAGGTGCGGTGTTGCTCCTCCTGTTTATATTGGTCTCCACTGGAACGTTACAGCACGCCAAGAACAGACATGTGGGCAAGAGAGCAAGGTGCTGAGTTACAATGGCAAGCGACAGGAAGGTTGGGGGCATGCTTGTGGGCTGAGCGAGTGATTGTCAGAATCTGCAGTATATTGCTTTTATTTACGTTGAATTAGATTCGCAACGTTCCGCCCCAGCACCGCAGTTTATGTAGCAGGCAGAGTGCTTTGATGTAGAATTCTGTTAAAAAAAAACTGCCTTTAATGCACAGGAAGATCCCAGAATTTCAAGTAGCTCACATTAACACTGCATTGAAGTTACTGTGAAAAGTCCCTCATTGCCACACTCCGGCACCTGTTCAGGTACACAGAGGGGGAATTCAGAATGTCCAATTCACCTAACAGGCACGTCTTTCAGGACTTGTGGGAGGAAACCGGAGCACCCGGAGGAGACCCACGGAGACACGGGGAGAACGTGCAGACTCCGCACAGACAGTGACCGGGGCTGGGAATCGAACCCAGGACCCTGGCCCTGTGAAGCAGCAGTGCTAACCACTGCGCTACCGTGCGGGTTGTGGGCATGTAGCCAGCATTTGCTGCCCTTCAGAAGGTGACAGTGAGTTCCTTCTTGAACCGCTGCAGACCCTGAGGACTCCCTTTTTGCTGTACTGTAGTGTTGCCTGCCCTGCCTTCAGCTGCCAAGAATCTAAGCTGCGGAATCTCCTCCCTATACCATTCCCTCCTTTACGTCACAATCTCATTGAATGGAGGAGCAGACTCGGTGGGCCGAATGGCCTACTTCTGTTCCTACTACGCCTTATGGTCAAAGATGCTCCTTAAAAGCCGCCTCCTTGACCGAGCTTCTGGACACCTGCCCTGACATGCCCTGAGTGTTGCCTGAGCACGCTCTGGTGAAGCGAGTCGGGGCATTTCATTATCTTAAAGGTGCTATAGGAATGCAGTTTGTCGCTGGTCTTTCAGCTGTCTTTTTCTCTCCTCTCCCCAGAGAACATGCTCCACAGTGGCTGCAGAGCGGTTAACGGGATCCTGCAGGGATCAAACCTGTCACGAAGGTGGTACAGCATCGCGGGTATCACCCGCAGGCGACGGACTGCGCCATCGATTAACCCTGCAATTGGAAGGTCCCGCCTGATGTTGGCGTGGCTAAGAGGCGCACCGCACCCAGCCCCTCTCAGCACCACGCCCTCGCTGTGTTTCTGCGCCAAGGGAAACGTTAAAAGCAAGAACGTAAAAGCTGACGTCTTGTCCGCCTTCGCTCCCGTGACGGTGACTGAAATCCGGCAGTACCTGCGGGCTAAGGGCATCCCGTTCCATGACGGGTACAGCTGCCTCCACGTTCCCAGCTTGTTCGTCGGCAAGGTGTTTGACACGGGCAAGGCGGAGAAGGAGACCTTCACGCTCTTCATCGACAAGACCACGGGCCAGTTCCTGTGCAAGGAGACTCTGCTAGAGGGGGGTTGGCAGGACTTCCAGGACTGTCTGGAAGTGATGCAGAAGGAAGGCCGGGACAACCTGGGCCCGGATGTGCTGCTGAAGGTGCCGGAGAGCGACTGGGAGCTGAGCGAGCAGGAGATGGACCTGAAGGAGGTGCAACAGATCTGGAACAAAGCGATGGCCTTTGCTGATGTGGAGGAAGAGGAGACGCGCCTGGTCAAGGCCATGTTCGGGATCACAAAGGTCCCTGATCTGATCCTGAAAAAGCTGAGTGTGAAGTACTTCAAGCCCACTAAAAGTCTGGTGTTCCCCTGGTTTAATTGGAGGGATTTGAGTTTGAAAGGGTTAAAGCTGCTTTCGGCCGAGCAAAATGGCCGCCAGGTCAACTATGTGGCAAATACCCTGCCAAAGCCCAGCAGCTACCACAACCTCTTTGGTCTCCATGTCCTAACGAGGAAGGATACGACACTGGTCCTGACGGGGAAGGAAACTGACTGCCTGGCAGTGACCAGCGCCACTGGCCTACCCTGCGTCTCCTTGCCCAGGGGAGTCAGCTGCCTACCGCCCGCCCTCCTGCCCTACCTGGAGCAGTTTAAGAAGATCACCCTTTGGCTGGGCAGCGACCTCCTCTCCTGGGAGGCCTCCAAGATCTTCGCCCGCAAGCTCAACATGAAGCGTTGCTCCCTGGTCCGGCCGGGTGACCAACAGCCCTGCCCCCAGGAGGCTCTGGCCATGGGCCTCAACCTGGGTAAGATTGTGAAGAACGCCGTGCCCGCCGGTCACAAGTCCATCATCTCCTTCCGCCAGCTGCGAGACGACGTGTTTGGGGAGTTGGCCAATGTCGACCAGGTCTCCGGCATCAAATGGCAGCGGTTCCCCGATTTGAACAAACTCCTCAAGGGGCATCGTAAAGGGGAGCTCACCGTTTTCACAGGTAGTTTGGTTACTCTCCTCAACGCAGCCGCAAATCTTGGTCACACCCCTGTTGGCAAACGGATAAATGCCCATTTCAATTTGGTAACCAGCTTTATGACACAATTTGTCACAGCCTCCAGAACCCTTTACCACCAATTAAGTCAAGTTTGAAGTAGAGTCAATGTTGTAATTCAGGAAACGGGGCGGCCAATTTGCGCACAGCAAGCTCCCCCAAACGGCAGTGATGGCGACCAAATTAATCTGTTTGTAGTGCTGTCGACTGAGGAATTAAAATTGGCCTGGACACCAGGGGCCTTGCCCCCTGCTCTCCGACAATATACTGCCTTGGGGTCCTACACATTAACCTGACAGGACAGACAGAGCCTGGTTTACAGTCTCGTCTCTGTCAGGGGGCCACTCACCCAGTCCTGCACTGGACTGTCAGCTTAGATGACGTGCACTAAAATCTGCCGCCGGAAAATAGGCCGCGGGAAGGCGGGAAATGCCGCCATTGGAGTCAGACGATTGTGGGTTCGTGGCCCCCTTTGGGAATTAAGCACGTAACCTAGGTGGGCATTTCAGTGCAGTACCGAGGGAGTGCTGCACAGCCCGAGGTGCTGCCTGTTACGTTAAACTGGGGCCCCATCTCCCTGATTTCCAGAATCCACAGTATTTTGCTTTTATTTCCATTGAATTAGATTTGTAGCTTTCCACCCTAAGCACTGGAGTTTATGTAACTGGCAGGGAGCTTTGATGCAGAATTCTGTACAACAGTGACCCTCGAGGACCTGGGTTTAATAATAATCTTTATTAATGTCACAAGTAGGCTTCCATTAACCCTGCAATGAAGTTATTGTGAAAATCCCCTAGTCACCACACCCCGGCGCCTGTTCGGGTACACGGAGGGAGAATTTAGAATGTGCAATTCACCTAATAAGCACATCTTTCGGGACTTGTGGGAGGAAACCGGAGCACCCGGAGGAAACCCACGCAGACACTGGGAGAAGGTGCAGACTCCGCACAGATAGTGATCCAACCCGGGAATCGAACCTGGTACCCTGGTGCTGTGAAGCAGCAGTGCTAACCACTGTGCTACCGGGCCGCCCTAATGCCCCATCCGATAGACAGTGCAGCGCTCTCTCCGAACTGCACTGAAAATTGTGAGCTTAAGTTTTGTGCTGAATTCTTTGGAGTGGGACTCGAACCCACGTCCGAGGTTGAGTTTGAGATCAGTATGCTGCTGCGTTTGTCCGTCGGGGCTCTGTGTGGTAGGGATCAGGTAACCATGGCAACCAGTAGGGCCGGCTTTGATCGGGGCTCATCATAAACGGCCATCTTTCTCTCGCAAACAGGTCCTACAGGCAGCGGGAAGACGACCTTTATCAGCGAGTGCGCTCTGGACCTCTGCATCCAAGGGGTGAACACACTGTGGGGAAGCTTTGAGATCAACAACGTCCGGCTGGCCAAGATCATGCTGACTCAGTTTGCGATGCAGCGCCTGGACGACCAGCTGGACAACTACGATGAGTGGGCCGACAAGTTTGAGAACCTGCCGCTTTTCTTCATGACCTTTCATGGGCAGCACAGCATCAAGTAAATTATTGGGTGATCCAGATAGACAGCAGCTTATATTTACGTCGCCCCATTAGAGCGTTATCAAACAAAATGTTACGCCCAAACATTGGGAGATATTAGAATAGGAAAGAGGTGGGCAGCCCAGGTGTGAGTAGTAAGGGTAAGCGCTATCGTGGTGGCTTTGGCCTGTGTTTATAGGCTTCGGGCCCTCTCGGCTCCTAATGGGTTCCCCATTGCGGAAAGTAGCCATGCTTGTGCATTGGGTAAGGACAGGATCACGCCCGTCTGAGATGCGCCCACCCTTCTTTCCCTAGCTAGTTATCCTACCCGCCTACACTCATTGCCCAGGCTCGGCCTTCGGGGATGGCTCACTTTGGGGTGTTGTCGCTAGGCTGTTGTTGCCCGTGCAGCGCGGGGGGCTGCACATTTTGGAGCAGGAGGGTAGGAACTGGGAGGGTTTAATAGAGGTGTTCGAAATTATGACGGTTTTCATCGAGTAAATAGGGAGAAATTGTTTGAAGTGGTGGAAAGGTCAGTAACCAACCAGATTTCTGATAATCGGCAATGAAACTGGGGTAGCTGGGGGGGGGGGGGGGGGGGGGGGAATGAGGAGCAATTTTTTGCCGTAAAGTTGTGATCTTGAACCTACTGCTCGAAGGGGTGGAAGTAAATTTGATAACTTTCAAAAGAGAATTGCACAAATGCTTGAAACGGAAACGCCTGCTGGGGAAAGGACAGTGGGGAATGGGGCCAATTGGATAGCTAGCACGGGCAAAGAGGGCCGAATGGCCTCCTTCTGTGAAATGAAATCTGTGCTTTATCATTCTATTGCTAAACAGACAGGTTCTGTGTCATTCTTCCCCCCCCCCCCCTTCCCCAACCACCATTGCACATACAGATCAGGAGGAGCAAACGGCAGTAACGTGCAGGATTACAGAACACGCTGTGAAATCTGCCGCTAACGAAGCTTTCTGTTCTCACACTAACACGTTTTTCTTGCAAAAAGAGTATTGTTGAATCGCAGGTTCTAAAACTATTTTCTTTCTTAAAAGGTTAACAAAAAGGGGAGTTTATAGGTGCCATGGTAAATAGGATGATGTCTCCTTTAACCATTGAGAGCTATGTTGATTACACAGAGGTTACTGGTGATTTGGGATATTGGACTTATCGTTAGCAGCTCTTTCTGCAACAGGACGACAGCAAGGTCATCGGCTGATGTCAGTAGAGTGAACCTGACTTCTAATTAAATCCACAACAAACAGTTAAGGATCCTAGAATCCCTACAGCGCAGGAGGAGGCCATTCCGCCCATTGAGTCTGCACTGACCCTCCGAAGGAGCATCCCTACCCAGACCCATATCCCGACCATATCCCTATAACTGCACCTAACCTTTTGGACACCCAAGGGTCAATTTATCATGGCCAATTCACCTAACCTGCACATCTTTGGAGTGCGAGGAAGCCGGAGCACCCGGAGGAAACCCCACGCAGACACGGGGAGAACGTGCAGACTCCACAGTCACCCGAGGCCAGAATTGAACCCGGGTCCCTGGCGCTGTGAGGCAGCAGAGCTAACCACTATGCCACCCGATCTAGAGCCCACGTTTACACAATTTATATAAGCTTTTATTTGTAGAGGTACACGGCACAAACATGTACCTCCTAACCCAACAATCGCAGATTGGGAACTTGGGCTGCTGGAGTGGGCAAAGGCCATTCGGCCCATCAAGTCAGGCAGTGTCTTTGTAGGATTGTTCCATTCTGGCCTTTCTGCTCCGCTCCCCCTATAACCGCCATCGTTGATCCCGTGAATTGGTGGAGTATAAGTTTCTTTGAATGTGGGGTTAATACCGTCTAGATCAGGGGTGGGCAAACTTTTCCGTGCAAGGGCCACATTCAGAAATTCACAATTCACAAAGGGCCGCATAGTATATTAAGTAAAATAATTACTTCACCCGGTTATGATTCTGGGCGCCTCATATAGAACATAGAACAGCACAGAACAGGCCCTTCGGCCCTCGACGTTGTGCCGAGCAATGATCACCCTACTCAAGTCAACGTATCCACCCTATACCAGTAAGTAACCCAACAGCCCCCCCGCATTAACCTTAAAAAAAAATTAAAAAAAAAAAAAAAAAAAATTCTTTAAAAAAAAATTTTTTTTTTTTTTTTTTAATGACTTGGTGGGCCGCAGAAATACCTTTGGCGGGCCGCATGCGGCCCGCGGGCCGTAGTTTGCCCACCCCTGGTCTAGATTCTCCTCAGAAGATTTGGAACCTGCAGTCCATGGGACCACAATGCTTTCCTACTATCTCGGTGGAGAGAAACGTTTTTTAAAAAACTAATGCACCAGTGTTTTCAGATCCATGAATCAGCTCGGGTATAATTAAGTTAAGGCGATAATTAAATGGGTTGTAAAATAAAATAACTTTGTTTGGCCCTATACTGGCCCTTTGAAATAGCCATCCAATTGACCCTGTTCCCTAGTCTTACCCATAGACCATTTTTTATTCCAAGTATCTATTCAATTGCCTTTTGAAAGTTACGATTGAATCTGCTTCCATCTCCTTTCACACAGCTCATTGCAGATCACTGAAACTCTCCTTATAAAGATGTCTCCTTATCTCGCCTCTGGTTCTTTTGTTATTTATCTTAAATTATTGTCCACTGACGTTCATATCTCCTTATCGACTTGGAAATATATCGCCGTTGCTTCACCGTCAGTGGGTCCAAATCCTAGAGCTCTCCCTAACAGCACGGCGGATGTACCTACACCACGTGGACCGCAGCGGTTCAACAACCACCAACCGTCTCCATTGGGGATGAGTAATAAATGCTGACCTAGCCAACCACGCCCACACGCCTTGGATGAAGGAATGAAAGTAAAATTCCAACGAGACCCTTCAGGATTTTGAACGCCTTTATCAAATCCCTCCTTAACCAAGGAGAACGATCCCAGCTTTTTTAGTCTTCACGTGATTGTGCTGGGAGACGGGAGTTTTCATGTTTGCAATGGTTTCCGTTCCAGCCCCAGCCGGTGCCCTCAGTCCAGCCCTGCTTTCTATAATTTGATGCAGCAGGGTAGCATGGTGGTTACCATAAATGCTTCACAGCTCCAGGGTCCCAGGTTCGATTCCCGACTGGGTCACTGTCTGTGTGGAGTCTGCACGTCCTCCCCCTGTGTGCGTGGGTTTCCTCCGGGTGCTCCGGTTTCCTCCCACAGTCCAAAGATGTGCGGGTTAGGTGGATTGGCCATGCTAAATTGCCCGTAGTGTCCTAATAAATGTAAGGTTAAAGGGGGGGTTGTTGGGTTACGGGTATAGGGTGGATATGTGGGTTTGAGTAGGGTGATCATGGCTCGGCACAACATTGAGGGCCGAAGGGCCTGTTCTGTGCTGTACTGTTCTATGTTCTATGTTCTATAACCTGGTGATCAGTGTTGAATTTAACAAGGTTTCCCTTTATTGTGCAGGTCGGTTATCGACACCATGCAACATGCAGTGTACATGTACGACATCAGCCACATTGTGATAGACAACCTCCAGTTTATGATGGGACAGGAACATCTCTCCGTCGACAGGTAATTGCTCCTTTTAACTAAAACACGGGGGACAGGTTGTGATCATGCTATCTTGCTCATTTTTGCAACCCATCGCACGCGATCCGCCGAGCTGAATGTTCTATGTCTTCTAAATGCGGTGGAAGCTCCCTTCATTGATTTTCCTTGGTCTCCAAGATCCCAAATATTCCCCCATCCCTGTTCAAAATGTAACATCTCCAATCATGGGTTCAGCAAACTGGTCCAATCTCAGGCTCCAGCTGTTCTCTCCCCAAATCCCCCTGTGCAGAGATTTGCTGGATCTGGACCTAAGGAATTAACGTTGGCCATTTGGCCCCTCAAGCTTACTGTGCTAGTCAGCCCCTGATAGCACTTTTGGCTGTGCCTGTACCAGGTAGACTGCAGCCGTTCAAGAAACGCCGTCTTCAGGCCTTTGAGCAATGGGCAACAAATGCTGGTCAATATATTTTTAACGTGCTATATTTTTACTAGCGCTAATTCCTTTCAGTTCCTCATTCCCGTTAATCCCTTGGTTCTCTAGAATTCCCGGGGGAGGGGGTGGTGTTGGTGAAAGGCGGAGTATGTCAATGTGGGGACACATCCCAGGAAAGATGTGACGTTATCCACTCTGGTAGGAAAAACGGAAATGTAGAATATTCCTTAAATGGTGAGAGATTGGGAAATGTTGACATCCAAAGAGACGTCCTTGACCACAAGTCTCTGAAGGCTAACATGCAGGAGCAGCAATCTATTGGGAAGGCAATAGGTATGTTGGCCTTTATTGCAGGAAGGTTTGAGTATAGGAGCACTTGCTGCAATTGTATAAAGCCTCAGTGAGACCGGGCCTTGAGGATTGCAAACAGTTTTAGTATCCTGCAGGGAATACACTGAAGATTCACCAGACTGATCCCTGGGATGGAAGGAGTGTCCTACGAGGAGAGATTGAGGAGATTTGACCTGTATTCTCTGGCGATAATCTCATTGCAGCGTACATAATTCTTACAGGGCTTGGCAGGGTGGATGCAGGAAGGATATTTCCCCCTGGCTGGGGTGTCTAGGACTAGGGGCCACAGTCTCAGAATAAGAGTTCGGTCAGATAGACGACCTATAGGATGAGGAAAAATTTCCTCATTCGGAGGGTGGTGAATCTTTGGAATTCTCTGCCCCAGAGGGCAGTGGAAGGTCAGCCATTGGGTATGCTTCCGATTGAGATTGATGGGTTTCTAGAAATTGAAGAAATCGAGTGGGGCTGGTTTAGCACACTGGGCTAAATCGCTGGCTTTGAAAGCAGACCAGGCAGGCTAGCAGCACGGTTCAATTCCTGTACCAGCCTCCCCAAACAGGCGCCGGAATGTGGCGACTAGGGGCTTTTCACAGTAATTTCATTTGAAGCCTACTTGTAACAATAAGAGATTTTCATTTTTCATTTTTTCAGAATGCGGGGGAAAATGGCATTCTGAGGTAGAAGATCAGCCACGCTTTTAGATGAATGGCAGAACTGGCTCGATGGACTGAATGGCCCAGTCCTCTTATTTCCTACGCTTCCAGGAAGACGAGAAGCCATTCAGCCCCTCAAACCTGCCCTGCCACTCAGGTAGACCAAAGCTGACCTGTAGCTCAAGTCCATTTTAACTACCTTACCCCACCTTTCTCAGCTGACAAGAAAATCTCTCAAACCCAGCCTTGAATTTTTCAATTGACCCCCCAGCCGGGCATGTTAGTGCTATGGGGACTATATATCTCTAATTCTCTCTCTCTCTCCTCTCTCTCTCCTCTCTCTCTTCTCTCCTCTCTCTCTCTCTCTCTCCTCTCTCTCTCTCTCTCCTCTCTCTCTCTCTCTCTCTCTCTCTCTCTCTCTCTCTCCTCCCTCCTCTCTCCTCTCTCTCTCCTCCCTCTCTCTCTCTCTCTCTCTCTCCCCCTCCCCCCTCCTCCTCCTCCTCCTCCTCCTCCCCCCCCCCCCCCTCCCCCCCCAACGCATGCACACACACAATAGGGACCAGAGAGAAGAGAGAGCCCTGACTGGTTCGTTTCTATCCAAATGAACTAAAGTGCTATTTTCACACCCCAGGTTTTCCGCACAGGATTATATTGTTGGGACGTTTAGGAAGTTTGCTTCGGACAATAGTTGTCATGTGACCCTTGTCATCCACCCCAGGAAGGAAGAGGACGATAAGGAGCTGCAAACAGCTTCTATCTTTGGAACAGCCAAGGTAAGTTGGATGTCACTTAAAAACAAAAACATTTAATTTTACAAAGGCTAGTGGCCCTCCCTTACTGCGCCCCTTTCCACCTCGAGGTCCTGGTATCAAGTCCCGTTCACCCATCGCCCCCTGAACTCACCGGCCACAGCTGGCATTCGTGTCGTGAAAAAAATTGCCCCCCACCCGCTTACCTCGCGAAACCCCCTCCTTCCCCCCGCCTCAGTGTTTTCCGAATTCTATAGCATTTCTTTTGATTCTGGGTTACTATTCTGTGGTTTAAGGCATCCCTGACCTTTAACCCCACTGGAGCCAAATGTTCTTCCCTTTGAGTTACCTGGCGTGGGGGGTGTTGGCTTGTGTGTGTTTGGGGGAGGGGAGAGAACGACAGAAAATGCTGAAACCCTTGCTCACTTTGCATTGTTTCCCTCGCCCAGGCCAGTCAGGAAGCTGACAACGTGCTCATTCTGCAAGACAAGAAGTTGGCCTCGGGCCAAGGGAAGCGCTACCTGCAGGTGGCGAAGAATCGCTTCGACGGAGACCTGGGCATCTTTCCGCTGGAGTTCAAGAAGGCCTCGCTCACCTTCTCGGCCGTCAAGGGGAAAGCCAAGCTGCGGAAGGTGAAGGAGGACGACGCCGCCACCCCAGAGCAGCCTGGGAAGTCCGCCAATGCCAAAGAGAAAAAATGAGATTGGTGGGAGGGGCCTGTTCTGCCCGGCACACGGCGGTATCAGGGGGCGGTGGCAAAACCGCCACGGGCTACCCGCAGACACCACAAGCTCAGACCCCTAAGGTTCCTGTTTCCTTAACACTGAAACCAGCTCTGTCATTGTGGCAGGGGCTCGGCAGCCTGTCGACAGGCCAAGCTGCTTCTCAGTGCGAACACGGAGCTTTTGATTTCTGTTGCTTTTGTACATTATCCCCGGGGCAACCATCTAAGACTTGCTGCGGGTTTGCGGGTTAATCAACTAACTGGAACTTATAAAACAAATCAGAACACTTGGAATTGCTTTAAATGGCAGCTATTATTTACCTATGTTCAACCTAAACCTGTAGTCTATACCACAGACCTACCCAAAGACCCTCCCTAAATGTTCTCTCCTGTTGAGTTGAAGGTGCTCTGGAGTGAAGAATGAAAGGTCCTGCATTTATTTGACCCCTTTCACAACCTCAAGACATCCCAAAGTGCTTTACAACCAATGAGGTTCTTCCAAAGTGTACTCACTGTTATACTATTGGTTGACCCTTGACATGACAATGGGAGAGAAAAACTGAGTTCAACGTTTACAGACTTGGCATGTGCCGACTGACTGGTAGGAAAAAAAACTACAATGATGATGCTTGAAATTAAATCTCTCTTTTTTATTCATGGGAACCTAACTACAAGACTGAATACAGCCTTCGCTGGCTACGTTATTTTATAACTTTACATCGCCATCAGCCTCAGTTTCAGCTTTGAAAGAATTACATTTGGAAATGAGGAGCGGGAGGAAAAATATTGCAGATGCTGTAAACTTGCAGTGACCACAGAAACTGCGGGAAACATTCAACAAGTCAGGCAGTGTCTGCGGAGAGTGAAACCCAGCAAACGTTTCCGGTCAATGATTTTCCACCGGAACTGGAATGTATGAAAGATCATTGACTGACATACAGCAGTAACTTTCTGCTCACGCCACACAAACCGACTAAATTGGCAAATGTTTTCCAGAGAAAATTGAACTCTTTCTGGAAGTGCCCCTTTGTTGTGCTTGTGTGTGTCTGTCTCTGTGGATGTGCCTGACTCTGTGCATTTAGCTGTCTGTGTATGTGTCTTGTCTGTGTATGTGCCTGACTCTGTGCACTTAGCTGTCTGTATGTGTATGTGCCTGACTCTGTGCATTTAGCTGTCTGTATGTGTCTGTCTGTGTATGTGCCTGACTCTGTGCATTTAGCTGTCTGTGTATGTGTCTTGTCTGTGTATGTGCCTGACTCTGTGCATTTAGCTGTCTGTGTATGTGTCTGTGTGCGCATGTCTTGTGCGCACATGCGCACGTGTGTCTGCCTGTGCGCATGTGTGTGTCTGTGCACATGTGTGTCTGCGTGTGTGTCCGTCAATGCGCGAACACGTCTGCGGGTGTGTGCGCGTGTGTGTGTATATATGTGCCTGTGTGCACGTGTATGTCACTGTGCATCTGTGTGTGCGTATGCCTGCCTCTGTGTTTATGTGTGTGTGTGTATATATATATATATATATATGCCTGTCTCTATGCTTTTTATTCATTTACGGGATGTGGGTCGCGGGCTAGGCCAGCATTTATTGCCATCCCCAGTTGCCCTTCAGAAGGTGGTGGTGAGTTGCCTTCTAGAACCGCTGTAGCCCTTGAGTATATGTGTGTGTGTGTACGTCTGTCTGTGTGTGCGCGTTTCGCCTGGTGTATGTGTCGTATGTAGTGCGAGTGCCAGTCCATATATGTAATGTGTGTGCGTATGTACCTGTGGGCCTTCTGACCCCACCATTTACCTCCATGTTTACCAAAGCACACAAATGTTCATTTTTTGGAGCCTGGGGATATCTTTTGGTGTTGGAGAAATGATCTGCAAATAACGTCCATCCTGTTGACCAGCTCTCGAGCAAAATTGAGAGTAGGAGGTCTGGACATTGCTTACTGCTGAAGGAATGGACTGGCCCTGACCGTGTGGCTGGTAATGCGTCGAATTCTGCTTCCCATTCCTATCGCACTGGTTACGACCCATCCTGTGGAACACGTTGGCTGCTCTTTATTGTTGCTGTTTAAGTCTGGACCTTTGCTTCTACCCTGAATCCTGTGGTACGTGCGACAACAGTGATTGTGTACATGTCGAATGATCATGCTGTTCTGAACAGAGGGTTAATGTTTTCTTCCAGCTTCATTCTGAATTATGCACCATTTTTGCCTTGAACTTAAAGAAAAGGAATCATGTTTTGTTTCAACTTTGCTGCTAAGTGTTAGAACTAACTGTACAAACTCTACCACCAAGTTACCTTGCCTATTAGGAGTTAGTTTTTACTGGAGTCCATGCATTTCTGATGTCACTTTTTGTTATAAAATGAAACAAAATCAACTGGGTCTCTTTGGGACTATAATGATTTGTCACAAATTCAACCGGGAATTCAGGAGGGATGTATTTGTCTGAAAGAGTGATTAGAATCTGGAGCCCACTATCACCAGGAGAAGGTGAATTAACGTGGCTTCGTTCAGGGTGAAGCCGGATGACGGAGAAAGGAAAAGAGGAGCTACAGATGGGATTAGGTGGAGATGGAGGAGGATTGAGAGACGGGCTTGGGTGGGATATAAACACCAACGCTGACCGCTTGGTTGCAAATGGCCTGCTGGGTGTGGTAGAAAATATAATGCAGTGTGCTCTCTCTCCACTAGGTGGTGCCAAATCATTTGCTATCGAGTAACCCCAGGGGTAGACTCCCTGAGCGGGATTCTCCGACCCTGCGGTGGGTCAGAGATTCGCCGGGGGGGGGGGGGGGGGGGGGGGGGGGGACTCATGCGTCGTCGGAGAATCAGCACATATCGCGGCAGAGCGCCCCCCCACCCCCCGGGCCGGAGATTCTCCGCACTCGACAGGACGATTGACCGCCGAGTTTGGCCGAGCCCCGCGGGGCCGTTCGTGTGTGGTCTTGCCCAGCGGGACCTCGCCATTCATGCTGCAGGGGCTGTCCTGGTGTGGGAGAGGGAGGATCTGACTCTTGGGGGGGGGGGGGGGGGAGGCCTCCACGTTGGCTAGCCCCACAGTCGGGGCCTACTGATCGGCAGGCGAGTGTATCCCGGGGGGGGGGGGCCTCTAGCGCTCCACCATGTTGCCCGGGGGCCGGCGCGGACAAGGCAATCCATGCGTGAACTCGGGCCGACCATGACGCGCATGCGTGGACCCGCGCGTTGTCCGTGCTGGCGCCCATATCGGTAACGAGCTGCGTGAAGCGCTGCAGTGACGTGCTGGCCCCCTGTGCGGCGCAGGATCCCTGCTCCTCGGGGCCAGGTGCTGCTGCCTTAGGAACGCTCTGGCGTTTACGACAGCGTCAACACTTGGCCCCAGGATTGGAGAATCCCGTCCCCTGAGTTTGGAGGATTATCTTTTTATATCCGTTCATTGGCGGAGGGGGGAGGGGCAGATTTTACATTGCGTGTTCGTGCCCTGGGGTGGAATGTAAAATACAAGGGATGGGCTCCCTCGCGTTGTCCACCACGATATGGTTGGGGGAATGGGGGGGGATTGGTGGGCAGGTGCCAAATCGGCAGGCCGCCTGCCACATGTGAACAAATAATTAAGAGTGAGTTGAGTTTGTTAACAAGCCAATTGAACCCCTGTCCACACCATGACAGGATTGGCCAAAGCTGGCATGCGCCTGAGCGAGGGGTGGACGTCCCGCACTTTCCTGGTCGTTGGATGCGGCCTGTCCATTGCTGTGGAATGGAGTCTTTTTTCTGACTGGCCTTTTGCTCGAGGGTGGGTGAGGTGGCGAAAGTAGCCATAGGTCCCCGGTCCCCGGCCCCCCCCCCCCCCCCCCCACACACACACACACACACACATTGCATTGACCCCCAGATATGAAAGATATGTTTTAGCCTTGGAGTGCCCTGCAGCGGAATTCTCAGCCCGCGGGATATTCTGCTCCACCGGCAGGTTTCCCAACGGCGGGGGAGGGGGGGGGGGGTTGGCCACAACGGGAAATCCCGTTGACCGGCTGTCGGAACTGAGAATCCGTGCCGGAAAACGAGGCTGGCGGACTGGAGAATCCCGCTCCTGGACTTTAGTGCAACAACAACAAGGTGCCTGTTTAGCACCTTTAACAGGAAAACATCGCAGTGTGCTTTTTGGGAGAGTCGCATCTTCTCGATACAATTTCCTCAATGGGAGAGATTGGCAGCAGAGCTGTTGACTGTCGAGAATGTAGAGCAGACACGAGAAGCATCGAGAGGCCATTGTTGCAATTGGAGAAGACAAATAAAGTGAAGAATTTAAAGAAACAAAGGATTTTTTTCTTCCACTGAAAGGGCATTGAGGAGCTCAATGTAACTCAGACATTGTTTAGCACACTGGCTAAATCGCTGGCTTTGAAAGCAGGCCAGCAGCACGGTTCAATTCCCGTACCAGCCTCCCCGGACAGGTGCTGGAATTGGATTGGATTGGATTGGATTTGTTTATTGTCACGTGTACCGAGGTACAGTGAAAAGTATTTTTCTGCAAGCAGCTCAACAGATCATTCAGTACATTGGAAGAAAGGGAATTGAACAGAATTCAAGAAAGTACATGAGAATACATAATAGGGCAACACAATATATACAATGTAACTACATAAGCATTGGCATCGGATGAAGCAGACAGGGTGTAGTATTAATGAGGACAGTCCATAAAAGGGTCGTTTAGGAGTCTGGTGACAGTGGGGAAGAAGCTGTTTTTGAGTCTGTTCGTCCGTGTTCTCAGACTTCTGAATCTCCTGCCCGATGGAAGAAGTTGGAAAAGTGAGTAAGCCGGGTGGGAGGGATCCTTGATTATGCTGCCTGCTTTCCCCCGGCAGCGGGAGGTGTAGATGGAATCGATGGATGGGAGGCAGGTTCGTGTGATGGACTGGGCGGTATTCACGACTCTCTGAAGTTCCTTGCGGTCCTGGGCCGAGCAGTTGCCATACCAGGCTGTGATGCAGCCCGAGAGGATGCTCTCTATAGTGCATCTGTAAAAGTTGGTAAGGGTTAATGTGGACATGCCAAATTTCCTTAGTTTCCTGAGGAAGTAAAGGCGCTGTTGTGCTTTCTTGGTGATAGCGTCGACATGAGTGGACCAGGATAGATTTTTGGTGATGTGCACCCCTAGGAATTTGAAGCTGCTCACCATCTCTACCTCAGCTCCGTTGATGCTGACAGGGGTGTGTACAGTACTTTGCTTCCTGAAGTCGATGACCAGCTCTTTAGTTTTGCTGGCATTAAGGGAGAGATTGTTGTCATTGCACCACTCCACTAGGTTCTCTATCTCCCTCCTGTATTCAGACTCGTCGTTGTTCGAGATCCGGCCCACTATGGTCGTATCGTCAGCAAACTTGTAGATGGAGTTGGAATCAAGTTTTGCCATGCAGTCGTGTGTGTACAGGGAGTAGAGTAGGGGGCTAAGTACGCAGCCTTGCGGGGCACCGGTGTTGAGGACTATTGTGGAGGAGGTGTTGGTGTTCATTCTTACTGACTGTGGTCTGTTGGTCAGAAAGTCAAGGATCCAGTTGCAGAGTGGAGAGCCAAGTCCTAAGTTTTGGAGCTTTGATATGAGCTTGGCTGGGATTATGGTGTTGAAGGCGGAGCTGTAGTCAATAAATAGCAGTCTGATGTAGGAGTCCTTGTTTTCGAGATGCTCTAGGGATGAGTGTAAGGCCAGGGAAATGGCATCTGATGTGGACCGGTTGCGACGGTATGCGAATTGAAGTGGGTCAAGGCATTCCGGGAGTATGGAGGTGATGCGCTTCATGATCAGCCTCTCGAAGCACTTCATTACAACTGACGTCAGGGCCACCGGGCGGTAGTCATTGAGGCACATTGCCTGGTTCTTCTTTGGTACCGGTATGATGGTGGTCTTCTTGAAGCAGGTGGGGACCTCGGAGTGGAGTAGGGATAGGTTAAAGATGTCTGTGAAAACCTCTGCCAGCTGGTCCGCGCAGGTTCTGAGTGCACGACCAGGGATCCCGTCCGGGCCCATCGCCTTCCGTGGGTTCACTTTCAGGAAGGCCGATCTGACTTCGGAAACTGTGATGGTGGGTATGGGTGAATTATGGGTTGCTGGGGCACTCGATAGCGGGTTGTTGGTTACCTGCTCAAACCGAGCATAGAATGCATTAAGTTAATCGGGGAGGGGTGCACTGCTGCCAGAGATACTGCTCGGCTTCGCTTTGTAGCCCGTTATGTTGCTTAGTCCTTGCCACAACCGCCGAGAGTCTGTCTGTGACTCTAGCTTAGTTTGATATTCTCTCTTGGCATCTCGGATGGCTTTGCGGAGGTCGTACCTGGATTTCTTGTATAGGACAGGGTCGTCTGCCTTGAACGCTTCAGCTCTGTCCTTCAGTAGGGAGTCAATCTCGCGGTTGAGCCATGGTTTCCGGTTGGGGAACGTACGTACTGCTTTCTTTGGCACGCAGTCGTCCACATATTTGCTGATGAAGTCTGTGACGGTGGTGACATACTCATTTAAGTTAGTCGCTGAGTTCTTAAATATGGACCAGTCCACTGTCTCCAAGCAGTCACGTAAGAGCTCTTCTGTCTCCTCAGACCAGCACTGCACAACCTTCTTAGCTGGATTCTCCCGCTTGAGTTTCTGCTTGTAAGCCGGGAGAAGGAGCACAGTCTTATGGTCTGATTTCCCAAAGTGCGGTCGGGGGATGGAACGGTAGGCGCCCTTGATTTTTGAGTAGCAGTGGTCAAGAGTGTTGTCGCCCCGGGTGGTACAGGAGATGTGCTGGTGGAATTTTGGCAGTACACTCTTGAGGTTGGCTTTGTTGAAGTCTCCGGCCACAATGAACAGGGCCTCCGGGTGTTCTGTTTCATGAATGTGGTGACTAGGGGCTTTTCACAGTAACTTCATTGAAGCCTACTGGTGAGAATAAGGAATTTTCATTTCATTTCATTGCACTGCCGGAGGCTGTCAGCGTTAAAGACTCAAGGATGCTGTTGAACAGAGTCAAACCTCAACAACCTGCATTAATATAGTGCCCAGTGACACGGCCTGCAATACCTGTGTATTGTAAATACCATAATTTATTGATAGTAACTGCAGTACTTGTGTTAAATAAATTCATGTAGCAGCTCGTTAAATTAAAAGCTCCTTCCCTAAACTGACGGTCTGACCTGTCATCAACCAGCTTTTGTTTACTATGTTTACGACAGAAGCACAATGTCCCACTACCCTGTTTCTCCACGAGGGGGCGCACTGAGCCATTGTTTGAAACGGGGCGGAATCGCAGTAAAGAATATGCGTAAGCATTCTGAAAAACATTCAACCCATTCACCAGGGACCAATAAAGCAGCACAACCATGGTTTCGCGAATGCGAGGGAAGGGATCACACAAGGAGAACACATGCCAAGAGGAGAGAAACATGCAGTCACGTCTCCTGTTTCAGAATGTATTCGGCCGTGTTAACTTCTCGTCCTCCCCGTGTCTGCGTGGGTTTCCTCCGGGTGCTCCGGTTTCCTCCCACAGTCCAAAGATGTGCAGGTTGGGTGGATTGGCCACGGCTAATTTAGTGTCCACATAAGGTCAGGTGGGGTTACGGCGATAGGGTGGAGCTGTGGGCTTAAATGAGGATGTGCTCTTTCCGGGGGCCAGTGCAGACTTGATGGGCTGCATGGCCCCCTTCTGCATTCTATGATACTCTTTCTATCACCCTGTAAAATGTCTCCTTTTCAAACATGTTTCAATTTCCTTTAGAAAGTTGGACAAATTGGCAAACCACCTGCGACATAATGGGCCAAATGGCCGTCTTCTGTGCTGTACGGTTCCGTGAAAAACGACACGGTTTTCCCAGGTGCGTAGAGAGGGTGCGCAATGGAACACGAAGGTGGTCCTTTAGGATTCAGCTCCGGAGGAAGGGGATCAGACAAATCACCTCAAAAGATTGGTGGCGCGGAGGAAGGGGTGGGGGGCGGTGGTAACTGAAGGTGTCGGACATAATCAGCTCCATTTTAGTGCCAGGATGCATTGGAAAAACCTTGGACCTGTTCGCAAATGGGGCTAAGTTAGTCGGGTAAATGCTGATGACGGTGGGGGGGAATCGTTCGTACATTCCCCACCCTTTTGTGTGGCAATTGCGGGGACTGATTGGGCCCCTGCAGTGAAGCGTTTCTGGTTTGACCCAACTGTTGTCATGCGGTTGCCAAGGCTTATGAACGGCACGGACTTCCTGACATTACAGAACGGCAGCTTGTCTTTCATTTCGACTCCGTGATGTCCCATCAGTTCCACCACATCACTCAAATCCGTCTGTGTCAGTTTGAAAGATGATGCAGTTCAACTGAGGCATGGAGCTCGCGTCTCGGGAAATATTCATAACAATCAGAAAATGTAGTTAATAGAAAAATTAATCACGGTTTCCTTGTTTAACACTCAACGTTGTAACAACCGAACCCGGAGACTTAATACACTTCTTGCTTGATGTGAACAGGGCCCTAATTAGCTCATTCAAGCTGTGCTTGAGGTAACATTGGAAGCAACCCGACATTTAAAGATGGAAAGGTCAAGAAAAATTTGTTACAGAATTGCTGTGGTCAGCATTTTCAAATGGTAACACTCATCTTGCTTTGTTTACGATTCGAATGCGATACCAATCATGACTTTGATTAAAATAGACGTTAAGGGAAAAGTGGTTCACAAAATGATTATTTAGTGTCATCAATGGGGCGTGGAATATCAAAATAACTTTTTTTATTGAATTCTCAAAAGGGTACACTCACTTGTGTTTTCTGATGGGAGCTCAGTTGGCTGGAAGGCTGGTTGGTGATGTGGAGCGAGACCAACAGCCCGGGTCCAATCCCCGTACCGGCTGAGGTTATTCATGAAGGCCCTGCCTCCTCACCCTCGCCTGAAGTGTGGTGATCCTCACCTTGAGGTGAAGTCAGCTCTCCCTCTCAAAGGGGAAATCAGCCAATGGTCACCTGGGACTATGGCGACTTTGCGACGGGACTGTGCAATTTGGTTGCAGAGGGTGATGGTACATTGTCGCAAGCTGTCTCGTTGGTGTGAAATGTCATTGGATTATGGGACGTGGACGATGCAGGTTAGGCCTGCATTCATTTCCCATCCCTAATTGACCTTGAGAAGGGTGAGCTGCCTTGTATTGCAGTCCATCTGGTATGGCTGCACCCCCCCCCCCCCCCCCTCCCACAGCTGTTAACAAGGGGGTTCCAGGCTTTTTTTCAGGTTAGGGTGCTCGTTCAAAGGGTCGGTCCAGATCGAGGGCCTCTGTAGGAATTCCTTGGATTAGTTTATTTTAAACACACATAAAATGTGGGAAGGGGTTTCAATGTCCCCTCATTTTTTTGTGTTTGTATAATAGAAGAGTTATGGGGGATGAGGGTAAGAAAGGAATTCAGGCCAAAGACAACAATTCAAATAAGTTATGATTTCATGTTAGGCCAGAGTCCAAGAAGTCAACGCCCAATGACGGTTCTTTCCAGGTGGCTTTGGCAGAATTCCTGGTCTTGATCCTCGGAGCTCGGTTGCAGGTCGAGTCTGTTGAAGATGCTGCCAATTATTCCCGTGTCCTGGAAATGAGTTAGTTCTGTAGGTGAAATGCAGGTTTCTTTCTGGGGATCAGACTTTGAGAGAGATGGCGGTCAGGGGCAGGCGGCTAGTCTGGGGTCCCCTTCTCCTCGCTGGTTAACAGTAGGGAAAACGCAAGAGCCGTATAATGAAAGCAATTCAAACGGCTCCCGCCTCGGTCATGTGACTTGGTGGTTACACGTTGAGCTGTTCAATGAATGAATCCCCTCGTTAAAACCCATTGTGTTTTGAGCAGGTAACTAATAATAATAATCTTTATTGTCACCAGTCGGCTTACACTAACACTGCAACGAACAGCACTACGAAAATCCCCGAGTTGCCACATTCCGGCGCCTGTTCGGGTAAACGGAGGGAGAATTCCGAATGTCCAATTCACCTAACAAGCACGTCTTTCGGGACTTGTGGGAGGAAACCGGAGCACCCGGAGGAAACCCACGCAGAATGTGCAGAGTCTGCACAGACAGTGACCCAAGCCGGGAATCGAAGCTGGGACCCTGGAGCTGTGAAGCCACCGTGCTAACCACTGCGCTACTATAACCGTTGGAGATGAGGAGTCGCAAATAGCTCAGCCTTTGTCCATATCTGGTTGGCGCAAACACCTTGTCTCCTACCCCCCCCCCCCCCCCCCCCCCCCCCTCTGTTGGTTCGGCTGGAATGTTTATACAATGCAAGGAGTTTGAGCCTTTGTCCCTTTTTAAACTGCTCAGAAACTTCCAGAACTGGCGGATGCTCAGCCATCTGTCCATTAAAAAAAATTATAAGTTGGCCTGGATGATATAGGCATACATCTTTCCCTTCATGTTTTCTGATCATGATTGCACTGTCAGAGATACCTTCAATTGCAATGTCACATCAGCGGAACAACAGTGTGTGTCCTCAACAAGATTCACCGAGCAACTCGCCAAAGCTCCTTTGACAGCATCTTCCAAACACGTGGCCTCTACCCACTAAAAGAACCAGGGCAGCAGATGCCTGGGAACGCCACGCTGTGTGATATGCAGGTTCCCCTCCCAGTCGCACACCATCCTGACTTGGTAAAACAAATCACCGTTCTCTCGCCCTCGCTGGGTCAAAACCCCGGCACCCCTTTGCCAACAGCACGGTGGACGTGCCTACATCACAAGAACTGCGGGGGTCCAAGAAGGTGGCTCAGGAAAGTTCAAAAGGAAAATTGTTGACCTGAATCGTGAAACCTGTTTCTCGCTTCTCGGCTGCTGTTTCGAATTCACATTTCCAGCATCGGCAGTATTTTGTTCCTGTTTTAGCCATTTTCAGTCTTTATTTCCCAGCGCTGAAAGGTCTGCATCCAGCACGATCACTGTGTTCAAACAGTTCTATTTCTCAATATGTCCGATAGTTGCACATGGCAATTGTCACTGTGATACAACACGGGTACAACAGGCCAAAAGGCTCCCTGTGCTGTATCGTTCTATGAACACAATCTGTGAGGAGCTTTGGTCCACCTTACACTTTTGTTCATGAATAAAGCAACTGCATTAAAAAGTAGATCTTTGTGACTGGCTCACAGCTGTCATCCATGAACCATCATCGGGTTCCATAGAATCATAGAAGGCAGCCATTCGGCCCTTCGAGTCTACACCGATACTCTGAAAGAGCAGGCTTCCTGGGCCCATTCCCCCATACTATTCCTGTAACCCCACTTAACAACCTCTTATGGACTGGCCTGATTAATATTACACCCTTCTATGCTTCACCCGAAGCCGGTGTCTATTTATTTACATTGTCTACCTTGTGTTACCCTATTATGCATTTTATTTTTATTTTCTTTCTTTTCATGTACTAAAGGATCTGCTTGAGCTGCTCGTGGAAAAAAACATTCCACTGTACCTCAGTACACATGACAATAATCAAATCTATCCATCCTTTGGATAATAAGGGGCAATTTTGCACAGCCAATCCACCTAACCTGCACATCTTTGGACCGTGGGAGGAAACAGGAGCACCCGGAGGAAACCCACGCAGACACGGGGAGAATGTGCAAACTCCGCACAGTCACCCGAGGTTGGAATTGAACCTGGGTCTCTGGCACTGTGGGCAACAGTGATAGCCACTGTGCTACTTTGCCATTCTCACGACCCTGTTAATTGTCCTAAAACCAGATCATAGAACCATGGAACCCCTGCAATGCAAAAAGGAGGCCATTCAGCCCATTGAGTCAGCACTGACCCTCCAAATGAGCCTAGCTAGGCCCACTCCCCCACCCTACCCCCGTAACCCCAATTAGCCTGCATGTCTTTGGAGAGTAAGGGGCAACTTAGCACAGCCAATCCACCGGAACTGCACGTCGTTGGAATGTGGGAAGAAACTAGAGCTCCCGGAGGAAACCCACCCAGACGAGGGGAGAAAGTGCAAACTCCACACAGCCAGACACCTGAGGCTGGAATTGAACCTGCGTCCCTGGCGCTGTGAGGCAGCAGTGCTAACCACTGTCCCACTTGCTCGGCAATTAGTTTTTGCTGTTTATCCAGTGGGGTTGGGAGGGGGCGGGGTTAGTATTTCAGCCACTCTCCATCTCATTGCCAAGCTCCTTGATCTGTCACCGGAAGGTGAAAGGAAAAATAATGAGTGCGTTTAAATGTCACGGACGTTAACACTGAGAGGAGAGGAATATGCAATGAGACGTGTTGGCACCATTTGTCAGAAGTTCATTACTAATGGACTTTATTACCATATAGATGTTCCTCGTGTTAATGCAGTGCTCGACCAAAGTAACACTGACAAGTGAGAATCTTAACTTTCATTGCCTATCTTCTGAATGGTTGCCCTCTGCACATAGAAATAACTTCACAAAGCAAACCACTTTGTAAAGGGACAATGGCTCAATTGTAAGCAGTTATTCCATGCCAGTTTGTATTCACAGATACAGTCCGTGATCAATCCCATCAATTTCCATAGGGACACTATTGCCAGGTATTAGGCGGGCTCATGAGGAGGTCGAGAGAGGCTGGTATGGTCGACCAATAACTTTATTAATAACGCATACCTATATACATATATATATATATGTATAGAAGATACAGTCTTGACTAGGTGCTATCTTAATGCTGACTTCCACCAGGTTCCCTGCTACCCTCTTCTACTCCCAGAGGACTCACCCCCACAACTCAATCCCACATTAACCCTTAGTCCTAAACACCCTAATATTGCACTGTGGGAGATTGTAATCTTCACCGTGAGCAGATCTTTAGGCACAGACCTTAGATAACATCACTAAGGTTTTGTTGGGTAGCCAACCCTGCAATATTTTAATCTCCAGGCCACTGCCGGAATTCAACAAAACAGTGTTTTTTCCCCCCCATACTCTTTGAACATTTGTGTTTAGTTACTGTAGAATCATAGAATTGCCTTTCTCTGTGCTGCAACCATTCAGCCCATCATATCGGTGCTGCCCCACTGCAAGAGCAGCTCAGCTAGTCCGGGTCACCTGCCTTTTCCCCATAGGCCTCCAAATGTTTCCTCCTTGGATAATCATCTAATTTCCTTCCAAAAACCACAGTTTTCCAGAATCTCGGGCAATGCATTCCACACCCGATCCACTCGGTGCACAAGAGAGTTTATTGTTCTGTCATCTTTGGCTCTTTTATGAAACCGACAGTCGAGAATGATCCGCAGGGCGGCACGGTGGCGCAGTGGTTAGCACTGCTGCCTCACGGCGCCGAGGACTCAGGTTCGATCCCGACCCCAGGTCACTGTCCGTGTGGAGTTTGCGCATTCTCCCCGTGTCCGAGTGGGACTCACCCCCACAACTCAAAAAGATGTGCAGGGTTAGGTGTATTGGCCACGCTAAACTGCCCCTTAATTGGGAAAATAAATTGGGTACTCTAAATTTAAAAAAAAATAGAGAATGATCCAAATGTGAAATGAAGAGTCTGCCTGCTTTCCAACAGGCACAAGAAGGTGTAGGGCACCGTGAGGTCGGACGTGCCAGGCGACAAGTTTGTGTGGCCATTCCACTGTGACCCGGGAAACATAGGAAAGGTCAGGATTGCAGGTCGGCGACGAGGACTCAATCCCGCTCCACTGTATCCATGGTGGGGAGTGGGGTGGAGGAACTTCAGCCTCTCGGTGTCTTTGTTGTGCCGTGAACCCCTCTGGTGGGTGACCCCTCCTGCTCCCCATCAATCCCCATGTGGCAAACCTGCATCTCCGGTGGATGTCTTGGTGCTTAGTTGATTTTGGAGAGACAGCACAAGACTGTCCCCAACTTTCTCTGCGAACAAAATCGATGAAGTCCAAACGGAGGCGTGCAAATTTGCTAAATTGATTCAGAAAAACAGCGCAAACTGCCTTCAGTCGCAGTTTATACTTATGTCGTTGGCAGCTGCCACTGTCAAGCACTTCCTCGTCTCTGTGGAGGTATATTTGCATAATTCCAGCCAACTGTTTATATAATATCTCATTACCACATGCAATGAGGTAGGACGTTGTGTACTGGAGTTTAAAGCATCTTCACCTAAGTGATAAATGTAGGCTTTGGCTGTGACATGACTGCCTAAAGTGCAATAAACCACAGTAATGACAGCTTCCGTTTATATAACACTTCTAAAGTAGGAGATGTCTGAAGGCACTTTCACAGAAGTGTAATTTAGTACCACCATCAAGCTCGTCCTCTGGTTCATGTGAAGCTTGATGACTGCAGCCTGAACAGCGTTACTGGACATTGTGGGAAAATGGGGAGATGGTGGCGTAGTGGTATTGTCACTGGACTAGTAAACCAGAGACCTAGAGTGATGCTCTGGGGACCCAGGTTCAAATCCCACCACTGCAGATGGTGAAATTTGAATTTGATAAATATCTGGAATTACAAGTCTAATGATGACCATGAAGCCATTGTTGTAAGCCACCCCCACACCTGCCTGTTGTTGGACGTGGCCTGCCATTGGCTGCGGGCGGGATCTCACTATGTCTCCCAATGTTTTGCTTGGTTCACCCGCCGACCGATGGTCACCCCACACGGTCAATGTTTCATTGAGATTAAAAAGGAAGTTTTACGTGAGGCGTAGTGAAAGATGAACTAAATCACTCTGGGAGACGTCAGATCCATCAGCACTCGCGGAGTGTACGAGGGGCGGGGGTGGAAGATAAGGGCCGGAATTTTCCAGCCGTTCACGATGGCGGGAATTTCCAGTCCCGCTCCGGCGCATCCCTGCCGTCCGTATCCCAGAAACGAGGGGTGCACTCGACCCTTCACCCCATTGAGCCTGTTGGGGGAACTGGCGTGTTACTGTTCTGTAAACTCGATATAATGTAATTCTGTGTCATGGCTGTAAAGAAGAACGATCAACAGGGGCCCATTATGATGGGTGGTGTTGCGTTCGCTGCAGGGTACATCCCTGAATTTAATCGCTCCACCATTGGGAGCCATGTCCTCAGCTTCCTAAACCCTGGAATTCTCATCCTAAACCATTCCTCCGCATCACCTCTCCCCTCTTTTTAAAAAATAATTTTACCTGCCCAATTTATTTTTTTCCAATTGAGGAACAGTTTAGCATGGCCAATCCACCTACCCAGCAAGGTAGCACAGTGGTTAGCACTGTTGCTTCACAGCTCCAGGATCCCAGGTTCGATTCCCGGCTTGGGTCACTGTCTGTGCGGAGTCTGCACATTCTCTCCGTGTCTGCGGGGGTTTCCTCCAAGTGCTCCGGTTTCTTCCCACAAGTCCCGAAATACGTGCTGTTAGGTGAATTGGACATTCTGAATTCTCCCTCTGTATACCCGCACAGGCGCTGGAATGTGGCGACTCGGGCAGCACGGTGGCGCAGTGGGTTAGCCCTGCAGCCTCACGGTGCCGAGGTCCCAGGTTCGATCCCGGCTCTGGGTCACTGTCTGTGTGGAGTTTGCATATTCTCCCCGTGTCTGCGTGGGTTTCGCCCCCACAACCCAAAAATGTGCAGGCTAGGTGTATAGGCCACACTAAATTGCCCCTTAATTGGAAAAAAAATGAATTGGGTACACAAAATTTTTTTTTAAAAATGTGGCAACTAGGGGCTTTTCACAGTAACCTCATTGCAGTGTTAATGTAAGCCTACTTGTGACAATAATAAAGATTATTATTATTGTGTTGTGGGCGTGAGACCCACGCAGACACGGGGAGAATGTGCAAACTCCACACAGAGAGTGACCCCGGGCCGGGATCTGACCCGGGTCCTCTGCACCGTGAGGCAACAGTGCTAACCACTGCCCCACCGTGCCGCCCCTACCTCTCTTCTCTTTAGGACATCTTTAAAAACAACTTCTTTGACCAAGCATTTGAGCAACCGTCTCTAATATCTCCTTATGCGTCTCCGTGTCAAATTCTTCTTGACGAGACCCCTGTGAAGCACCTTGGAATGTTTTACGACTTGGCAGGCGCTAGACAAATGTAAATAGTGGTTGTTGTTTGGTGGAAGGAAGAAGTATGCATCTGGAGACCTGAGGTCTGCTGACAGATTTTTCCAGTTCTACAGCGGTGAAATAGTTTCAGTCGACTGTATCTGAAGATGTTGCAGCAATAAAGGAGCTGAAATGCGCCACTTAACTCCCGTTTGACTGGTTTTACTTTTCTCCCCATAACAAAATCCACACGCTTTCCACGCCAAACCTACGTTACTAATGCTTATTGCTTTTGTATTTGACCACATTTTAAATTTTGCTTTGGGAGAGGAGGGTTAATTTCTACTTTACGCCCCACAGAAGTGAAGCCAGCTGCTAAAGCTGAACTCTGCTTGTGTCAACACTGAATTGCGGTTTTGTGTTGACAATCCCGGTTCTGTTCTGGTCCACTGCTGTTGGATTAATCCAAGTCAGATTAGTTATCCGTTGCCCCAATGTGCAGGCTGGCAGCTTGACACCTTACTCTGTTACCGTGGACACTTAGGTGAACTTGTACTTAATAGTTACCAGATTAGGCAGGGGCTTTTCACAGTAACTTCATTGAAGCCTATTTGTGACAATAAGCGATTTTCATTTCATTTCATTTCAAATTAAGGCGACAATAAATTGATATGAGCAAAACAGCAGCAGCAAGGACAGCCACGGACTTCGCTTGTTCAGAACTTCTAACGCAAGCCCGTTTGCTTTTAGTTCCCACGAGTGGCAAGGACAATTTGATTATGAACCAACTTTTCCTCAATCATCCGTTACCCTCCCCCTCATCCCCACCCATCGTTCTAAGCTAAATGAGGGGAAGAAATCCATAGGCGAGGTTTGGTGTGGCGTGGGGGGGGGGGGGGGGGGGGGTGGGGGGGGTCAGCTGTCCTGATATCAATCCAAACATTACTCCGCTAGGCGGTCATCAAGTGACTTATGCCATGGTTGTAATAATTCTTAATGAATAATAAAACACAGCTCTAGTGAATTGTAATTGTAGCTGACTTAATTGCACACTGCACATCAAAGGGGCAGAGTTCCTCCTTTTCTTCGGAGGAGTTAATGACTCTCCTTTGGACCTATTTAATGGTTGTCAATCAAATCAATGGGGCCCAGTTGACTTTTCCTCAGTTGATTTCATGCAACATGAACCTGACGAAGGAAATGACAGAAAAATGGCCAATCAGGACGCCTCTGAAAATGATGCTTATTTCATACTTTTTGAGCAGCTAATGGGCCACTTAACGAGCACAAAGAGCTCAGATTGTGGTTAGCCCAGGTGTGCAGGCCTCAAAACTGAGCAGTTTCAGAATGCCCACCAGGACCAGGGAGAGATATCACAGGCCCTGCTGTTTTTCCCATTTCTGGGCCTCGATATCCCACCCCACCTTAACCTTCCCCCTCATGCCCTTTGGGTGCTCAGAATTAGGATCCACAGTCACAGTGGATTCGAAATGCAAGGTGAGCACAAGGTTAAATGTGTTTTTCTCTCTGGTTGGTTCCCGCACCACCTGCTGGTTCTGGCTCAGTTTGGGTTCTGCCAGGGCCACTTAGCCCCTGACCTCATTACGGCCTTGGTTCAAACATGGAGAAAAGAGCGGAATGCCAGAGGTGAGATGAGAGTAGTTGCCCTTGACATCAAGGCAGCATTTGACCGAGTATGGCATCAAGGAGCCCGAGCAAAACTGGATTCAATGGGAATCAGGGGGGGGAAAACTCTCCGCTGGTTGGAGTTATACCTGGCACAAAGGAAGATGACAATGGTGGTAGGATGTCAATCACCTCAGCTCTGGGATATCACTGCAGGAATCCTCAGGGTAGTGTCCTCGGCCCAACCATCTTCAGCTGTTTCATTAATGACCTCCTTCCATCATAAGGTCAGAAGTGGGGATGCTCGCTGATGCCTTACAATGTTCAGAATGTGGTGACTAGGGGCTTTTCACATTTGAAGCCTAATTGTGACAATAAGCGATTTTCTTTTCATTTAATTTCATGTTCAACACCATTCATGACTCCTCAGAAACTGAAGCAGTCCATGTCCCAATGCAGCAAGATCTGGACAATATCCAGGCTTGTGCTGACAAGTGGCAAGTTACATTCGTGACACAAAAGTGCCAGGCAATGACTGTCTCCTACAAAAGAGGATTTAGCCCCCTGACATTCAATGGCATTACCATCGCTGAATCCCCCACAAATCAACATCGTGGGAGTTACCATTGACCAGAAACTGAACCGGACTAGCCATATTAATACTGTGGCTACCAGGGCAGGTCAAAGGCTAGGAATCCTGTGGCAAGTAACTCACCTCCTGACCCCTAAAGCCTATCCACCATCTACAAGGCACAAGTCAGGAGTGTAATGGAATAGTCTCCACTTACCTGGAGGAGTGCAGCCCAACAACACTCAAGAAGCTCGACACCATCCAGGACAAAGCAGCCCCGCTTGATTGCTCCCCCTTCCACAAACATTCAAACCCTCCACCACCAGCGAACAGCGTCAGCCGTGTGTACCATCTACAAGATGCACTGCAGTAAGTCACCAAGGCTCATTAGGCAGCACCTTCCAAACCCATGACCACTTCCATCTAGAAGGACAAGAGCAGCAAATACCTGGGAACGCCACCACCTGGAGGTTCCCCTCCAAGTCACTCACCATCCCAAGTTGGAAATATTGGTTCCTTCACTGTCGCTGGGTCAAAATCCTGGAACTCCTTCCTTAGCAGCACTATGGGTGCACCTACACCTCAGGAAGGGCAGAGGTTCATGAAGGCAGCTCACCACCACATTCTGAAGGGAAATTAGGGATGGGCAATAAATGCTGGCCTAACTAGTGACACCCACATCCCATAAACAAATAACAAATTAAAAACAAAGTTAGTAGATCCTTTAGGGAAGGAGCAAACTGGTTAGCGGTGCATTGATTTTTAAAAAATAAATTTCGAGTACCCCATTATTTTCTTTTCCAATTAAGGGGCAATTTAGCGTGGCCAATCCACCTACCCTGCAGATCTTTGGATTATGGGGGTGAAACCCACGCAGACACGGGGAGAATGTGCAAACTCCACACGGACAGGGCCGGGATTGGAACCCGAGTCCTCAGCGACGCGGTCCCAGTGCTAATCACTGAGCCACATACAGCCCTGAGGTGTATGGATAAGGAAAATGTTTTCATTGTGTAAGTGCACCAAAACTTCATTCTCATGCCATACGCACCTCTAGAACTCTGAATGCCCGGCCCATGAGATCTGCTGTTTGCTGAAAATCTGGTCGACTGGATTTATTTGAATGAAAAATCACGCTCGTGTGTTATGATCAAACTTCTAACCCAGGGTTTTCAAAACCATGAGGCCAGAAATTGTCTGCTTCAGGACTTCATGCAGATAATTACTTGGTGCGCAATATTTGACTATTTTCACCCTTCACTGCACACGTTAGATTATGTGATAATAAGGTGCAGTTCAGGTGTCCCGAGCCGCCTCTCCAGCAATCCAAGTTCACGTATTTCCAGTCAGAAAAGCGTATAGACTTGGTCTTAAAAATAGGTGATTATTGGAGGATTTGCAGTCAGGTTTTATTGTAAGTACAGGTACAGAGATGAATTTTAAGAGATCGCGTTGATCACATAATTTTTTCTTCACAGTATTTGAGGGAAATTTATGTTTGAATTTCTTTTAAGATGACAATGAATCACCCCTTTCCATTTTGTGTGTCTTCAAGTATCAGCGCGACACATTCTCAGAATAATAGTCCTGTCAGGAATAAGCAGACAAACACAGACCCCTCTTTCTCACACACTGCCACCGCTGAATCAACATACTCGATCTGGAGATCAATTACTTCACCTTCCCACAGCCTTGGTTCATCCATCAATGTCCTTGAGACTGTAATGTGTCGCTAAGAACGATGTTCAGGCACTTTGGGAAATTGGGTTACCGATGGTTGCCGAGGGAGTGGAGGTAAGGGGGCTTGGTGCGTTGGGGCGTTTGTGGGGTTGTTGCACATTGTTCAAATGTTGAAAATTTTTGGAATAATAATATTTTTTAAAAAAAACTAAAAACGATGTGCAAGTGCAGCGAGCAAGAAGCTGAGAAACATGTCCTTACCTCAACCCTCAAATGGTGAATACATTGGACTAAATCACACAGACTAAGCAAGCCCCCACGCTTGTTCTCCCGCTTGCTAATCTCAACTGGGGAGGGGGTTGAGAAGATAAGTCTGGCCACAATAGTCCAGAGAGGGAAACGCACTCTAAAAAATATCACAATGATGTAACTGCATGTCTACATTCATTTTTAATTTCATCAGCTGGGATATATATATATATATATATATGTATACAAACTGAATTATGAAAAATGAAATGAAATGAAAAATGAAATGAAAATCGTTTATTGTCACAAGTAGGCTTCAATGAAGTTACTGTGAAAAGCCCCTAGTCGCCACATTCCGGCGCCTGTCCGGGGAGGCTGGTACAGGAATCGAATCGTGCTGCTGGCCTGCTTGATCTGCTTTAAAAGCCGACGATTTAGCCCAGTGAGCTAAACCAGCACCATTACTTTAAAATTATACTTTAAAGGGCAGCACGGTGGCGCAGTGGTTAGCACCGCTGCCTACAGCGCTGAGGACCCGGGTTCAAATCCCGGCCCTGGGTCACTGTCCGTGTGCAGTTTGCACATTCTCCCCGTGTTTGCATGGGTTTCACCCCCAACAACCCAAAGATGTGCAGGGTAGGTGGATTGGCCACGCCAAATTGCCCCTTAATTGGAAAAAATAATTGGGTACTCTAAATTTAAACTTTAAAAAAAATATACTTTAAGAAAATAAAATATAAAGAATTACTTAAAAAATATATTTTTTAACCAGCAAAGCCACTGACTTAAGACGGTTGCCTCTCGTGTCTGCATGGGCTTCACCCCCACAACCCAAAGATGTGCAGGTTAGGTGGATTTGCCACACTAAATTGCCCCTTAATAAAAACATTTAAAAAGATGGTTGCCACGGATCACCTGATGTATTACATCATGTAACGTATTACACGTTAGCCAGTTTCTGGAAATTTTCAATGATAATTGCAATTAGGACTTACCAAGACAATCTCCTATTAAATTGTATACCTGCTGATGTCAAGAATTACTTAAGAGATGTCCTCAAATTAAACTGGCTCATTTGAAATTCTGTAAAGCTACCCTTTAATGCAGAAGTAGGAAGTCTACTGAAACAATGGCGAGATAGGTGTTTGCCCGGAGAAGAACCGTCCACTTAGACCTACTGTTGGGACATTACAGAATATGATCACCTAGACCATAAAACAATAGCTATAGTCTATCCAGACATGAGCTAATCTATTACTTTCTGAAATCATGGTGGGGAGAGAGATCAAGTGACCAGAATAACCATTTTGAAATATCTTTAACATGATACCCAGGCTTCTAAAAACACGGTCCAGAAGAAATTCGCCAATGGGACAATAACGTCAACTCTTTCCCTGCTCTCTCAAATTCAAGACCCTAACTCTGATACATTTTGGAACCCACCACAGAGATAGAGAATTTCAATCAGAAAGAAGCTCAGGCACAATTGCATCAACGTTGGGTCACTATCTGTGCGGAGTCTGCACGTCCTCCCCGTGTGTGCGTGGGTTTCCTCCGGGTGCTCCGGTTTCCTCCCACAGTCCAAAGATGTGCGGGTTAGGTGGATTGGCCATGATAAATTGCCCGTAGTGTCCTTAATAAGTAAGGTTGGGGGGGGGGGGGTTGTTGGGTTACGGGTATAGGGTGGATATGTGGGTTTCAGTAGGGTGATCATTGCTCGGCACAACATCGAGGGCCGAAGGGCCTGTTCTGTGCTGTACTGTTCTATGTTCTATGTTTGGGACAGATGATTACAGTTTAAAAGAGACTGGGGCGGGATTCTTCCGTAATCGGCGGGGCGGGCAACTCCGGTGGCACGGAGTAGCATGAACCACTCCGGTGTCAGGCCGCCCCAAAGGTGCGGAATCCTCCACACCTTCAGGGGCTAGGCTGGCCCTGGAGTGGTTTGCGTCGCGCCGGCCGGCGGGGAAGGCGCTTGGCATCACGCCAACCGGCGCCGAAGAGCCTCCGCCGGCCGGTGCGAGTTGGCGCATGCGCAGGAGCGCCACGTGTACTGGCGTCATCCCCGCGCATGCGCAGGGGGCTTCGTTTTTTCCGTACCGGCAATGGCGGACTGCTACAGCCGCTGGTGCGGAACAATAGAGTGCTCCCATGGCACAGGCCCGCCCGCGGATCGGTGGGCCGCGATCGCGGGCCAGGCCACCGTGGGGGCACCTCCCAGGGCCAGATCCCCCCCCGAGAACCCTGGAGGCCACCCACGGAGCTGGGTCTCGGTGGTAGGGACCTACCTTGATTTACGCCGACAGGACCATTCTCCGGGGTGGTCGGCGCAATTCACGCTGGGGCATTTTTTTTTTGGGGGGGCGGAGAATTCGGAGGACGGCGGGGGCGGGATCCATGCCGCCCCCCGGCGATTCTCCGACCCGGGCTGGGGGCGGGGGGGGGGGGGGGGGGGGGGGGGTGTCGCCCACTGTGTCTAGAAATTGCAATTTCTAACTGCCTCAACACCACTTGAACTTTAAGACCATGCTGGAGAACTCTGCCTCAGCTATGGATACCAGAGAAGGACTCTTAAACAGTCAACTCTTTTTAAAAATCTTATATCATCAAATATTAATTTGGCGAAGAAGTAACGTCTTTCTATATAACTTATTATTTCGCATCTATGTGCATCGCAAAGGTTAGGACGTGGGTCTACCTTTTAAAATATATTTATATATTTACCTCGATGGAATTTTAGCTCAATAACAGCGAACCCCTTTGTGTTTAAATGCAAGAAATGTAGGCTGAGTTGTTTGCAATCAGCACGTAAATGGTTACACATAGACATTGAAACTTCATCCTTAAAAATGACAAAAGAAACCCTGCGACGATCAATAGAGGAGTGAGAAAGAAAGACCAAATCCTGACACATATTTTTGCTGGTCGTAACAAAATAAAGAAATTGCCTTCATATAGCACCTCTCATGGCCTTAGGATTCTGAAAGGTGTTTTACCCTCAATTTCCTCCTCTGTACCTATACTGTATTTCATGCGAGCTAAGTTGGTTATATTGCTCTCTCTGTGGACAACAAAATGCATTGATGGAATTCGCCAAACTTCCTTTGCCAGTACCTTTCAAACCCGTGACCTCTATCACCAAAAAGAACAAGGGCAGCAGACACAAGGGAATACTTCCACTTACAAGTTGCCCAAGTCACACACTATCCTAACTTGGAACAATGTCACTCTTCCTTCATTCTCACTGAGTTGACATCCTGGATCTCCCTAGCCAATAGCAATGTGAGTGTACCCTTCACCACATGGCCTTCTACAGTTCTAGAATAGGGCTCACCGCTACCCGTTCAAAGGCAATTAGGGATGGGCAATAAATGTTGGCTCTGTCAGTGACATTGGCATCAAATTGTTTGTCTAACCCATGAAGGAAGGGGGGAGATGGTGTAGTGATCATGTCACTGGATGTGTAAGCTTGAGGCCAGTGCTCATGTCCTGGGGATACATAGAAACATTCTTAGAAAATAGAAGCAGGAGGTGGCCACTCAGCCCTTCAAGCCTGCTCCGCTATTCATTATGATCATGGCTGATCATCAAATTCAATATCCTGATCCCGCCTTCCCCCCCATATCCCTTGATCCCTTTCGCCCCAAGAGCTGTATCCAATTCCTTCTTGAAAACACACAACGTTTTGGCCTCAATGACTTTCTGTGGTAGTGAATTCCACAGATTCACCACTCTCCGGGTGAAGACATTTCTCCTCACCTCAGTCCTTAAAGGTTTACCCCTTATCCTCAAACTATGACTCCTAATTCTGGACTCCATCTTCAATAACATTCTTTCTGAATCTACTCTGTCTAATCCTGTTAGAGTTTTCTAAGTTTCTATGAGATCCCCTCTCACTCATCTAAACTCCAATGAATATAATCCTGACCGACTTAGTCTCGCCTCATATGACAGAAAGAATATTCTTCCTCAGATAAGGACACCAAAACTGCACACAATATTCCAGATGTGGCCTCACCAATGCCCTATACAATTGCAGGAAAACATCCCTATTCCTGTACTCAAGTCCTTTCACTATGAAGGCCAACATATCTTCTTTACTGCCTGATGTACCTGTGCGTTTACTTTCAGCGACTGTGCACGAGGACACCATACTGGCTGAGTATCCACCTCTCTCAATTTACACCCATTCAAATACCCAGCCTTCCTATTTTTGCTACTGAAGTGGATAACCTCACATTTATCCACATTATACTGCATCTGCCATGCATGTGCCCACTCACTCAGCCTGTCCAAATCACACTGAATCATCTCTGCATCCTCCTCACAGCTCACCCTCCCACCCAACTTTGTATCATCTACAAATCTGGAGATAATACATTTAGTTCCCTTGTCCAAATCATTCATATATAACGTGAACAGTTGGGGTCCTAGTACAGATCGCTGCAGTACCCCACTACCTGCCAATCAGTAAAATACCTGTGTATTCCAACTTTTTGCTTCCTGTCTGCTAACCAGCTTTCTATCCATCTCAACACTGTATTGGAGAATTGCAAGGGACTCTGTGATCAGATTGAACTGAAGTATCGAATTTTAAAGAGAATTGCTGAGGCATAGAGGAATGGATGGATCGTGCATTGACTTTCTTGTTCAAAGAGACTGTCAATCGAGAAGGATTTTGGTTGGAGGAAGAAGAACGTGAAAGATGGACTTTATTATTAGGCCTGTTTGCGTGTGTTTTTTTTTCTGAAACGAAAAAGTATATTTACTGTGTACATTTCTTAGTGGATGGTGCAAAAGTGAAAAATGAAACCATCTTGAAGTTGATGGTTTATTATTTTTTCTTGGGGGGAGGTGTCATGTGAGAGTACCTTTAAGAAATGGATGTTTAAGTGATGTACCTTTAAGAAATGCAGCAGCTCATATTACTGAAGTGATGTCAGAGGGTGGGGGGAGCTGAGCTGAGCTCACTTCTGCTTTTGGTTTCAGTTTTGAGGAAAAGAGCTTGGGTGTGTCTGTGTTTGCAGTGAGCTGGATCTGCTGTGATCTCTGCCATGAAAGACTATCTCTGAATCACTTGGGTGATTTAAACTCATAATAGTAATGTCTTTAACCTGATGTGTTTCTGTTATTAAGGGTTAAGTTTTTGGAGGTTTGAAGGAACATTTTGAGGGATTATTTAGTGTTGTATTATTTTCGGGGTTATCTTTGAAGTAAGAGGTGTTAAGTGATCCAATGTTTATTTAAACGGTTAAGTTGAATTCATGGAATAAACATTGTTTTGTGTTTAAAAACTCACGTGTCCATAATTGTAATACCACACCTGGAGACCAAGCTGTGTGCTTCAAAAGCAACAATACATTAAAGGGGGAGGTTGGTTGAACTCCATGATACATTTTGGGGTTCTGCAAACACCGCTCCCATAACAATAATAATCTGCTGTGTGAGACCTTGTTCAAAGCCTCCTGAAAGGTTAAATAAACCACATCCACCGGTTCTCCCTGGTCAACTCTACTAGTTACATCTTCAATGAATTCCAGTAGATTTAACAAGCAATATTTCCCTTTCGGAAATCCACGCTGACTTTGTGCTTTCCAAATGCTGTGCTATGAAATCCTTGATAATGGACTCCAGCAACTTCCCTACTACAGACCTTAGACTCACTGATCTATAGTTCTCTGTTTTTTCTCTTTCTCCCTTTTTGAATAGTGGGCTTACATTCGCTACCCTCCAATTGTAGGAACCATTCCAGAGTCCAAAGAATTTGGGAAAATGAATATTTCTCGGATCACTTCCTTAAATGCACTGGGGTGAAGATTATCAGGCCCTGGAGATTTATCCACCTCCAATCCCGTTAATTTCAAATCCCACCATGGCAGCTGGTCGAATTTCAATTCAATTGATTAATAAATCTGAAATTGACATCAATTATTATTAGAACCTCTCGGGTCTCCGGGGGAGGACAAATCTGCTCTGCCGTCCATACTTGGTGTGGCCGACACATTATTTCACACACAGCAATGTGGCTGAGTCTCTGAACTGCTCTCTGAAATGGCCGAGCAAGCCGTAACCAAACTGAGACAGACAGCACACAGACTGCAGCAGTTCAAGAAGGTAGCTCACCACTACCTTCTCCAGGACAATTGGGAACAGGCAATAAATATTAGCCTTGCCTGTGATGCTCACGTCCGTGAAAGAATTAAACAAATTATGAGGTACTCAGGTCAGAGAATGTCCATGGAAACAGATACCAATACGAGCCACCAGGGGGCAAAAGGAATAAATCCATCACATAGAACATAGAACTTTACAGCACAGTACAGGCTCTTCGGCCCATAATGTTGTGCCGACCATTTATCCTAATCTAAGATCAACCTAACCTGCACCCCTTCAATTTACTGCTGTCCATGTGCCTGTCTAAGAGTTGCTTAAATGTCCCTAATAACTCTGACTCCACCACCTCCGCTGGCAGTGCATTCCACACACCCACCACTCTCTGTATAAAGAACCGACCTCTGACATCTCCCTATACCTTCCTCCAATCACCATAAAATTATGTCCCCTCGTGACAGCCATTTCCGCCCTGGGGAAAAGTCTCTGGCTATCCACTCTATCCATGCCTCTCATCACCTTGTACACCTCTCTTAAGTCACCTCTTTGCCTTCTTTGCTCCAGTGAGAAAAGCCCTAGCTGCCTCAACCTTTCTTCATAAGACATGCCCTCCAGTCCAGGCAGCATCCTGGTAAATCTCCTCTGTACTCTCTCCAAAGCATCCACATCCTTCTTATAATGAGGCGACCAGAACTGGACACAATATTCCAAGTGTGGTCTAACTAGAGTTTTATAAAGCTGCAGCAAAACCTCGCGGCTCTTAAACTCAATCCCCCTGTTAATGAAAGCCAACACACCATATGCCTTCTTAACAACCCTATCAACCTGTGTGGCAACTTTGAGGGATCTATGTATCTGGATCCCTCTGTTCCTCCACACTTCCAAGAATCCTGCCTTTAACCCTGTATTCAGCATTCAAATTCGACCTTCCAAAGGAATCACTTCACATCTATTGAGGTTGAATTCCATGTGCCACTTCTCAGCCCAGCTGTGCACCCTGTCAATGTCCTATTGTAACCTGCAACAACCCTCCACACTATCTACAACTCCCCCAACCTTTGTGTCATCAGCAAACTTACTAACCCACCCTTCCACTTCCTCATCCAAGTCATTTATAAAAAACACAAAGGGCAGAGATCCCAGAACAGATCCCTGCAGGATACCAATGGTAACTGACCTCCAGGCGGAATACTTTCCATCCACTACCACTCGCTGTCTTCTTTCGGCCAGCCAATCTGTATCCAGGCAGCCAAATTTCCCTGTATCCCATGCCCCCTAACTTTCTGAATGAGCCTACCATGTGGAACCATATCAAATGCCTTACTGAAATCTATATACACCACATCCACTGCCCGACCTTCATCAATGTGTCTCATCACATCTGCAAAGAATTCAGTGAGGCTTGTGAGGCATGACCTGTCCCTCACAAAGCCATGCTGACTACCTTCAATCAAACTATGTTTTTCTAAATAATCATAAATCCTATCTCTCAGAATCCTTTCCAATATTTTGCTCACCACAGACGTAAGACTGATGGGTCTGTAATTCCCAGGCATTTGCCTCCCTCCAATCATCCAGTACTACTCCAGTGGAGAGTGAGGACGCAAAGATAATCGCCAATGGCACAGCAATCTCCTCTTTCGCTTCCCGTAGTAACCTTGGGTATATTCCGTCAGGCCCAGGGGACTTATCTATCCTGATGCTTTTCAAAATGTCCAGAACATCCTTCTTCTTAATGTCAACCTGTTTGAGTTTATTAAACTGGTTCACACTGTTCTCATGGGCAACCTAGTGAATACTGAAGCAAGATATTCATTTAGGGCCTCCCCTATTTCCTCAGACTCTAGGCACAAGTTCCCTCCATTATCCCTGATCGGCCCTACTCTCACTCTGATCATCCTCTTATTTCTCACACAAGTGTAGAATGCTTTGGGGTTTTCCCTGATCCTTCCCAGGGCTTTGTCATGCCTCCTTCTAGCTCTCCTCAGTCCATTTTTGAGTTCCTTCCTGGCTACCTTGTAACCTTCGAGAGTCGTGCCAGATCTTTGCTTCCTCAACCTTACGTAAGCTTCATTCTTCCTCTTGACTAGAAGCTCAACTTCTCTTGTCATCCAACCTCCTTCACTCTACCATTCCTTCCTCTTCTCAGTGGGAAAAAACTATCCAGCACTCGCAGCAAGTGCTCCTTAAACAACCCCCACATTAGTGTTGTGCATTTCCCCAAGAATAATTGTTCCCATTTTATGCTCCTCAGCTCCTGTCTAATAGCAGTATAATTTCCCCTCCCCCAACTAAATACCTTCCCAACCTGTCTGTTCCTATCCCTTTCCATGACTATGGTAAAGGTCAAGGAGTTGTGGTCACTGTCACCAAAATGCTCTCCCACCGAGATTTCTGACACCTGGCCTGGTTCGTTGCCAAGCACCAAGTCCAATATTAAAATTTTTTTTTTAGAGTAACCCAATTCATTTTTTCCAATTAAGGGGCAATTTAGCATGGCCAATCCACCTAGCGTGCACATCTTTGGGTTGTGGGGGCGAAACCCACGCAAACACGGGGAGAATGTGCAAACTCCACACGGACAGCGATCCAGAGCCGGGATCGAACCTGGGACCTTGGCGCCGTGAACCAAGTCCAATATGGCCTCCCCCCCCCCAAGTCGGCCTATCTACATATTGAGTCAGGAAACCTTCCTGTACACACCTGACAAAATCTGCACCATCCAAACCATTTGCAGTAAGGAGGTTCCAGTCAGTATTAGGGAAGTTGAAGTCACCCATGACAACAACTCTGATACTTTTGCACCTTTCCAAGATCTGCCGCCCAATCTGTTGCTCTATCTCTCTGCTGCTATTGGGGGGTCTATAGAAAACTCCCAATAAAGTAACTGCTCCTTTCTTGTTTCTGACTTCCACCCATACTGACTCAGTAGACAAGCGACTACCTCCTTTTCAGATGTTTACTTTCTGCACAACTTTGTCCAATTTATTTTGTCTACGTGATCCTTTCAATCTCTATCTACTCTCGAGGTTACAGAATATTCACAAAGCGTGAAATAATAAAAATAATTTACTATTATAATACTATTATAATAATTATAATAATATTATAATACTACAAGATAAATTAATCTGTTTTTATCAGGCAGTGATTAGGGAAGGCGGTGGGGAGGTGTTGGACTGAACAGCTGGAGAACCCCTTTGCCCTCGCTTCTTAAAGCAATGAATTGGAATCATTAGCCTTCTTCTGAAAGACTGGTCCAGGAAGATAAAGTCTCAGTCAGCCTGGGACAACGAGAGGGAGGAGGGAGAATTACATAGATCGTCCAGCACAGGAATGGATCATTCAACCCACCAATCGATTCCAGTTTGTACTCCATTTGAACCCTCATCACTCCTCATCTAGGACCTCATTGCTCTTCATCGCTCCTCATCTAGGCCCTCATCATTCCTCATCTAGGTCCTCATCTAGGTCCTCATCATTCCTCATCTAGGCCCTCATCATTCCTCATCTAGGTCCTCATCTAGGTCCTCATCGCTACTCATCTAGGCCCTCATCATTCCTCATCTAGGCCCTCATCATTCCTCATCTAGGTCCTCATCTAGGTCCTCATCGCTACTCATCTAGGCCCTCATCATTCCTCATCTAGGCCCTCATCATTCCTCATCTAGGTCCTCATCTAGGTCCTCATCTAGGTCCTCATCATTCCTCATCTAGATCTATCAGTGATAACCCTATATTCACTTCTCCCTGATTCACCCATCCATCCTCCCATTGGAAGCATCTATCCACTGCTCTCAATCACTCCTTGAGATAGTGAGTTCCACATTCTCTTACTTTAAAATTAGAATACCCAATTCTTTTTTCCCCATTTAAGGGGAAATTTAATGTGGCTAATCCACCTACCCTGCACATTTTTTGGGTTGTGGGGGTGAGACCCACATAGACCCGGGGAGAATGTGCAAACTCCACACGGACAGTGACTCGGACGGATTGAACCCGGGTCCTCAGCACCGTGAGGCAGCGGTGCTAACCACTGCACCACCGTGCCGCTCTGTGAGTTCCACATTAGAACATAGAACATAGAACAGTACAGCACAGAACAGGCCCTTCGGCCCTCGATGTTGTGCCGAGCATTGTCCGAAACCAAGATCAAGCTATCCCACTCCCTGCCATTCTGGTGTGCTCCATGTGCCTATCCAACATTCTTATCATTCTCTGGATAAAGGTGTTACTTTCTGGGGGCGGCACGGTAGCACAGTGTTTAACACTGTTGCTTGACAGCGGAAGGGTCCCAGGTTCGATTCCCGGCTTGGGTCACTGTCTGTACGGAGTCTGCACGTTCTCCCCGTGTCTGTGTGGGTTTCCTCCGGTTTCCTCCCGGATGTCCCGAAAGACGTGCTTGTTAGGTGAATTGGACATTCTGAATTCTCCCTCCGTGTACCTGAACAGGCGGCGGAATGAGGCGACTGGGGGATTTTCACAGTAACTTGATTGCAGTGTTAATGTAAGCCTACTTGTGACAATAATAAAGATCATTATTATTGATTGCTTATTTACTTTCTTGATTCCCTATTCGATTTTTTAAAAAGTGGAATATTACATAACAGGCCAGGAAATGCATATTTCTCCCGGAACAAGAAAGTAGCAGACCTGCAACTTGCAGGACGGGCAGAGATTGCTGGGGAAATGACCCTTGCGTGTTAATAAGGTAAGCTGGCTTGGGCGTGGTGATTGTGAATCCCGTATAGCTCACCAAGCTGCCCAACAATCTGACAGTGAGCGGACATGTATCAATGCCTTTTCACTCTCGGGGATATCTGACTGGAAACATAGGAAACCCATTGAGGGAATAGAGGAAGGTCTGCATCATCGACAGGAAACGACTGACACTGATGAGGGAATGTTCATATTTCCTGGAGCTGGGGCTGTGGGAACCTGAATTTTAGAACAGAAATTGCACGAAGCTTCAGGGAGATTGAGGGCCACAGCCAACAGGCCAATGTTTGTTTCTATATCCTTTCTGTTTCCTCATCACACGGATATGTCAGGCCGGGAGTAACCAAGCACGTTGGCCTTGTGAGGGCTGGTTAGGTTCAAACCAAAATGCTTTGCAGGGGCCACAAATAAAATTGGATTCCATATTCCCATTAATCGGACATTACCCTGGGATTGTGGTCTGCTCCTTGAACATTTGAATATAACTGAGTGGCTCGTGAAGCCATTTTAGAGCTTTAAATTTCCAGATTTTAAAAATCAAATTCAAATTCTCTAACGCTTGGGCCCCTGCATCAACTTTCGCCTGTTATGCGCCTGCCCTTTTCACCCGAATTACGTCCTCTTGAGGTTTGCTACTCATCCCCGCCTTACTGCTTAACCAGAAGCCCGGCATAAAGAGTTCTGAATCGGAAGCCTGTCTCTTCCATTTCTTTACTCGACAATGTTCCCTCTAACCGTTCTTTTCTTGTGTGCAACCTGCTCATTCCACACTGCAAGCGGACTGCGTTATACCTTCCAGGTTGCTGTGCAACTGCCCACCTTAGAGGGAACATTGATGCTCAGTTGTTGAGTATAACCAAGACCGAGATGAATAGATTTTTGGACATTAAGGGAATCAAGGAGCTATGGGGATAGGGTGGGAGGTGAGGTTGATCAGCTACAATCTCATTGAATGGAAGAGTAAGTTCGAGGGGCCATATGGACTATTCCTGCTCCCATTTCATATTTCTTTCTCTGGTTTCTCGGTGGGGTTTTAGATAGAAACTATTTGGAACAAAGAACAAAGAACAATAAAGCACAGGAACAGGCCCTTTGGCCCTCCAGGCCTGTACCGTTCATGATACCAACCTTTGCCAAAACCTTCAGCACTTCCTTGTGCCGTATCCCTCTATACGCATGTGTTTGTCAAGATGCCTTTTCAATGCCGTTAATGTATCTGCTTCCACAACCTCCCCCGGCAACGCGTTTCAGGCACTCATCACCCTCTTTGTAAAAAACCTGCCTCACACGTCTCCTCTAAACTTTCCCCCATGGCCTTAAACCTATGTGCCCTGGTGACTGACCCCTCCACCCTGGGAAAGAGTGCCTGCCTATCCACTCTATCCATGCCCCTCATAATCTTGTAGACCTCTATCAGGTCACCCCTCAACCTCCGTCGTTCTAATGAAAACAGTCCGAGTCTATTCAGCCTCTCCACATAGCTAACACTCTCCAGACCAAACAACATCCTGGGAAACCTCCTCTGCACCCTCTCCAAAGCCTCCACATCCTTCTGGTAGTGTGGCGACCAGAATTGTGCGCAATATTCCAAATATGGCCTCACCAAGGTTCTATACAACTGCAGCATGACTTGCCAGTTTTTATACTCGATGCCCCGTCCAATGAAGGCAAGCATTCCGTACGCTTTCTTGACTATCTTGTTCACTTGTGTTGCCACCTTCAAAGATCTGTGCACATGCACGCCCAGATCTCTCTGACTTTCTATATTCTTAAGAGTTTTGCCATTTACGGTATATTTCCCCTCTATGTTTGACCTACCAAAATGCATTACCTCACATTTGTCTGGATTAAACTCCATTTGCCATTTCTCTGCCCAAGTCTCCAACCTATCTCTTGTCCTGCTGTATCTTCTGACAATCCTCAACACCATCTGCCACTCCACCAATCTTGGTGTCATCCGCGAATTTACTAATCAGACCGGCTACATTTTCGGCCAAATCGTTTATGTACACTACAAACAACAGAGGCCCCGGCACAGATCCCTGTGGAACACCACTAGCGACAACCTTCCATTCAGAAAAACATCCTTCTCCTGCTACCCTTTGCCTTCTGTGACCGAGCCAGTTCTGTATCCATCTTACTACCTCACCTCTGACCCCGTGTGACTTCACCTTTTGTATCAGTCTGCCATGAGGCACCTTGTCAAAGGCTTTATTGAAGTCCATGTAAACAACAACCACCGCCCTCCCCTCGTCAATCATCTTTGTCACCTCCTCAAAAAAAACCTTGATCAAGTTAGTGAGGCACGACCCCCCCTTCATGAAACAATGCTATCTATCGCTTATGAGTCCATTTGTTTCCAAATGGGTATATATCCTGTCCCTGAAAATTCTCTCCAATAAAACAGGAACAGGACACAATAAATGATGGGATTTGTCAATGGATTACAAAAGCAATGTGAGTTGGGGATTGAGTGCTGGTCAGGACATGGGTCCACCCAACGCACACTACTCCTGACTTGACCCCAGCTGAGTTTTCAGGGTCATGTCATTTGCATGTCCACATAAGACAATCCCTCCCCCGTCCCAAACAATACAGGCCTGACACCTTGCCACAGACCTGTGCCCATTTTTTGGTAGCAAAGAGCTACCTGTGGCCACAGGCCTAAGCCAGGCAACAATGGCCTGTCCTGTTCAAAAATAGATCGCATCCTCGATTCTTCCTGAGGTTAGGGCCTGGGTAGTAGGCCCCATAGAAGAAAACAGCATTTTTACGATTGACTCTCAATAGACTAAGATTCGGAGCTCCACTACGTTTTGCAATTGGTAAGTAGTAGCACTATTGATTATATAAATACATCAGTACAGAGAGCATTGTCATAGAATTTACAGTGCAGAAGGAGGCCATTCAGCCCATTGAGTCTGCACCGACCCTTGGAAAGAGCACCCTACTTAAGCCCACGCCTCCACCCTATCCCCGTAACCCAGTAACGCCGCCTGACCGTTTGGATACAAAGGGGCAATTTTATCATGGCCAACCCACCTAACCTGCACATCTTTGCACTGTGGGAGGAAACCGGAGCACCCGGAGGAAACCCACGCAGACACGGGGAGAACGTGCAGACAGTGGCTGGAATTGAACCCTGGTCCCTGGAGCTGTGAAGCAGCAGTGCTAACCACTGCACCACAAAGCAGTGTGGATCGGAGAGGCCCAATGTTCCCGTATCACAGGGTGCACAGTTAATGATCGCACTGCATCAAGCTGAAGGCCAAATCACACTCTTCAAAGGCACAGTTCACTTAGCAGTGATCTCAGTTCATATAAATGTCACGTGGTTGGGTAAAAATGCAATCCACAATGAATGGCCAACACTTCTTTTACCACAGCTTTTTAATGTCCAGGTTACTGAAATACAGCTGCACACATCAATAGAACTGCTGACTGTAACTATTTGCCTAAAATATTGGCCTCTGTATATTTAAACGAGTTGGTGAACAGCATGAAGGAACTCCTGATAATACGCTGTGTGAGGCAGCTTTGGGCGTTCTGAATGGTCATTATTTCAGACTGCTGGTTGCCATGAATGATCATTTATCTAACGTTGCTGTGATCTGTGGTTGGAAACCTGCCAGTGTGTGTGTTGAAATGTGCTGAAACTCTTACTGTTGTGATTTGGTGCCCAATAAGGTGATTGTTCTGCTCTTTGTCAACCTGATATTCTGCATCAGGAGAAAAGGGATCAAGGTAAAAGGAAGAAACAGGAACCAAGAGCCCAACATTATTTATTTTAGGAAACCACAAAGCAGCCCTCCCACAGTGCAGCAATCCCACAGTGCAGCAATCCCACAGTGCAGCACTCCCACAGTGCAGCAATCCCACAGTGCAGCACTCCCGCAACGCAGCACTCCCACAGTGCAGCACTCCCACAAAGCACAATGCAGCTCTCCCACAGTGCAGCACTCCCACAGTGCAGCTCTCCAACAGTGCAGCACTCCCACAGTGCAGCACTCCCACAGTGCAGCACTCCCGCAATGCAGCACTCCCGCAGTGCAGCACCCCCACAAAGCACAATGCAGCTCTCCCACAGTGCAGCACTCCCACAGTGCGGCACTCCCGCAGTGCGGCACTCCCACAATGCGGCACTCCCACAATGCGGCACTCCCACAATGCAGCACTCCCACAGTGCAGCACTCCCACAATGCGCAATGCAGCACTCCCACAGTGCAGCACTCCCGCAATGCAGCATTCCCACAAAGCACATCGCAGCACTTCCACAGTGCAGCACTCCCACAGTGCAGCACTCCCGCAATGCAGCATTCCCACAGTGCAGCACTCCCACAAAGCACATCGCAGCACTCCCACAGTGCAGCACTCCCACAGTGCAGCACTCCCGCAATGCAGCACTCCCACAGTGCAGCACTCCTGCAATGCAGCACTCCCACAAAGCACATCGCAGCACTCCCACAGTGCAGCACTCCCACAGTGCAGCACTCCCGCAATGCAGCATTCCCACAGTGCAGCACTCCCACAGTGCAGCACTCCCGCAATGCAGCACTCTCTCAGTGCAGCACTCCCGCAATGCAGCACTCCCACAAAGCACAACGCAGCACTCCCGCAACGCAGCTCTCCCACAGTGCAGCTCTCCCACCGTGCAGCAATCCCACAGTGCAGCACTCCCGCAATGCAGCACTCTTGCAGTGCAGCACTCCCGCAATGCAGCACTCCCACAGTGCAGCACTCCCACAGTGCAGCACTCCCGCAATGCAGCACTCCCGCAATGCAGCACTCTCGCAGTGCAGCACTCCCGCAATGCAGCACTCCCACAGTGCAGCACTCCCACAGTGCAGCACTCCCGCAATGCAGCACTCCCACAGTGCAGCACTCCCGCAATGCAGCACTCTCGCAGTGCAGCACTCCCGCAATGCAGCACTCCCACAAAGCACAATGCAGCTCTCCCACAGTGCAGCAATCCCACATTGCAGCACTCCCACAGTGCAGCACTCCCGCAATGCAGCACTCCCACAGTGCAGCACTCCCACAATGCAGCACTCCCACAAAGCACAATGCAGCTCTCCCGCAATGCAGCACTCCCACAGTGCAGCACTCCCACAGTGCAGCACTCCCACAGTGCAGCACTCCCGCAATGCAGCACTCTCGCAGTGCAGCACTCCCGCAATGCAGCACTCCCACAAAGCACAATGCAGCACTCCCGCAATGCAGCACTCCCACAAAGCACAATGCAGCACTCCCACAGTGCAGCACTCCCACAGTGCAGCACTCCCGCAATGCAGCACTCTCGCAGTGCAGCACTCCCGCAATTCAGCACTCCCACAAAGCACAATGCAGCTCTCCCACAGTCCAGCAATCCCACAGTGCAGCACTCCCGCAATGCAGCACTCCCACAACGCAGCACTCCCACCGTGCAGCAATCCCACAGTGCAGCACTCCCGCAATGCAGCACTCTTGCAGTGCAGCACTCCCGCAATTCAGCACTCCCACAGTGCAGCACTCCCACAGTGCAGCACTCCCGCAATGCAGCACTCCCGCAATGCAGCACTCTCGCAGTGCAGCACTCCCGCAATGCAGCACTCCCACAGTGCAGCACTCCCACAGTGCAGCACTCCCGCAATGCAGCACTCCCACAGTGCAGCACTCCCGCAATGCAGCACTCTCGCAGTGCAGCACTCCCGCAATGCAGCACTCCCACAGTGCAGCACTCCCACAATGCAGCACTCCCACAAAGCACAATGCAGCTCTCCCGCAATGCAGCACTCCCACAGTGCAGCACTCCCACAATGCAGCACTCCCACAGTGCAGCACTCCCGCAATGCAGCACTCTCGCAGTGCAGCACTCCCGCAATGCAGCACTCCCACAAAGCACAATGCAGCACTCCCGCAATGCAGCACTCCCACAAAGCACAATGCAGCACTCCCACAGTGCAGCACTCCCACAGTGCAGCACTCCCGCAATGCAGCACTCTCGCAGTGCAGCACTCCCGCAATTCAGCACTCCCACAAAGCACAATGCAGCTCTCCCACAGTCCAGCAATCCCACAGTGCAGCACTCCCGCAATGCAGCACTCCCACAACGCAGCACTCCCACAATGCAGCACTCCCACAACGCAGCACTCCCACAGTGCAGCACTCCCACAATGCAGCACTCCCACAGTGCAGCACTCCCACAAAGCACCCACACAATGCAGCACTCCCACAATGCAGCTCTCCCACAGTGCAGCAATCCCACAGTGCGTGCTTCCCACAGTGCAGCAATCCCACAGTGCGTGCTTCCCACAGTGCAGCACTCCCACAGTCCAGCAATCCCACATTGCAGCACTCCCACAATGCAGCACTCCCACAACGCAGCACTCCCACAATGCAGCTCTCCCACAGTGCAGCAATCCTACAGTGCGTGCTTCCCACAGTGCAGCACTCCCACAAAGCACAACGCAGCACCCCCACAATACAGCCCCATATTGCAGCATATCCATGACCTCATCAACCGAGAGGACGAGCGCTGGCCCTGAAGTGGGTTTAATATTTTACATGTGAGTTACTGTGGAGGGTATCGCTCAAAGGGTTAACCCTCCTGTCTCAGGTGATGGGCACCTTGCTTTGTGTGCCCACTTACTCATGAGACACGATCAAACGGCGTTGTGGAACCCGACTCAGTGATGCGATGAGGCCATTAAATCCAACAAGAGGCCCCTCGCGAGATTTGTGACGCTCGGAATGCCTCGTGGGATATAACGGGACCTCGCGAGACGCAGCGATCTGGATCTGGCCCTCACTGGGCAGGATCCAGGTCAACACGTTAAAGTGAGCTGTCAAGCTCATCGAAATATGTCAACACCTAATTCTTCCGAGGCCGGGGAATGAAAACCCCCGCCTGGAGAGCTCGCCACGGTGCCGTTTAGCACTGATCCACTCAAAGGTGGGCCTGGCGTCACGGCAACTGGGTGGGGGGGGGGGGGGTTTAACAGGCCATCGGTGTCCCCGGGTGGGCAGGCTCTGTGAGGATGGTCTGCTGGCACTCCCGCTCCCACCTGGGCATCTTGCTACTGCCACTCAGGCACTGCCAAGGTGCCCACTTCCAGGCTGGCAGAGGCACTGCCATTGTGCCAAGCTATCAGGTGCCAGGTTGCCTGTGCCAGGTATCGGACCCTGCAGTGCCCTGCCCTTAAGAGTTGGGGTGTTGGGGGGGGGGGGGGGGGTGTACTGGAGGATCGCCTAATAGGTAAGTTGAGACATTGGGGGGGGGGGGGGTGAGCAGGCCACAGTGGGGAGCATGAGGGGGGTTGAGAGATCAGGGTGGTGTTTAAAAATGGAGTCCCTGATGTGTTGTGTATGCTGGGTCTGTGAGGACTGCGTTTACTGGAGCAGTGATTGAGACAGGCTACCAACACTTGTAGAAGTACAACTCTATTTTATTTAACTATGAGCTGTTAAACATACTTGCACAGTGGGTCGACACTATGTTAAGTTGACTGAAAACCTATGCCTAACCTGCCCAGACTATCCTGCTAGCACATGGTGGATGTTCATGTCCCTGATTACGGGCTCTGGCTGTCTCAGAGGCTGGATCCCGAGAGAGCGGGAAAACTAGTGCCCTCTGGCTTTATAGTGGCCGTGTCCTGTCTGGTGATTGGCTGCTGTGTTCTGTGTGTTGATTGGTCATTCAGTGTGTCAGTCAGTGTCTGTCTATGCACCATCATATACCTGTGTGTATATTGTGACAGTCCCGACCTCTTCCTGCGCTGTTGAGCTGAGCTGGTCAGTGCAGGGATTGAGGTCGGGGCATTCCTCGGTGGGACGTTCCTGCTGAGACCAATGTCCCGTTTGATAGCAGGGTCATTCTCAGGGCTGCCCAAAACGGGTCTTTTTTTGGGGGACGTTAAATCACGACCGTGTTTTTTTCCCCTTTAAATGGAATGCCAGCTCTCGAGAATCCATGTTCTGTAACTCCTTTAATTCTCATGAACTCTGTCCAAATGCTGAGGGTTGATCAGTAATGATCCAATATAATTCCAGCCTTTTTCGAAGAAAAAAAACTTTCCATCGAACATGCCAGATTGTTCAAGCACAATGATTGCTGTTCATTCATAACAGATGAGTATTTTATACTTATTAGGAACATCCTTTTTTGCATGTTTGTATGTGTGCGCATGAGAGTGTGTGTGTGAGCGTGTCTGTATGTGTCTGTGTGCGTGTATGTGTGTGTGTAATTGTGCGGGTGCATCTGTGCATGTATATGTGTATGCATATATGCGTGTGCGTATGTGGCTGTATGTGCACATCTGTGTGTGACTGTATGTGTCTGTTTGTGTGTGTGCATGTGAGGGTGTCTGTGTATATATATGTGTGTCATGTGAGTGTGTGTGTGCGTGTGTGTACGTGCAGTTTGTGTGTAGTGTATGTGTGTGTGTGTAAGTGTGTGCGAGTGCATATGTGGGTGCATGCGTGTGTGGGTATCTATGTGTGCATCTATGTGTGTGTCCGCATGTGTGTGTACATTCGTGTGTGCATGTATGTATGTGTGCATGTGCACCTGAGGGTGTGTATATTGCATTCGTGTATGTGTATGTATGTGTGTGCATGTATGTGTGTGCTTATGTGCATGCATGTATATGTGTGTCTGTATGCATGTATGTGTGTGCTTGTGTTTGCATGTACATGTGCATGTGTATGTGTGTGTGCACTTTTATGTGTGTGCATGTGTGTATATGCATGTGTGTGTATGAGTGTGTGCGTGTGCTTGTGTTCATGTATGTGTGCATGTGCGAGTGTGTATATGTGTGTGCACATAGGTATGCGTGAATGTGTGGGCGCGCGCATGTGCAAGAGTGTGCGTGTGTGTGCGAATGTATGTGTGTGTATGTGTGTGCATGTGCAAATGTGTTGTGCATGTGTGTGTATGTATGTGAGTGTGCGTGTGTGTGCATGTTTGTGTGTGTGTATGTGTGTGGGTGCGTGTCTGTGTATAGGTGTGCATGCATGTGTGTTCGGGTATGTGCGACTGTGCGTGTATGTTCGTGTCCGAGTGTGTCTACATGTGTTCATGTGTGTGTGTTTGCATGTATGTATGTGCATGTATGTGCGTGTGTGTGTTCATGTAGGGGTGCATGTAGGTGTGTGCGCATATGTGTGTGCACCTGTGCACGAGTTTTCATGTGCATGTATGTGTGCTCGTGTTTGTGCGTGTATGTGTGTGCATGCATATGTGTGCACATGTGTGTGTATGAGCCTGTGTTCATGTATATGTGTGTGTGTATATACAAGTGTGTGTGGTGTGTATGTGTGTGTGTGAATGTGTGCAAGTGTGTGTGCGCTTGTGTGTGCATGTATGCATGTGTATGTGTATGTGCGCATATGTGTGTTCATGTATGTGTGTGTGCAGGTGTGTGTATGTGTGAGTGTGCAAGTGTGTGTGTGTATGTGTGTGCATGCGTGTGTGTTTGTGTGTGTGCGTGTGCATGTGTGTGTGTGCATGTGTGAATATGTGTGTGAGTGTGTGTCTATATGTGTGTGTGTGTACATGTGGGTATATGTACATGCACATGCATATGCGTGTGTGCGCAAGTGTGCATGTGCTTGAGAGTGTGTTGTGTGTGTATGCTTGTGTATGTGCATGTGTGTTTGTGTTTTTGTGCATATATTTGTGTGTGCGCTTGTGTATGAGCATGTGCGCATGTCTGTGCGTGTGTGAATGTGTGCATGTATGTATGTGTATGTATGTGTGGGTGGGTGTATGTGTGCGTACTTGCATGCGTGTATGTGTGTGTGTGTGCGAGTGTCTGTGTGTATGTGTGTGCGTGAGTATGTGAGTGTTTATGTTTGTGTGCATGTATGCATGTGTGTGCGTGTATGGGTGTGCACATGTGAATGTGCATGTGTATTTGTGTGCATGTGTGTGTATGTGTGCATGCATGTGTGTGCGAGTGTGCGTGTGTGCATGTATGTTTGTGTGGGAGCGTGTGTATATGCATGTGTATGTGTGTGTACATGTGTGTGTCTGCACATAAACGTGTGCACATGCATGCAATTGTGTCTGTGTGTATATGTATGCGAGGATGTGTGTGCGTGCGTTTATGCGTGTGTGCATGTATGTATGTGTAGGTATGTGTGTGTGTGCGTGCCTGTGTGAGTGTTCATGTGTGTGTGCACTTGTGTATGTGCATGTATGTGTGCATGCATGTGCGTGCAAGTGTGTGTTTGTGTATGTGTGAGTATGTGTATGCATATGGCGTTTGCATATATGTGCGCGTGTGTCTGCATGTCTTTGTGTGCATGAGTATGCGTGTGCTTGAGAGTGTGTGTATGTGTGTGTGAGTATGTGTGTGTGTGTGTGAATGTGTGTGTATGTTTGTGCATGTACATGTGTGTGGTGTGTGTGTTTGTGCATGTGTGTGTATGTGCGTGTGTATCTACATGTGTTTGTGAGTGTGAGAGTGTATTTGTGTGTATGTGCTTGTGTGGAACTTGTTTCTCTCAGACTAACTGGTAATTTTCCTCATTGGCAAGAACGTCTGACATTAGATTTGATTGAGAGGAATCAAGTCTGTTCCAGGATTGTGCAATGAGCATAGAATATAGAACATAGAACAGTACAGCACAGAACAGGCCCTTCGGCCCTCGATGTTGTGCCGAGCTTTGTCCGAAACCAAGATCAAGCTATCCCACTCCCTGTCATTCTGGTGTGCTCCATGTGCCTATCCAATAACCGCTTGAAAGGTCCTAAAGTGTCCGACTCCACTATCACAGCAGGCAGTCCATTCCACACCCTAACCACTCTCTGAGTAAAGAACCTACCTCGGACATCCCTCCTATATCTCCCACCCTGAATCTTATAGTTATGCCCCCGTGTAACAGCTACATCCACCCGAGGAAATAGTCTGAACGTCCACTCTATCGATCCCCCTCATCATCTTATAAACCTCTATTAAGTCGCCTCTCATCCTCCTTCGCTCCAATGAGAAAAGCCCTAGTTCCTCAACCTTTCCTCATAAGACCTACCCTCCAATCCAGGCAGCATCCTGGTAAATCTCCTTTGCATCCTTTCCAATGCTTCCACATCCTTCCCAAAATGAAGTGACCAGAACTGCACACAATGCTCCAAATGTGGTCTCACCAGGGTCCTGTACAGTTGCAGCATAACCCCGCGGCTCTTAAACTCAAGCCCCCTGTTAATAAACGCTAACACACTATAGGCCTTCTTCACGGCTCTATCCACTTGAGTGGCAACCTTCAGAGATCTGTGGACATAAACCCCAAGATCTTTCTGTTTCTCCACATTCCTCAGAACCCTGCCGTTGACCCTGTAATCCGCATTCAAATTTTTCCTACCAAAATGAATCACATCGCACTTTTCAGGGTTAAACTCCATCTGCCATTTTTCGGCCCAGCTTTGCATCCTATCAATGTCTCTTTGCAGCCTACAAGAGCCCTCCACCTCATCCACTACTCCACCAACCTTGGTGTCATCAGCAAATTTACTGACCCACCCTTCAGCCCCCACCTCCAAGTCATTGATAAAAATCACAAATAGCAGAGGACCCAGCACTGATCCCTGTGGTACACTGCTGGTAACTGGTCTCCAGTCTGAAAATTTTCCATCCACCACCACCCTCTGTCTTCTATATGATAGCCAGTTACTTATCCAATTGGCCAAATTTCCCTCTATCCCACACCGCCTTACTTTCTTCATGAGCCGACCATGGGGAACATAATCAAACGCCTTAGTCAAATCCATGTATACGACATCAACTGCTCTACTTTCAGCTACACACGCTAGCACACTATAGGCCTTCTTCACGGCTCTATCCACTTGAGTGGCAACCTTCAGAGATCTGTGGACATGAACCCCAAGATCTCTCTGTTCCTCCACATTCCTCAGAACCCTGCTGTTGACCCTGTAATCCTCAAAGAATTCAATCAAATTTGAAGCAGGTGGTATAATGTCCTCTGGTGGTTTATCTGTGAATGGGTTTCACAAGAGCCTGTGCTCCATTGACTGGCTGGCAACAAAGAAGTGTCTGTACTGATTGAAGGAGTTTCCAGGGCAGCACGGTGGCCTAGTGGTTAGCACAACCGCCTCACGGCACTGAGGTCCCAGGTTCGATCCCGGCTCTGGGTCACTGTCCGTGTGGAGTTTGCACATTCTCCCTGTGTCTGCGTGGGTTTCGTCCCCACAACCCAAACATGTGCAGAGTAGGTGGATTGGCCACGCTAAATTGCCCCTTAATTGGAAAAAATAATTGGCTAATCTAAATTTATTAAAAAAGAAAAAAAAAAAGGAGTTTCCATTATCACTCATCCCTTGTGAAGTTGTGAGGAAAGTGCAGGTAGTGGGGCTAATTGGATCAGTCTTTCAAAGAGCCAGCACGGGCCTGATGGACCAAATGGCCTCTCCATGCGCTGTACATTTTCATGAAACTAGGAAAGATGCGTCTAAATGTTTAGTTTTAGATTCTGGCTGAAATGTCAGCCCTTGGCTCTGTTTTCTGTGAGTCACTGGGCTGGATTTCAAAGGCTCTGCCGCAGATAGCTCCCACCCCCCCTGCCTCCCGCCTGCCCACATTATTCAGATGTTGGAGGCCATTATACTAGGTAACCCCATTGGGGACTAGAAATGGACTAACAAATCAAAGATGAGAAATCAATTTGATTGAAGCCATTGGCTGGGAATTTCCATGTATAAGATGGCAGCACGGGAAAGTAATCTGATATGCTCTGTGTGGGGGCATGTCAGGTTGAATCACTCGGCATATTCAGGCTCCGAAGCGTTTGGATCGGTCCAAATTCAGCACATCATGAACCTGATTCTGGCTCAGCCCAAGGCTGCTGGAATTCCGTTTGGCAATGAGTGACAGGACATCACCAGAATGGGCTTTCACATGAGAATTAAAGAAGGAAGGGCGAAAGAATGTGAAATTAAATCCAGAGAATTGTGACATCTGCTTAGGAAATTCGAGAACTCATAGGTTAGCCTGGCAGCTAATGCAGGCAAACAAGGAATTAGCCAGGAGAATCCATCAGCTTCAAAGTCCTCATGCTAACATTGTTGGAACTGCGCATTGACAGATTCATTGTGTAAACGTTGGTGTATAATAGACACTGAGCATAATGATCATCCGATCCCTGTGACTATATTCGCTGGCGTCTGGAGCGCCTTCTTTGGCGTTGGTTCTGAAGTCTGGGCGCAGCATGTTTTACTAGCATTCCGTGAAGAAGGGATTTTGAGTTGGCAGGCCCGGAGATGGAATACACGGCCTCACATTCAGTGCTAATTCCAGTCGCCTGATTGGAAATAGGCAAGGGTGGTGGGGAGAGCTGAACCATCCAGCTTCAAGATTGGGATTTCCTGATATTCCCCACTCAAATTAATGACACAAAGAATCGACCCCCTCAATATTCCTGTACAGTCTTAACCCAAACAAAGGAGAAACAAAAGAAAAGGGATTTATGTACCCCTTTCGCAAATTCAGAACATCCCGAAATACGTCACAGCCAATGGCGTACCTTTGAAGTGCCCTTGCCGTTGTACAGTGGGCAGTCTGTTTGCACTCAGACACCAGAGTCCCAGAGGCAAGAATGAGTTAATATTCAAATAACCTGCTTCAGTGATGTTGGCTGAGGGGTGAATGTTGTCTGGGGCAATGAGGAAAACTCCCCTGCTCTTCTTGAAAATTGTGCTGTGGGACCTTTAAAACTTTCCTGTGGATTAGTTATCTTAATATTGTGGCTACCAGGGCAGGGCTAGGAATCCTGCAGCAAGTAACTCACCTCCTGATCCTCCCAAAAGTCTGATCACCATCTACAAGGCACAGGTCGGGAGTGTAACGGAATACTCTGCACTTGCCTGGATGAGCGCAGCTCCAACAACACTCAAGAAGCTCCACACCATCCAGGAAAAAGCAGCCCCGCTTTATTGGTCCTCCTTCGACAAACACTCAAACCTTCCACCACCGGCGAACAGTGGCAGCCGTGTGTACCATCTACAAGATGCACTGCAGGAACCTTAGAGAGCACCTTCCAAACCAACGATCGGCATCATCTAGAAGGACAAGAGCAGCAGATACCTGGGAACCCCACCAGCTGGAGGTGTCCCTCCAAGTCACTCACCACCCTGACTTGGAAATATATCACCGTTCCTTTCCTGTCACTGGGACAACATCCTGGAACTCCCTCCCCAACAGCACAGTGGGTATACCTACACCTCAGGACTGCAGCGGTTCAAGGAGGTGTCATAATATGCATCCACACACATCATGAGGTAAAGACAGGCAGTAATAGACACCCAGGTTAGCCAATCAACACACAGGACAGAACACAACCAATCACTAGACAGAACACTAGAGGGGGGGCTTCCTACTATAAAACACACGAGGCATCAGCACTCCGCCTCTTTCCACTGGTGACAACTGTAGTGACAGTCAGGGTGTATATATTAGTTCGCACCTTCTACACGTGGCTCAGGGCTAGCCTGATCTAGTTATTTAGAGTTAGTATACTTAGAGTAGTAGAGTGTCAACCCACAACAAGCTGCGTGCCTTGTTTCTGAAGTTCAATAAATCTTATTGAACCAACGTCTAAGTTTGGTGTCTGCTTTCCAGTCCAACTGCATCCAGTTGCAGTCCGTGTTACCCCAGGGTCACTAACACGACAGGAGGCAGCTCTCCACCACCTTCTGAAGGGCAACTAGGGATCGGCAATAAATGCTGTAACCAGCGACACCCACATCCCATAAATAAAAACAAAAGGTTGGGCATCGTTTTTTTTTTCTAAATTTAGAGTACCCAAATCATTTTTTCCAATTAAGGGGCAATTTAGTGTGGCCAATCCACCTACCCTGCACATCTTTGGAGGGCTTCAGTTTTTAATGTCTCAACTGGAAAACATTAGCATTAAATACATCTGTGATTGAATACAACTTTCTCCTGAGAGTCCAAAAGGCAACAGAGAAAGTGACTTTGAGTTCAGACCACAAAAGCCTAATCTTGAAGAACTCACTTCGTCATTCAAAATGGAGGATGAAGTATCATAGGCAAGATGGCTGAAATGTTTCAGGCCAGAAATCTTCAGCGCACACTTTCACGTCCAAATGCTTGAAGTATGTGTAATACATTCCTCCGGGTGATATTGTTACAGATTATATTTGGGCAAAGTTTCGATGTTGCAGATTTCATCTGTTCCCAGAGATATATTGGAGCTCTTGTACAGGTTGCCGGCCCGCGCGATGAACATTGATTGATTTTACTTCCTCCCCTCTAATTGCCTTGGGATTTTAATCTGTCTTGTTGCCTCTCCTGGTCGATTGCTTGTTCCCCATGGGCAGTAGGGTCTGGTGACGAACAAGGCCTTGTGACTCTATTAGACGGATAAAGCGGGGGTGTTGAGGCCGGCGGGTGGGGGGGGGGGATCTGTTCCTTTGATCCTTCTTTCCAGTTCGTATGTAAGTGGTACTTGGTTAGGGGAGGGGTGATGTGGAGTGGAGCTAATGGTGAAGAAGGGCCTGAAGTTAATAGCCACTCATCTTGGGTGGCACGGTGGCGCAGTGGTTAGCTCTGCTGCCTCACGGCGCTGAGTACCCGGTATCGATCCCGGCTCTGGGTCACTGTCCGTGTGGAGTTTGCACATTCTCACCCTGTCTGCGTGGCTTTCACCCCCACAACCCAAATATGTGCAGGTTAGGTGGATTGGCCACAGCAAATTGCTCCTTAATTGGAAAAAAATAATTTGGTACGCTAAATTTTTTTTTAAATAGCCACTCATCTACTTAGCTATGTTCCCATTATAGCAAGGCTTCTGTAAGACTGTAATGAAGCGTATTCTATTCTCACAATTCCGAGCTTTGCAATCAATTTGAAATGGGAACTCGTCTGTTCACCCTTCCCCCCATGATGGAGACTAAATGGAGAAAATTGCTTGAGAATTTTGTAATGAAGTCTTAATGAAACATTAGCTGCGACCCATTCCAGTGAGCTCCTTATATTCTTGGGCAAATCATGATAATTATGAAAGTGGTGCCTTTATGTTGAGTGAATCCATAGTCAAGGACCGGAACATGATTATCCCATTGGCTAATAGAAGACCATTAACCTCTGGACAACTGACAAGGATTGGAGTCCCGGGAGTGCTGGGAACTGTCATTAATCTCCACTTATCTCCCCATGGTTATCCGTTCTGTTACTGAGGAGCAGGTGTTATCATAATCAGTAAGAGGCGGAGTGAGACGCAGAGGTTGTGGATCTCTGTTTGTGAGCCACTCGCCCAGCATTATACAGCATATATAACAGCCGTGGGGTGGCTTTACAGCTGGTGAAGTATTTTTGAAGTCACTGTTGTGAGAAATGCAGTGGTTTTGACCCTGGAATTTTCACTTTTTCCCGGGGTGGGGGGGGGTCTGCCGAGTTTCTCACAGGACGGGGAATGGGAGAGCTGGAGGTTTGCTGCAGAATTTTAAGGGTCTTTGTCCTAATAATAATAATAATAATCTTGATTGTCACAGATAGGCTTACATTAACACTGCAATGAAGTTACTGTGAAAAGCCCCTAGTCGCCACATCCCGGCACCTGTTCGGGTACACTGAGGGAGAATTCAGAATGTCCAAATTGCTGAACAGCACGTCTTTCGGGACTTGTGGGAGGAAACCGGAGCACCCGGAGGAAACCCACGCAGACACGGGGAGAACTCCGCACAGAGGGTGACCCCAGCCGGGAATGAACTCGGGTCCCTGCCGCTGTGAAGCAACAGTGCTAACCACTGTGCTACCGCGCCGCCCACAGGAGCTAGGAAGTTATTGTGGCTATGAATCACTGTGGATGGGTGCGATGACAGAATGATATTGGTGGTCCCCGTCGGGGAAGCTTTCTGGGCCTGTATGAGTTAAAGACACAGAGCGGAAAGCGAATGGTGCCAGTGGCCAACGCCTCATGTTTAAATCACGCCGATTCCAGCTTTCAAATCCTTTTTATACACTGCATTCACAATTTTCCAGAAGGCAGTTTCTGTAAAAGAAAAAAAAAACGTTTGCCTTGATGATGGTGCCAAAATCTGTTAAGCTCATTTTGAGAAGACATTGGCTGGGCAGAGCCAGGAACCAAGATCTCAGTCCAGGTATTAGACTTGTTTGTTTTTGGAAGGATTGTATTTTCTCTCCCTGCCTTTCCTACCCACCATAAAAATAACGTTAAACATCTTATCCATTGGGTGATCCTGTCTCAGACATTCAGTTCTTTTTAGGTCACACAGTGACACATGCGGACTCAGCATCTGTGAGCACAGATCCCTTTTCTTCCTCAGCAGCATCTGGAAATATCTCAGCCTAACAAAGGAAAGCTTGTATATCCCAAACCCGTTATTGCATTCCGAAACTCTTTTTATCAATGTGATTCTTTGAAGGGCAGAAACTGGGGAAGGGGGTTGGGGGTGGTGGGGGGGAGGGGGGGGGGGGCAGCCATTTCGTAGCAAAATGATACAAGCACAAGAACATAAAGAAATTAGGAACAGGACTAGACCACTCACAGTAGTCAGCACTGCTGCCTCACAGCACCTGAGACCCGTGCTGGTGGCCTGCCTTGGTCTGCTTTAAAAGCCAGCGATTTAGCCCAGTGTGCTAAACCAGCCCCTGATGCCTTGGAGCCAGAAGGCGGCACATTCAGGTCTCTCTTCATGATTGAACATGTAGCGCGACACCCCAGTGCACAGTACCGAGGGAGGGGTGATGTGACATTAACCCTCTTCCCATGCTTCAGGTGGATTTTAAAGATCCCATGGCACCATTTGGAAACAAAACCCAGAACGATTTCTCAGTGGCTTGACCAACATTCTTCCCTCAGTCAACACAGAAACCTTGCATCAGCTGGTCATTCATCCCATTACTGTTTGTTGGACTTTGTGTGCAAAATGGCTGCTGCCCTCACCTCGATACAACTAGGAGTGATGGAGACTTATCCTCTTCAAAGTGATCTCTGCTTCACAATGCAAGCTGTTGCCCTCTGCCACAACTTACCAGGTTCAGGTTAACGGCTGAAGGGTGCCACAATTGCTGTGCACTTTTAAAGTGTTTTCAAAAGAATGACTTAAAGAGTCAAACAGCCCCAAAGGAGCCCATTCAATCCATTGTGCCTATGTCGGCTCCTTGTAAGAGTTATCCAATTAGCTGATTTCCCTGTTCTTGCCCAATGCTACAGAACGTAGAATCATACAGTCCCTACAGTGCAGAAGTGGCGACTAGGGGCTTTTCACAGTAACTTCATTGAAGCCTACTCGTGACAATAAGCGATTTTCTTTCTTTCTTCTTTTTCTTTCAGCCCATCTAGACACCACCGACCCTCTGAAAGAGCATCCGATTGGGGCCCGAACCTCACCCTATCCCCATAGCCCTACCTAGGGGCAATTTATCATGGCCAATCCACCTCACCTGCATATCATTGGACTGTGGGAGTAAACCGGAGCACCCGGGGGAAATCCACGCAGACACGGGGAGAACGTGCAGACTCCGAACAGTCACTCGAGGTTGGAATCAAACCGGGGCCTCTGTCACTCTGAGGCAGCAGTGCTAACCACTGTGCCACCATGCTGCCCCTCGTTTTTAAGTATTTATCCTTTTGAACAGTACTATTTGTCATAATCCCACAAGGCCCACGGGGAAACCATGATTGATCTCCCTGCGGGGCCCATGGAGTACGAGCTTCCCAGGAAGGGGGGGCGGAGGCCTACCCCCAAGCCGGGGCTCGTTGAACCGAGCATATAAGCCGGCCCGAGCCGGGGCCGGTATGTTGGACTGTGATTGTAGATAGTTACTGTCGTGGGCAGACTTATTGTTAAGAGTAAAATAAATCTTTTCCTTCCTAGCATTGGCTTCCTTGAAACTATTGAACCTGCTCCCATCTCCCTTTCGGTCAACGCATTCCAGATCATAACAACTTGCTCCGTAAATGAAATTCTCCTCGTCTCCCCTCTGATTCCGAGACAAATGGCCTTAAACCTGCGTCCTCTGGTGACTGGCCCAGTGGAAAAGGTTTCTCCCCATTTACTCAATCAAAACCCCTCATCATCTTGACTGGGGTAATCCGAGGTTATTTCAATATCTATTATAGTAATCAGTCTGTCGCAGTGACATTAATTACATGGTTGCGGGACTATTAAAGCATGCGTGTGAGGAAGGAGGGGAAGCATTTTGCTGCATTGCCAGGGAACAATAGAGCATTTTCATCTTTACCAATTCTCGAAAATATCTTTGGACAGCGTTCAGTCGAAAAATTTGAGATTTTCTGAAGTTGCACCCTTCATAGCTCAGAATTATATGGGACTAATTGTCCCAGGTTTCAATTCTGGACACGTGCTCAGCTACCTGATCCTCTGTATTGAACGGGAATGAGGAGCGATCCCAGTGGGACGCTCAACAGTCTCAACACGGTTTTTATTTTATTTGTTCTTGAGATGTGAGCTCCACTGGGAAGGGCAGTGTTTATCGCCCATCTCTAATTGCCCTGGAGAAGGTGGCGGTGAACTGTCTTTTTGCACTGCTGCAGTCCATGCGGTCAAGCTCTAAGGAGCTGGTCCGGCCAGAGAAATCAGCCAGACAAACATTCCAAGTGTAGGCTAGCCCGGAGGTCAAACTCCCCAAGGCCCGAAAAAGTGACTAAGGGTGCGATTTAACGAAACGGGAGCAAAGTCACATAGCGAACGCATTTAGCTGCGTTTCCTAGTGAAACACAATGATATTGAACGGCACTTGGGTTAGACAGGAGGCCTCAGGGGGGGGGAATGCACAGCTGAGGCCATATATAGCCCCATTTCATGCACTGAGGAGCTGCGATCGCCGGAACTCCTCAGTGTAGCGAGAGATCGGGACACCCTTTTAATTCAGCAGAACCAACTAGGGTGCAACGGATTTGGCTGTTGCTGCTTTCCCCTGAGAGGCCATTCCCCTCAATGGAATCCAAAGTGGTATATATGCTTTGCAGGGGAATGGCCACAGAAGATTCCTGCACTGCCTGCCTGGCTCTCTTGCTCTGCCTGGTGGTCGCCCATTCCCTTCCAACCTGTGGGGTCTGAGCCTGCGGTGTGACTACCTCTTTATAAGTGCTATACTCGACACTCTCTGCTTTGCAGATGCTCCACAGTGTCCCCAGCCTCCGCTCCAGCTCTGAAACCCGGGCTTCCAGGAGCTGTAACTGGAGACACTTCCTGTACACATGCTGGTCCCGGGCACTGAAAATGTTCTCGGCTTCCCACATGGAGCAAGAGGAGCAAACCAAGGTTTTGAACTCTCCTGCCATGACTCACCCCTTTAAATTAAAGCTTTGGAAGATGCTTGATATTAGATTATATCCAATTCTCTATGACCCTTCTTTCCTTGTCCTTGTTTCTACCAATAATAACCCTTACAGATTATAAACCACAGAAAATATTTTAAACTATAAGTAATATAAGTTGTAATGACTTACCAACCGTACCCACTACTTACTACTCAGCTCCCTCGTAGCCTCCGTTGCAGTAGGGCAAGACCATTCTTTGGAGATTTAAAAGTTACAAAGCAGGGAGAAAAAGTAGAGAGAGAGAAAGAGGCACTGAGAGAAACAAAATTCTGTTTTGAACAGGTACAGAGAGGCTTTGGAAAGCAACTGAGAGAGGTCATGAAAATTACCACTGAGGTAGGCTTTGGACAAGGATTCTGAAATAACTTCCCTAACAGAAGAAAGATTGCTTCGTAAATACAAGTATCATCTTTGCCTGACTGTGTAAGCGGAATGAAAGCTGCATGTTCATTCAAAGTGCTGTTTAATGGGAGTTGGTGTGTTAAAGTTAAGAAACTACATGCAATCTGTTATCAATAAACACACAGACAAGATGCTGGGAGATTGCTCTTTCTTCAATACCTGTTTCCACATGGACATGTGTAAATACATTCACGATTAGATTGTTAGTGTTGGAGTTTAAAGGTTTAAATATTGTTTTGTTTTGTTTTAGCAATGTTTGTTTACAAAATAACCAAGCCCTATTTCTTACATTTTCACTCCTGGAACAAATCAATCCTTCTGTACTGCCGTAAAACTTACAAACCTTGTGGCCCTGGTCCAGTATCTTTGCTACTGCTTAAAGCTGACCAGACATCCATAACAGGCCGCTGCCAGGACTGCAACCAGCCCCGAGGCGAAGGCCCAAACGATCGTGGAATAAGATGGGGTACAGGGCAGGGTGGGGGGGGGGTGGGGGGGAGGGAGTTGTGTTGGGATTAGGAAGCTTAGGGAGGCAGGGAAGGTGGGGGTTGTGGGTTTCAGAGAGCTGGTGGGTATGAAGAAATGAAAATCGAAAGAGGGGATATGGTAGCATAGTGGTTAGCACAATTGCTTCACAGCTCCAGGGTCCCAGGTTCGATTCCTGGCTTGGGTCACTGTCTGTGCGGAGTCTGCACATCCTCCCCGTGTGTGCGTGGGTTTCCTCCGGGTGCTCTGGTTTCCTCCCACAGTCCAAAGATGTGCAGGTTAGGTGGATTGGCCATGATAAATTGCCCTTAGTGTCCAAAATTGCCCTTAGTGTTGGGTGGGGTTACTGGGTTATGGGGATAGGGTGGAGGTGTTGGCCTTGGGTAGGGTGCTCTTTCCAAGAGTCGGTGCAGACTCGATGGGCTGAATGGCCTCCTACTGCACTGTAAATTCTATGAAAATACTACCTTTGGACTCTGCCCCTGACGGGCAAAGGGCATCTTGTGCCTGCCGTGTTATGGGGGTGAGCTTGGGGGTAGGCGATAAGGTGGTGGACTGGGCATCCACCCTACTTTACGTGCCCCCGCCCATTCACCCTATTTTACGTACCGCACCCCAACCCCCCCATGCCGAAAACACGCCCCATGCGGGCACATAAAATCTAACCCCTAGAACCTGCACTGAAGTCCTGAAATCAGACTTGAACGAACAATCTCCGGTTGGAGCGCCGTGAGTTTTCCATGAGTGGAACTTCACAGCCCTGCCGCAGTGGGATGGTGCTGGAAAACGTGATGAGCCACTCAAAAGTCTTCGGCGGGAGCAGGAAATCCCACTGGGGGGAAGAACCGGAAACATTCCATCCCACAATACTATCCCAAGGATGGGATTTTCCAACCCCACCCCCCCACTCCAGCACAACACACGCGCCCCCCCCCCCCCCCCCCCCCCCCATCCACCCATGGTTTGTTTTACATTGCTGGAGACAGCCCGCCATTGGATGGCTGTGGATCTTCCAGTCCTGCCACCGTAAATGGGGATCCCGTGGGGGGGGGGGGGGGGGGGGGGGGGGGGGGGGGCGGGGGGTTGGTCGCTGTCAGCAGGACCGCAAGATCCTGCCGACGGCAACAGCTGTAAAATCTCTATCCAAATTCCCGCTATTCCATTTGGAATAGATATTACCTCGTCCCACCTTCGGTATTCCAGCATTAAGATTTTTTCCAGACGGCAGGAAGATTTGTTCCACGTGCAGTCGTTCTACATTTTTTGACATTTAACTTGATGAAGAGAGCTCCTAGATCTCTCTTTGGGTGTCATAATGCAGACCCCGCTGTTCTAGTCAGAGGCTTCATTTTAGTCAGACACGGAGCCAAGGGAACACGGAGAAAAGTCGGATTTGATTGTGGATTTGACGAGCCCCCATCTCATTGAACAGCGAAGCCTGTTGAAAGGCCTGTGCATTTTCCTACCATTCCCACACAGCTGGAATTGTTCAGTGTGTCGAATATTGATAGGAATTATCCTCCAGCGAGGGGTCATTCTCCCAACAGAAAATAGACAAAACTCCACGATTGGAAATTAGACTCGGGGATAATTTTGTCTACGTTTGGCGCGGGGCACAAATTCAAAAAGTGATCTGAGGAAAATAAGGATTTGGAACGGTTCTCGTGGCGATATGTGAGACATCTGGAAGTGCAGTGAGCAAGGGGCCACAGGTGGGAGGAAAGGAAGGGAAAACTGATTAGCGCAGGAGCAGGATGTTTAATCAGCAAATGGCAGATTCACCCAAGGCACGAAAGGGAAACTTGGCCTACACCTCAATTAATAAACATGCACATTGATCTGTCACAGGGATTCACGTTCATTAACATATGTAAGCAGTGTTTACTAAACAGGCTTTCATGAAGAGAAACACCGACACTGTAGTCAAATTTGGGATTCGAGCCAGATGGACAATAAATGGGTGGCTTGTAACCATCCAGATGTGTGCCCCAGAACTGCAATCCAATGCAACTGCTTCAGCCGAACCTACCCATCGACTCGATGCACTGTGCACCTTTAATCGCACTTTGACAGGTCACACCCGAGTTTGAGGAACTGTTTTGTTTAACACTCAGACCCATGCTCGATTAGCCTTTTCCACATCCTTGTTTTCAAATCCCTCCATGGCCTCACCCGCCACAATCACGGTAAACACCTCCAGCCCAACCCCACGCTCCTGCAAATCTGCGTTCCTGTAATTCTGTCCCTTGCTTATCCACGATTATAATTACTCCAATATTGGTGGCCGCATCCGCGAAATCTGGAATTTCCTCCCTGCACCTCTCCACCCCTCTTTTCTGCTTTCGGATTCCACTTGAGACCTACCAGTTTTACCAAACTGTTTGGTCACCTGAACTAATATCCCCTGATGGGAGGGCAGCACGGTGGCGCAGTGGGTTAGCACTGCTGCCTCACTGCGCTGAGGTCCCAGGTTTCGATCCTGGCTCTGGGTCACTGCCCGTGTGGAGTTTGCACATTCTCCCCGTGTCTGCGTGGGTTTCGCCCCCACACCCCAAAGATGTGCAGGGTAGGTGGATTGGCCATGCTAAATTGCCCCTTAATTGGAAAAAATTAATTGGGTACTCAAAATTTCTTGAAAAAAAAAAATCCCCTGATGGGGCAAGGTGTCACACTTTGTTTTGTAACACTCCTGTGAAGTGCCTTGGGATGTTTCATTAAGTGAAAGGGGCTACATAAATGTAAGTTGCTGCTGTTGTTGTAATGGGACAAGCAAAGTGTCACAATTGCTCTCATGCCAAATGTTCTCCACCCATCCCTCGCCCCCTCTGGTTCTGTGGAAAAGTTACCCTTTCAGCAGACAGTTGATTTTAAAAAAAATCTTCACACACTTTTTGTTTTTCAATGTAACCACTTACAAATTGAGTCACAGGAAATGTCTAAATTTACAGATCTGATTGGACAAATTGGGCGGAATTTACTGTTTTTTCACGCCGGAGGGATATTCCCGTGCCACGCCGGCGCATTTTGACAATAAAGGGACCGGTAGATCCCGCTGTCGGGCCGCCTTCGCCGCTGGAAACCACGTCGTGGTCGATAAATCCCGCTCGTTAACTCATTGGGAAAGCTAGTGGTTCCAAACAAACCTGTTGGACTTTAACCTGTAAGACTTCTTAATGGTGCTCACCCCAGTCCAACGCCGGCATCTCCACATCAAAGAAAAAGAAGAGTGAGATAGAAGCCAAACTGCATTTTTCCAGACTCAACATCACTGTCTGCTGTTGCCGTTTTTTCCTTCTTCTTTGTGGTGTCGATCTATTCAAAAGTCCATCTTGACTCCACAAGAAAACCAGCAGTGAAGCAAAACTGTGGATCTTGCCAAGTGGCTGCCTCAAGTGTGGGGGAGTTCTGCCAAGATGTACTGATCCACACAGATCAACGAGCAATAATATCTTTTAAGTAAAAATGTTTCAATTTTCATTCTTCTCATTCTGGGAAGATGCCCAGTCTTCTGTTTCTAAATTCCCATCACGTTCTCTTCCCTTTACATCTCCTGCAAGATATGGACTCACCCTGGTATGGCTTCACAGACACTAACTCCATGCTGGCACCTGTCCCTAGGGGTAATTTTAACGATGTCAGGCCCCATTTCCAGTAGGCAGGGTGGGAAAACCACCCCTGGCTTCATGCCTGCAGGAACGCACTTTGACTTCCTCTTTGTCACAGCAGAGAGCACTTTGCTGCTTTTGATGTGGTGAGGAGCCGTCAATCATCGCAAGAGTGTTTAGAAACATTGTGGTTAGTATCAAATCAGGCTGATGGAGATGCATTCATGCGTGAAGGGAAAGGTAGATGAACAATCCACCAAGCCACTGTTTCTGGAGCAATAAAACTGCCAATCGCTGGCTAATGAAATGTATTGCATTGTGAAATTGAATGATTTGCACTTCGAAGGCTGACAAGGGATTTCAAGTCCTTTGAAATGTACTAGGCCTTCTTTTTGTAAAAATATTTTTATTCTCCTTCTTTTTCACATTTTCTCCCAAATTTAAACCCACTATCAATACACAATAATCAGTAACGAATACAATGTCAAGCTCCACATCAATAACAATGATCCCATCCTCCCACCAAACCCCCAAACATTAGTCCACATGTTAACATAAACAAATGACAAAAAGGAATCAGGAATCACCCATAGTCACCATTAACACACACACTCCCCCTCCCCCAACCCTCCCAAACCCCCCCCCCCGAATGGTCAATGTAATCCAATTCTCGAAAGTGCATATGAATAATGCCCATGAATTGTAGAACCCCTCCATCCTTCCCCTCAGTTCAAATTTGACCTTCTCAAGAGTCAAGAATTCCAGCAGGTCCCCCCGCCACTCCAGGGCACAGGGTGGAGAGGTTGATCTCCATCCCAACAGGATCCGCCCTCGGGCAATCAACGAAGCGAAGGCTACAACATCTGTCTCCACGCCCGTTTCCATGTACTGGGCTTTCCTAGAAGTCTCTAACACCTGTAACAGCTGCTGCTTTGGACACTTTTGTTTGAGGCAGTAGATGTTAAGAAAGGGCAAGTATAAATGGCAGGGATTTTTCACCCTATTGTCTGGACTGCTCTTCAGCTTTCAGACAGGGGTGTCTGATGGGGGTCTCTGTTGGGGGTCTCTGATGGGGTCTCTGATGGGGGTCTCTGTTGGGGGTGTCTGTTGGGGTCTCTGATGGGGGTCTCTGATGGGGGTCTCTGATGGGATCTCTGATGGGGTCTCTGATGGGGGTCTCTGATGGGGTGTCTGATGGGGGTCTCTGATGGGGGTCTCTGATGGGGTCTCTGATGGGGGTCTCTGATGGGGGTGTCTGATGGGGGTCTCTGATGGGGGTCTCTGATGGCGGTCTCTGATGGGGGTCTCTGATGGGGTGTCTGGTGGGGGTCTCTGATGGGGGTCTCTGATGGGGGTCTCTGATGGGGTGTCTGATGGGGGTCTCTGATGGGGGTCTCTGATGGGGTCTCTGATGAGGGTCTCTGATGGGATCTCTGATGGGGGTGTCTGATGGGGGTCTCTGATGGGGGTGTCTGATGGGGGTCTCTGATGGGGTCTCTGATGGGGGTGTCTGATGGGGTTCTCTGATGGGGTCTCTGTTGGGGGTCTCTGATGGGGGTCTCTGATGGGGGTCTCTGATGGGGGTGTCTGATGGGGGTCTCTGATGGGGGTGTCTGATAGGTTCTCTGTTCGGGGTGTCTGATGGGGTCTCTGATGGGGGTGTCTGATGGGGGTCTCTGATGGGTGTCTCTGCTGGGGGTGTCTGATGGGGGTCTCTGATGGGGTGTCTGATGGGGGTCTCTGATGGGGGTGTCTGATGGGGGTGTCTGATGGGGGTGGCTGATGGGGGTCTCTGATGGGGGTCTCTGATGGGGGTGTCTGATGGGATCTCTGATGGGGTGTCTGATGGGGGTATCTGATGGGGGTCTCTGCTGGGGGTGTCTGATGGGGGTCTCTGATGGGGGTCTCTGATGGGGGTCTCTGATGGGGGTCTCTGATTAGGGTCTCTGATGGGATCTCTGATGGGGGTGTCTGATGGGGGTCTCTGATGGGGGTCTCTGATGGCGGTCTCTGATGGGGGTCTCTGATGGGGGTGTCTGGTGGGGGTCTCTGATGGGGGTCTCTGATGGGGGTCTCTGATGGGGTGTCTGATGGGGGTCTCTGATGGGGGTCTCTGATGGGGGTCTCTGATGGGGGTCTCTGATGAGGGTCTCTGATGGGATCTCTGATGGGGGTGTCTGATGGGGGTCTCTGATGGGGGTGTCTGATGGGGGTCTCTGATGGGGTCTCTGATGGGGGTGTCTGATGGGGTTCTCTGATGGGGTCTCTGTTGGAGGTCTCTGATGGGGGTCTCTGATGGGGGTCTCTGATGGGGGTGTCTGATGGGGGTCTCTGATGGGGGTGTCTGATAGGTTCTCTGTTCGGGGTGTCTGATGGGGTCTCTGATGGGGGTGTCTGATGGGGGTCTCTGATGGGGGTCTCTGCTGGGGGTGTCTGATGGGGGTCTCTGATGGGGTGTCTGATGGGGGTCTCTGATGGGGGTGTCTGATGGGGGTGTCTGATGGGGGTGGCTGATGGGGGTCTCTGATGGGGGTCTCTGATGGGGGTCTCTGATGGGGGTGTCTGATGGGATCTCTGATGGGGTGTCTGATGGGGGTATCTGATGGGGGTCTCTGCTGGGGGTGTCTGATGGGGGTCTCTGATGGGGGTGTCTGATGGGGGTCTCTGATGGGGGTCTCTGCTGGGGGTGTCTGATGGGGGTCTCTGATGGGGTCTCTGCTGGGGGTGTCTGTTGGGATCTCTGATGGGGGTCTCTGATGGGGTGTCTGATGGGGGTCTCTGCTGGGGGTGTCTGTTGGGATCTCTGATGGGGGTCTCTGATGGGGGTGTCTGATGGGGGTCTCTGCTGGGGGTGTCTGATGGGGGTCTCTGATGGAGGTGTCTGATGGGGGTCTCTGATGGAGGTGTCTGATGGGGGTCTCTGATGGGGGTCTCTGATGGGGGAGTCTGATGGGGGTCTCTGTTGGGAGTGTCTGATGGGGGTCTCTGATGGGAGTTTCTGATGGGGCGGTCTAATCTGAGGATCTGATGAGGGGGGTGAGGTGGGGGGTCATGGGGGAGGGGTTGGGTCACCCACAAGCTTGGGTGGGTGGGGGTGGATGCTCCTACTTGTCAGAGGAGGGCGGGGGCAAGATTTTCATTGTGATGGGGGGGGGGGGGGGGGGGTGGAGGCCAGATTCCAGGTCTAGGTATTGGGCTGCCCGCTCAAACTGGTGGCCCGATACCCGGGGCGGGATCCCGTTTCTCGACGGTGTCAACATGGCCTCAGGAGCAGCGATTCTGACCCCTGCAGGGGGTCAGATGGGCTCCGCGGGTCTGCGCATGCGCAGTGAGACCAGCGCCAATGCATGCATGCGCAGTGGCTCCCTTCACAGCGCCGGCCCCGACGCAACATGGCGTAGGGCTCCAGGGGCCGGCGCGGAACAAAAGAGGCCCCCAGCCCGAGAGGCCGACCCTCCAATTGGTACGCCCCAATCGCGGGCCAGGCCACAGCGGTGGCCCCCCTGTGGGGTCAGACCCCTCTCCCCCCCCCACCAGGCCACCCCCGGGTGCATCCACGCCGAGGTCCTGCCGGGTAAGAGCCGGTGTGAACGGCGCTGGTGGGACTATGCTTTGTTCGCGTGGCCGCTCAGCCCATCCCGGGCCGAGAATCGCCGGGGGAGTCCTGCAGAGCGGCCCCGACCGGCGCCGCACCAACCGCGCCAGCACCAATTCTCTGCTCTCCGGAGAATCAGCAGGCGATTCGCGCCCATCCCGGCGATTCTCCGGCCCGGCCCCGAGGTGAGAGAATCCCGCCCCCTATTTCTGACAGAATCCCTGAATTCCCCCCATGCATTAATTCGCATGGAAAAGGAGAGGGAATCACTTGGGTACCGCTCCTAGCACCAGCGGAGACCAGGGGCGGTTCGACTTCAGCGAGAGCACTTCGTCTCCAGAAATGAGAATCCAGCCCTACGTATCTTAGAGAACTGGCACAAGCAGATGGGCCGAATGCTCCACCCGTGTGCTGTACGGTGCTATTATTGTAAAATTAGCACATGAGGAATTTGACGGCAGCCATTATCGAGTTACACTCCCTGGTGGTTGTGGGTAAAAGGAAGAGTGAGAGACGTCAGCCGCTGGCCGCTCGTACAAAAGGTGCGACCTGTTTGTGCAACATTTGAGAAAGCGGTGATTTAAACGGACAACCTTTCATTTTGATCATGAAAGAAACATAAAGCGTATTGAAATAACACATTGTGACATACACCAAGTGCACAATTTAGTGCGGCGAACCTATCACAGTGTCAAATGTACTGAAATCACAAAGCAGAAGGTTGCCTGTTGATTACTAACACTGGACTTCTTACAAAGTCTGGAACAATCTTCAGGAGAAATTATTATTCCATACTTTCGGAAAAAGGAAGGAAAGTTGGTGAAAGATTTTGCAAACGATAGTGTTCCGTTCAACCCTTGACCGCCCTTTTCTCTTTCTTTTCTTCCCTATTCTTTCTCCTAGTCTGATTATTTTATCTCTGATGTTCAAAATCCTTTCCTCAGCGATCTGTTTCCATTGATGTGTCAGCAATGGATAGCACTGACCTCGGGTTTGGTGAGGAGAGGCAGATGCTCATTGCACTACACTCCCAGAGCCTAGCCGTGACAGGGAGCCAAACTCAACAGGCGCATTTGAAATAATAAGATGAGAGGGACCCCTTGTGACAGTATCCATATTGATGTTGGTGCAAACACTATCCCGGTAATGGATTCAGTCATCGCTCTGCCATGACAGGTCCCCAGTGACACCAGCAAAGAAACTCTTTAAACAAAAGAGTTCAAAAGATAGGCATAAATTATCTGGCAAACCTCCAGTACGGAGGGTATTGAATTCAAGTATTGAATTCTCATTTTGAGTACAGATGGGCAAATCTCCTTAAATAGAAAAGATTTGATCTTTTGTGAGATTATTTATTTATTGTTTTTGCGCAGGTATCATTCCAAGGGCAGCATAGTGGTTAGTACAATTGCTTCACCGCTCCAGGATCCCAGGTTCGATTCCCGGCTTGGGTCACTGTCTGTGCGGAGTCTGCACATCCTCCCCGTGTGTGCGTGGGTTTCCTCCGGGTGCTCCGGTTTCTTCCCACAGTCCAAAGGTGCGCAGGTTAGGTGAATTGGCCGTGATAAATTGCCCCATGGCGTCCAAAACTGGACTTAGTGTGTTGGGTGGGGTTACTGGGCTATGGGGATAGGGTGGAGGTGTGGACCTTGGATGCTCTTTCCAAGAGCCGGTGCAGACTCGATGGGCCGAATGGCCTCCTTCTGCACTGTAAATTCTATGAAAATTCTATAACAGTCAAATTTATCAATTACCTGCTCGGTTGGCGATCAGCAGCACCACCCACAGCTGCAGACCGGCTGGCAGACCTGGCAGAATTTCTCCACCTGGAGAAGATTAAGTACGCCATCCGAGGGTCGGGCGAGGGCTTCCGCAAAGCATGGGGGCCATTCATCGGCCTGTTCCGAGACCTGTTCGCGGCCAACAGTGACGAGGGAAAGAGGGGTAGACAGGAGAGAGCGGACAAGAGCGTAAACAACAAGGAGGTACAAAGGGGGAGGGGGAGGAGATGAGGAGGGAACCCAAGGGAGCCACAGAGAGAAACATGGGGTAAAAGGGGCGAGGGGAGAGGACAAGAAGCCACCCGCCCCACCCCCCTCCCCTAACCCACAAGGTCAACAACAAAAGCCACAGAAAAGAGGAGCGGAACCCAGATGTATGACATTCAGGATGGAAGAGGGGGCTATCAATGAGGGGACAGGGAGGGGATCAGGAGGCAGCATGGTGGCACAGTGGTTAGCACTGCTGCCTCACTGCGCCGAGGTCCCAGGTTCGATCCCGGCTCTGGGTCACTGTCCGTGTGGGGTTTGCACATTCTCCTCGTATTTGCGTGGATCTCACCCCCACAACACAAAGATGTGCAGGCTCAGTGGATTGGCCACGCTAAATTGCCCCTTAATTGGGAAAAAAATGAATTGTGTTCTCTAAATTTACTTGAAAAAAGTATCATTCTGTAAAACTGAAAAATGCCAATAAAAACATTTAAAAAAAATTATCAATTAAAAATAAAGGAGAGCAAGACTTGAATTTTTATAAGCAACCACCAGACATCCCTTAGCAACCAGTGCAAGACTCAAGATCTTATCATCGAGACATCACCGTGAACAATGTCACAACCTATGGCACTCTTTCGAAGAATAGAAGGGAAGCTATTCTGCTGTCTTAGCCAATATTCGTCCCTCAAGCAAACTCCCACAAACAGCAGTGTGATAATGATCAGATAATCTGTTTTTTGTGATGTTGCTTGAGGGACGAATATTGGCTAAGACAGCAGGATAGCTTCCCTTCTCTTCTTCGAAAGAGTGCCATAGGTTGTGACATTGTTCACGGTGATGTCTCGATGATAAGATCTTGAGTCTTGCATACTTAAACATGAACCCTTTATTGATAGTCTTGAACTATTTACAGATCCAAGATATGGTGCTGCTCACCATGCAGACTGGCTGCTTACTTACAGAATTCTCTCTCTAGACTGTCTTCTCAGAGTCTCTTAACATGTGACTCTATACGTCATACTGTTGGCAGTGCTATTCTCCAGTCCCTCGCTAATCCTTGCTCTGCCGAGTACCTTTACGTTACAATGGTGTGCAAGCATATATCACAACACTGTAGGATCGGTTGCATCCATCCAAGCAGTCAGATGGGACCTGGATTTAATATCTTGTCAAAAGGACACAGCACCTCCGATAATGCAGCACTCCCTCAGTAATGCATAGGGGTGTCAGCCTTGATTTTTTGTGTTCAAGCTTTTGTCATGTGACAGTACCTTTAAGAAATGGGTGTTTATAAATGGATATGTATATAAATATCTGTAGTGGGAGTACCTTTTTTTTTTTTTAAATTTAGATTACCCAATTATTTTTTCCAATTAAGGGGCAATTTAACGTGGCCAATCCACCTACTGTGCACATTTTTGGGTTGTGGGGGCGAAACCCACGCAGACACGGGGAGAATGTGCAAACTCCACACGGACAGTGACCCAGAGCCGGGATCGAACCTGGGACCTCAGCGCCGTGAGGCGGTTGTGCTAACCACTAGGCCACCGTGCTGCCCTTAGTGGGAGTACCTTTACGAAATGGGTGTTTATTACTGCAGTGATGTCAGAGAGTGGGTGGAGCTGGGCTGTCTGTCGGCTTTTTACTTTCGTTTTAGGCTGTTTGTTGCAGGGTGTATTTTAATTTTGTTTTCAGAGCTGGTTAGCTGCAGTCACAGCCAGAAGGTGTATTAGAGTCTCTCTCTGTAATCTAAAGACTGTAAATCGATCCTGGTGATTTAAAACTAATAACAGTAGTGACTTTAACCTGATGTGCTTCTAGTAAAAGGTGTTTTAAGTCTTATGGATGTTAAAAGGACAGCTTACGGATTACTTAGTGTTGTATTCTTTGGGGGTTGTATTTGAATTAATGGTTGCCAAAGATGTTCCCTGTTTGTTTTAAAAAGGTTAACTTGAATTCATAGAATAAACATTGTTTTGCTTAAAAACATACTTTTCCATTTCTGCTGTCCCACACGTGTAGAGTGGGCCGTGTGCTCCCCATACCACAATCTATTAAAAGTTGTGGGTCAGGTGAATTCCATGATAGACTTTGGGGTTCCCTAAACCCTGGCCCATAACACTCTGGAGTGGGATTCGAACTTCTGAATTGGTGAGTGGCAGTGTGGGAGAAGATGGTGACAAGAGTGCGAGCAACTGAGCCACAGCGGAAACTAATTTGATACTTTTTCCTCAATGGACAGCAGTAAACTTTGCTGTTTGTGAGTTAGTTATGTACAAAATGGCTGCCATGATTCCTACATCACAACAGTAACTTCAAAAGTACTTAATTGACTTTGAGATTTATTGAAGTCTTGAAAGTAACTGTAAAATATCTTTCATCGTGTTTTTATGTTGCCAAAGTGCAGCTGGCGTCAATTCTTGAGTCCCAATTTGAACTCAATACACAACAACAGTGTTCGCTAATGATTGCACAATGTCCAGTACCATTTGCAACTCCTCAGGATCTGAAACAATCCATGTCCAGAAGAACTTGGACAACATTTAGTCTTGGGTTATTAAGTTGCAAGTAATATTCATGCCACACAAGTGGCAGGCAATGACCATATCCAACAAGAGTGATTCTAACCATCTCCTCATGACATTTAGCAGCATTATCATCAATTAATTCTCCATCACTCACATCCTGAGGATTGCTATTGACCAGTGATTTAACTGGACCGGCCATATCATAGAATTTACAGTGCAGAAGGAGGCCATTCGGCCCATCGAGTCTGCACCGGCTCTTGGAAAGAGCACCCTACCCAAGGTCAACACCTCCACCCTATCCCCATAACCCAGTAACCCCACCCAACACTAAGGGCAATTTTGGACACTAAGGGCAATTTATCACGGCCAATCCACCTAACCTGCTCATCCTTGGACACTGTGGCTACAAAAACAAGTCAGAGGCTGGGAATTCTGTGGTGAGTAGTTCACCTACGGACACCCCCCCCCCCCCCCCCCTCCAAAGCCTGACCACCTTCTCCAAGGCATCAGGCAGGAGTGTAATGGAATACTCTCTGCTTGTCTGGGTGAGTGCAGCTCCAACAACACACCATCCAAGACAAAGTAGCCTGTTTACCGGCACCCTCTACACCACTTTAAGCGTTCACTCCCTCCATCTTTGGTGCACAGAGGTAGCTGTGAGTACCAAATAATGAGGAGCATCGATAAGGTAGATAGTCAACATGTTTTCCCAAAGGTAGAGGGGTCTAGAACTAGAGGGCGTAGATTTAAGATGAGAGGGGAGAGATACAAAAGAGACCAGAGGGCAAATGTCTTCACGCAGAGGGTGGTGTGCATCTGGAACGGGCTGCCAGAGGCAGTGGTAGAGGCGGGTACGATTTTGTCCTTTACAAAGCAGTTAAACAGTTACATGGACAGGGTGGGTATAGAGGGATATGGACCAAACGCGGGCAGGTGGGACTAGCATAGTGATAGTAACTGGGCGGCATGGACAAGCTGGGCCAAAGGGCCTGTTTCCATGCTGTAAACATCTATGATTCTATCCACAAGATACACTGCAGCAACTCAGCAAGCTTCCTTCAACTGCACCTTCCAAACCCGCAACCTCTACCGCTTAGGAAAACAAATGAAACAGGCGCCTGGGAGTTGATCACCTGACTCCAGAGTGTTGGAGACAATGTCTTTTAGATGAGATGTTAAACTGACATTCTGTCTGCCCTCTCAGGTGAACATGACGTCGGCCACACTATTTCTCAGAAGACGGTGGTTGACGGCCGAGACAATATTTAAACTTCAATCAATGGCTAAAATTAATTACCTTGTTTATTTAATAGTTGTTTGTGGAAATTTGTTGTGTACAAACTGCCCGTCAAGTTTCTTATCTTACAGCAGTAACAACACTCCAAAAGTACTTGATTCTCTGCCCCACTCCCACACTTCCCCCAGCTGCCTGCACTCTCCCAGTGAAGCTCAATACAAGCTCAAGGAACAGCACCTCATTTTTCAGTTACGCACTTTACAGCCTTCACCAACATTCAGTTCAACAATTTCAGAACATAATTTGAGGCCACTTTATCCGACACAATTGTTGGTAATGATTCTGCTATCTTATATCTTCCAGACCCAGCCTTTATTCCTTTATTTGTTCCATACTCACCTTCTTGCCCCATCATCTTTTTGTTATTTATTTCCTTCGTTCCACACGATCTCAGACCTGCCCGTTAGTCCATTCTCCACCCTCCCCACCTCCAACTCCAGAGCCAGCGAGTTCAATGGGGGGTTCAATGGGGGGTTCAATGTCGGGTTCAATAGCAGGTTACAAGGTGGGTTCAAACTGAATTCAATGGCATGGTCAATGGCAGGATCAATGGGGGGGGGTTCAATGGCGGGATCAAAGGCGTGTTCAATGGCGGGATCAATGGCAGGTTCAATGGCGGGATCAATGGCAGGTTCAATGGCGGGATCAATGGCAGGTTCAATGGCGGGATCAATGGCGGGTTCAATGGCGGGATCAATGGCGGGATCAATGGCGGGATCAATGGCGGGATCAATGGCAGGTTCAATGGCGGGATCAATGGTGGGTTCAAAGGCGGGATCAATGGCGGGATCAATGGCGGGATCAATGGCAGGTTCAATGGCGGGATCAATGGCAGGTTCAATGGCGGGATCAATGGCGGGTTCAATGGCGGGATCAATGGCAGGTTCAATGGCGGGATCAATGGCGGGTTCAATGGCGGGATCAATGGCGGGATCAATGGCGGGATCAATGGCGGGATCAATGGCGGGATCAATGGCGGGATCAATGGCAGGTTCAATGGCGGGGTCAATGGCGGGTTCAATGGCAGGATCACTGGAGGGTCCAATGGTGGGTCCAATGGCGGTTCAATGGCGGGTTCAATGGTGGGTCCAATGGCGGGATCAATGGCGGGATCAATGGCGGGATCAATGGCGGGATCAATGGCGGGATCAATGGCGGGATCAATGGAGGGTCCAATGGTGGGTCCAATGGCAGTTCAATGGTAGGTTTAATAGCAGGATCAATGGTGGGTCCAATGATGGTTTAATGGCAGTTTCAATGGCGGGTCCAATGGATGGTCCAATGGCAGGTTTAATGGCAGGATCAATGGTTGGTTCAATGGCAGGTTTAATGGTAGGTTTAATGGTGAGTTTAATGGTGGATGGTGGGTTTAATGGCAGGTTCAATGGTCGGTTCAATGGTGGACCAAAGGAGAGAATTCGGCGTGAGTCCAAAAATCAGTTTAATGCCGGCGTGAATTTCCCACAGGATCTTCTGCTGGTGTTCGCCATGGGCAGATCAGGAAACCCACTGGTGAACATTAATGGGATGTAGATGAAGGCCTGACCAGGATCTTCCCCCAGTGGGAAAATACGCTGGGACAGATCGCTTCTGGAACAACATGGCATGCAAAAGTCGAGACTCACCTGAACAATGTCTGGGGCGAGTTCGGAATGGAAGCTGCCCGCAACCCTGCATCCCGGTAAACCACAGCAGTGGTGGGGCGATTATCCATCAGGCGGATCTTCCAGAGGAGAGCCATCTTCCAGACTCAGAGGGTTCCTGGAGATCCACCTTCTTTTTCAGGAAGCTCAACTTCTTTCTTAAACAGTGGGCCAGTGATGTTGGGCACCATTGTATGGCACCAAGATATGATGGCACGACCTGTGCCATAATGCCCGTCCCATCAAGGAATATGATGCTAAACCCCCGGAGCTGGAAGATGTGAAGTGATTCCCCACTGACCCCTGCAGCAGGAAACACTCCCTGTTCCTACCAAATATGGGAATTAGTCCCATATGGGGGAATTCAGTTCTGTGGACCTTTCATCAGAAATCCTTTAACCAGGGACTGGGTAGAGTGTGGAACTCACGGCTGCATGGAGCATTTGAGGAAAATATTATGTGGAAATATTACCCTTATTTAAGGGAAATCTGGATAAAGTCACGAGGGAGAAAGCAATAAAAGCTTACATTGAAAGGTGAGATAAAGTAACGAGGTTTGTGGCGATCCAGAACAGGGAAGACTAGAATGGTCTGTTTTTGTGCTTTGCATTATATCTGATTGAATCAGCATTTTCTACTGTCAAGTCTGCAAGTTACTGGCAGGGTGTATTAAGCATGTTTAATGTACAATGTGTCAAGACATGTTATCTCAGAGTGAGCAGGGTATCTATAATTTCGACGGTGCACCAACAAAGGCATTCATTGGCTTTAGGCCTCCCCATGTTAAAAGAAACACACTTGGCACTCCAATCAAAAATGACAATACACTGATCTGTGTTGAAGCCTTGATATAAAACATAGTCTATCTCCTGTTGTTGACTAAAAGCGTTTGGCAGAACGTTCATTCCTCTTTTTAAAATAATTATTCCATGAGAATAGTAGCAATCGCTGTGGAGTAGGTTCATAGGAATGAATTTCAATTCCGTAGGCCATTCGGTCCACCGTACTGGAGCTGGTGTTCACTTCCCCCCAACATTCCAAACCCTGCTCCTGGCTCTTTGCTGAAACTCCATTAATACATATGGGCCGGGATTCTCCGCGCCCCCCTCCCAACCCCCCCCCCTTCTCCGGCCCCCCCCCCCCCCCCCCCCCCCCCCCCCCCCCCCCGGGCCGGGTCGGAGAATCCCCGGGGGAGGTGTGAATCCCGTCCAAACGCCGGATGCACTATTCTCCGGTGCCGTTTTTCAGGGGCCATTGGGATTCCTGCCACTCCGGTCGGGGGCCGTTAACAACGGCAACCCGGCGATTCTCCGGGCCCCGATAGGCCGAGTGGCCGTAAAGTTTTGGTCAGTCCCGCCGGTGTGAATTACTCACCTCACGCACAGAAGGACCTGGCAGGTGACTGTGCGGGGACGGTTCTGGAGGTGGCGCGGGGGGATCTGACCCGGGGGTGGGGGGGGGGGCTCGGTGACCTGGCCCGCGATCGGGGCCTACCGGCCTGCGGGCGGGCTGGTTCCTTGGGGGGCCTTCTTTCCTTCGTGCCAGGCCCCTGTAGGGCTCCGCCATATTGCCCGGGGGCCAGTGCAGAGAAGGGAACCCCCGCGCATGTGCGGAAATACGCCGCCTGGTCTGCGCATACGCAGAAATACGCCGGCCGTTCCGAGCATGCGCAAACTCGCGCCGGCCCTTCATCGCCGGCTGGAGCGGCGCCAACCCCTCCGGCGTCAACCTAGCGCCCGAGAAAGTGGAGAATAGCGGGAAAATGGGACATAGCACAATTCTCGGAGAATCCCTCCCCTGTTATTTACTCGTTTTCTTATTCTTCTTAAAAGTGATTGACTCGGTTGAAATGGAGATTTGTGATATCGTATCGTCAGTATTTCCTGTGCTTCAAGAATGGAGCCTGCTCCCAGTTCATGTCCAGTGAAAATAATCTTTTTCTTCTTACCTCCCTAAAATATGTCATAATTCGAAAACACATTTATTAATTGTCGCATTTAAGGTTTGTGTTTCAGTCCGTGAATATTCCGTGAGTGAGTTTCTCATCGTAACTGTGCCTCCCAGGAATCCATTCAATCTTTCACCACAGGCGAAGGCCATTCGGCCCAGTGTCTCTCTGCCAGCTCTTTGAAAGAATGGCACAATTAGTCGTGTTTCTCTTCTCTTTTCCTATCGTCCTGTACATATTCAATTTATGTTCTTTTGAAAGTTATTATTGAACCTACTTCCACCACAATCCCGGGCAGTCCATTCCAAACCGTAGCAACTCACCGCATAAAACTGATCTTAAATTGGTATCCTCTGGGTACTGACCCTCCTGCGAATAGCAACAGGTTTCTCCCCATCTACACTTACCAAAACTACTCATAGAGCGCGATTCAGCGGGAAACAATTCTAAGTCCGCTTTCGGGAGCATTTGGCGGTGTGTTTCTTGGCAGCTGCAACGCTGAGATTGACCCCGGTATTCACTGGCACTTTGCTGTTTTTTTGGGTCTCAGGGAGTTTCTCTCTGCCAAGGCCTCACTTAGAGCTTTCCTGCACTACTGAGCTAAGCTCACTAGCAGGACTGACTCCTCACAAATTGGGCGCCATTTTGGCTGCCCCGATCACGACACCCCCCCTTTCAGGCCTCCCCACACCCGGATTTCAGGCCCCCCCCTTCTTCCTCCCAAGCCTTCATTAACCCCTTGAACCCCTCCCCCCCCATCACCCCTCTCTAATGGGCAAGGCCTCCAGGGCACGACCCCTGTCAGCACCAACCTGATACCCGGGCACCTTGGCACTGCCAACCTGGCACCCCAGCAGTGCCCCTGACAAGCTGGCAGTGCAAAGTGCCTGGGTGCCAGGGGGAATGCCAGGGTACTACCCTGCCCTGTCCCCGACCACCCGGGGGGTGGGGGGGGGGCTAATGGCCTCCGATACCTCCCCCCCCCAAGGTGTCATCACACTTGTGGAAACCAGCGCTAATTGGCGCCCAGTTGAGGTCTTGCAGACAAGACCGTCGACTCCCGGGCACTGGGTACATATGGCGTCCAGGTATTTAAATGAACCAAATAGCTCATTTAAATCTCATTCTCTGGATCACGCCCAGAGAGGGTGAGATTCAGATTGCGTCGGGCAGAGGGAGTCAGGTGACTCGTGGTTGGCCTGCCGCCTGTGCAACATGGTGGCTGAATCGAGCCCATAATGTTAAATCCCTGCTTAACTTTCCTTCGACCCTCAATTAAGGTAAACAATCTTCTTCCTCCTCTCAATGCTATTGTCAGGACAGCAAAGTCTTTATTCAAACGTTTGCTGAAGCGAGGGAACCACAGTCTGCTATGCTGTCTCTGCCTCTGGTACAGGGTTTGTTGCACATACTTATAGTTCCCATCTTCCTACTGTTCATTCTGATGTCTCTCATTAATTTCTTAACTCACCGTATGATTCCAACAGCAGACTTTCCCATTATCTCATCGCGCAGCCTTGGTCATGACCTTCAGTCCCGCCTTCTCATCCTATTCAGACATGAATGTCTGTGAAAGCTGCTACTGGGTTAGCCAACTCTGGAACTATCCTCGGCCAAGGATCCCATCATGCCTATGGAATTGGCTGCATTTCCCATCACGCCTAGTGTCATGTGAGAGTGCCTTTAAGAATTGGATGTTTTAGAAATGTACCTTTAAGAAATGGAGTGGATCATATTACTGAAGAGTTGTCACAGGGGAGCTGAGCTCACTTCTGCTTTTTGGGAGTTTTTACTTTCAGTTTGAGAGAGCAGCTGGGAGTGTCTGTGTGTTTTGCTCAGAACTGCAGGAAGAAACACCGAGCTGGTCTGTTGATGTCTGCAAATCCAAAGACTATAAATATATTGAATGTAACCTCTTATCTGTTTTTGAAGGTGTTAAGTCTTTTGGATGTGTAAAGGAACAGTTTGCAGGATTGGGTAGTGTTGTATTATTTTCGGGGTTATCTTTGAAGTAAGGGGTGTTAAGAGATCCAAGGTTTATTTAAAAGGTTAATTTGAGTTCACGGAATAAAAATTGTTTTGTTTTTAAATCCATGTGTCCATAATTGTAATACCACACCTGGGGAACAAGCCGTGTTCTTCAAAAGCAACAATCCATTAAAGGTAGGGGTTAGTTGAACTCCATGATACATTTTGGGGTTCTGAAAACACCTCTCCCATTACACTAGAAAGCCCTCTCATAAACCATTTGTCTATTCTAAAACTATTAGTGTAAGCTTTAATGTCAATCTTCATAAAAGCATTTCTTTATCCCAATTCACTTGGTTTGAGATGACAAATCCTGGAAATATTTTTCAAGAAAGTGGGAAATAAAAATCCAATTCTTTTAAAGGTCTCTGGATTCACCACGTGAAACACGGAAGTCAACTAATATGTTAAAATCGACATGTGGAAAAAATTAAGGAAAGTAAATGCAGCAATTTTGTAATTTAAAAGAACTCTTAATCTCTCTGCTTCTTCCTCTGAGCAACAAATGTCCTTCTGACGAACCCCAGTGACAAGATGAGGATACGCAGCCGATAAGGTTTTCGCAGGCTAGTTGGGAAATTAAACAATCTGCCGTCCAAAATAAATAACATCAAACCCAATCTGAGTGCGGGTTCGTTGAACGTGAGTGCAGGTTTCTGCCATTCCTCGGATATGTGATTGACACAAAGTCTCGTGAGGAAACAGCTGCCAGGTCCGAGCCAGAGGTAGGAAGGAACCAATTATAGGAGAGGCTAGCGTCACCCTGGAGCATAGATAAGCAACAACTGTTAGGTCAAACTTGGCATTCTCTGTTTCTCTCTCTCTCTCATTGTTTCTCAGGTTTCAATCTAGTTTTCAGCCTTTGTCTGGAATGGGGAGATGTACATGGAATCACAATTGCGTTGGGCCAGATGACCATTTCCTGTCTGTCAGTGTTCTTAGGTGTACATGTTTGTGTGTTTTTTCCCTTTCTCCGGGATCATACAGCCGAATGATTTTCCTCCTTTAAAGAACAGTGAACCTAATAGGCTGGCAGGAGTCTTGCGGAGCTTGAAAGTCACAGTGGGATTTGTTATCGAGATTTGTTAATATATGCTTTCTTAGGGCAGCATGGTGGCACAGTGGTTTAGCCCTGCTGCTTCACGGTGCCGAGGTCCCAGGTTCGATTCCTGCTCTGGGTCACTGTCCGTGTGGAGTTTGCACATTCTCCCCGTGTTTGCGTGGGTTTCGCCCCCACAACCCAAAGATGTGCAGGGCAGGCGGATTAGCGACTCTAAATTGCCCTTAATTGGTAAAAATGAATTGGGTACTCTAAATTTATAAAAAACCAAAACAAGTGCTTTCCTGCCCTCTATTGACCTCTTGCCCTAGTCCCTTCATCATCAGCAGACATATTTTTGTGGGAGGTTTGCAAATTCAATGCTTAAATCCGAATCGTTGTTGGATTCAGCAATTTAAGACAGGATGTAGCTGAGTCACCAGTCTGGGAAAGTCATGGGTCTGGGCGTAGGCCTTTGCTGGGTTATTTAATCTCAGCCAAGCAGGAGAACATTAGCTTCAGCTCCTAGGGTTAAGGAGGTGCAGGCTCACATATAGAGACTCACACATAGGCTGGTTTCCATGTGGCTCTTTGAACTGACTCCATATCACTTTTTTTTTAACGAATCGACCACCATTACATAGAAAATAGGAGCAGGAGGAGGCCATTCGGCCCTTCCAGCCTGCTTCGCCATTCATTATGATCACGGCTGAACATCCAACTCAATCACCTAATCCCACTTTTTCCCTTTGATCCCCTTCGCCCCCAAGTGCTACATCGAACTGCATCCTGTGGTAACAAATTCCACAGGCTCACCAATCTCTTGATGGAGAAATTTCTCCTCAACGCAGTCCTAAATGGTCCATCCAGTATCCCCAGACTGATTCCTGGTTCTGGACACTCCCACCATCACCATTCTTCCTGCATCTAGCCTGCCTCGCCCTGTTAGTACTTTACAGTTTTCTATGAGATCCCCTCTCACTCTTCTGAACTCGAATGAATACAATCCTAACCGACTCAATCTCTCCTCATTTGTCAGTCCCACCATGGGGCTGTTTAGCACACTGGGCTAAATCGCTGGCTTTGAAAGCAGACCAAGGCAGGCCAGCAGCACGGTTCAATTCCCGTAACAGTCTTCCCGAACAGGTGCCGGAATGTGGCGACTAGGGGATTTTCACAGTAACTTCACTGAAACCTACTCGTGACAATAAGCGATTTTCATTTCATTTCATCCCGGGAAACAGTCTGGAGTTAGCTTGGGACTGGGCAGCCCTGAGATTGGTCTGATTCCAATTTCCCCCAACTGTAGAGAATCGTACAGCACAGAAGGGGACCATTTGACCCCTTCTCTTGGAAGGAGCTTCCAATGAATTCCTAACCTTTGCTCTTTCCCCAGAGCCCTGAATTTATTTCCCTTTCAAGTAAATTATGCAATTTATGTAAATTGCGAACTAACTTGCTTCCGCTATCCTTTTGAGCAATGCATTCCGGATCATAACATTTTTTTATCATTTACACCCCCACACCCTCACTGTTCTTTCGCAACTTATCTTAAAACTGTGTTTCCTCATTGCGAACCCTCCTGTCAATGATTCTCCCTTTAAACTCTAACAAAACCCTTCATGGTGATAAGGTTCTGAATATTTCATCTGGATTTCCGCTTGCGTTTGCTGACGTATTTTCCCTGTAGATTTTTTTTCCCACAGTCCCACAAAAGGAAAAGCATTGCACAATCAAACTCAAAGACAGTTCCATTATTCTGGATGGAAATGTGCAGAAAGAAATTGTATATTCCACCTGCTTTAAGCAGTGGTCCCCAGGTGATACATTTTGTTGGGTCTATTTCAAAAACATGGGCGGGATTCTCCGACACCTTGCTGGGTCAGAGAATCGCCGGGGGGCGGCGTGAATCCTGTCCCCGCCGACCGCCGAATTCCCCGGCACTGCAGATTCAGTAGGGTCAGGAATCGCGCCGCGCCAGTCGACAGCCGCTCGCAGCGGCCCTCCTGGCAATTCTCCAGCCCGCAATGGGCCGAAGTCCCACTCGTTCGATGCAGGTCCTGCCGGCGTAAATTGGACTAGGTCCCTTACCGGCAGGACCTGGCGGCATGGGCGGGCTCCGGGGTCCTGGGGGGGGGGGGGGGGGGGGGGGGTGCGGGGCGATCTGTCCCCAGGAGGTGCCCCCACGGTTGCCTGGCCCGCAGTTGGACCCACCGATCCGCGGGTGGGCCTGTGGGGGCACTCTTTTCCTACACGCCGGCCGTATTGGCCTTCGCGATGGCCGGTGCGAAGGTGAACCCACTCCCCCCCCCCCCCCCCCCCACGCATTCGCGGACCCGCGCTGGCCGGCGGAGTCCCTTCGGCACCGGCTGGCACGCGCCAAAGGCCTTCCATGCCGGCTGGCGGGTGCAAACCACTCTGGCGCCGGCCTAGCCCCATCCTCCACACCTTTGGGATGGCCCGACGCCTGAGTGGTTCACGCCACTCCATCCTGCTGGGACCTCCCGTCCCGCCGTGTACAGGAAATTCCTGCCAAAGGTCTTCACAGAATCATAGAATTGTTACATCGAAGAAAGAGGACATGCCTTCCTGCCTCAACTCATTTTAATAATTATTTTTACCTGCTATTTAATAATAATCTTTATTAGTGTCACAGGTAGGCTGACATTAACACTGCAATGAAGTTACTGTGACAATCCCCTTCTCGCCACATTCCAGCGCCTGTTCGGGTACAGTGAGGGAGAATTCAGAATGTTCAACTCACCTAACAGCCCTTCTTTCTGGACTTGTGGAAGAAAACCAGAGCACCCGGAGGTAACCCACGCAGACACAAGGAGAACGTGCTGACTCCGCACAGACAGTGACCCAAGTGGGAACTGAACCCAGGATGCTGGTGCTGTGAAGCAACAGTGCTAACCACTGTGCTACTGTGCCACTAGCAAGTGAATTGAACATGTCGTATAATCCCAAACAGTGGTTTGGTCACTATTACCGAAACTAGCTTTTCATTCCAGTTTTTTTTTTTAAAACTGAATTCCAATTTCACCAGTTGCTGTGGTGGGAGTTGAACCTGGTCCCCCAGAATATTCGTCAGGGCCTCTGGATTACTAGCCAGACGCGATTTCGGCACAGGGCTGTTCTTATGTTTTATGTTCTTAGAATGCAACAGTGGGGTGTATGCTGAAAGGGTCGATGGAGTACGGTGGGAGGTGGTCCGTGTGGAGTTTAAATCTGACCTGGACCAGCATAGATTAATCGGGCTGAATGGCCTGTCCCTGTTCTGTAAATATTGGGTATTTCTTGTTGTGTTCTGCTGCTTCGGATAACACAGGCTGCTACTTGATGCAGTCTTAACTAAAGGATGCTCCAAACTCTGACATTAGTTCAACGTGATTATTGAACTATTAACACAGTTCTCAAATGAGTTCAACTCTCTGCTAATCTAACTGTAGTAACTCAGTCTAACTGTACCAGCTTGCTCTAAGCCACGTGCTGGGGTGTGATGCTGCTGATCAACCCTGTCTGTGGAAAGAGGCAGCGAGTGAGTGCCTCATCCCTTTTATAGTGTTTATGTCACGCCCCCTTTTTGGTGATGCCACCTCTGAGAATCCTGAGTGCCCATTGGTTGTGTCCTAATCAGAGTGTTCATTGGTTGCATGTTTGCATATTGTGACATTTCTGGGCAATTGGAAAGCCTCCAGACAATTTGTTATGCAATTAAATTATTCTCAACTGTCGGTCGAGAAGCCTTTTTTTTTTCCATCTCCGATGTTTTTCTAACTCATGATTTGCTTCTCGGTTTCTCAAGGCCGTGTCCAGCTGAGATGAATCTTTCATTCCTGGAGACCCCCGGGACAATCCTGAGCAACTCTGAGCAAAACGTTACAAATTTCTGATCTTGGCGTGAGCTGTGTTCTACCTTTTTGAAGCAACAGATTGGAGCTTTGCCAGACTCAAATCTATTGGCAGCAAATCACAGTTGATTTCCCAGCCTGGAGTATTCCATTGATCAATAATGGACTATATGGTGCCTCAGAGGAAAACCTGATAAGACTAATGGCCTTGTAATAAGGCAGTCTGTGCTGCGCTGTGTGAGTGCAGTGGCACGCAGCATTCTCCAAGCTCACTCTTAAGTGCTTGAGAAAATAAAAGAAGACATTTACTCTGGCGTTTTCATGTGAAATGTGCATTTAAGGTGAAGGATGATAGAACTGGGAAATGTAACACTTTCAGCAGCAAGATCAGATCAAGGTCAGATCTAGTGGTACGATTTAAAATAACTCTTCCCCCGTGCCGTACCCTTCACAATGTGCCTCAGTCTGACCACAATTACTGCCATTGTAATATGTTAAGTTATATTCTGAAACAAATGTAATCTTGTGACCAGATTATCCACTTGAGCAGTGGTGATTCAGAATGTTAGTTCCAGTGTGCGCTTATTGTCCTGATAGGTTTGTGAATCTTGCATTTATCATGTGAAATTACAAACTATGCACACCACAGAAAAAGACATATTGTCCCACTCGGCCAATGGAGATGTTAATGCTCCACGCGAGCTTCTTCTCCTCTTGAATCGCCGAACCTCTTCAACATTTCCTTCTGTTCCTTTTTCCAGTATGTGTTTAACGGTGATCATGATATTTAAGCCCGCGCCGCCCACCGAGCAACACAACCCCAATTTTCACATCTACTCGATGTAAATTTAAAAAAAATATAATCTCCATTGTCACAAGTAGGCTTACATTAACACTGCAATGAAGTTGCTGTGAAAAGCCCCTAGTCACCACATTCCGGCGCCTGTTCGGGTACACAGAGGGAGAATTCAGAATGCCCGAATTACCTAACAAGCACGTCTTAGGGCAGCACGGTGGCCTAGTGGTTAGCACAACCGCCTCACGGCGCTGAGGTCCCAGGTTCGATCCCGGCTCTGGGTCACTGTCCGTGTGGAGTTTGCACGTTCTCCCCGTGTCTGCGTGGGTTTCGCCCCCACAACCCAAAAACGTGCAGAGTAGGTGGATTGGCCACGCTAAATTGCCCCTTAATTGGAAAAAATTATTGGCTAATCTAAAATTTTTTTTAAAAAAGCACGTCTTTCGGGACTTGTGGGAGGAAGCCGGAGCACCCGGAGGAAACCCGCGCAGACACGGGGAGAACGTATAGACTAGTGATTTTCCCGAAGGCTGCAATATATTTTCGGAATGTTGGCCAGGGTACTTTGTGTGTGATGGGTCTTTGACTGTCTCCTGTTTGCATTAGGTTTACCCCGTGTCTCAGGCTGCGATACTGTTCTGATTTGGCATGTTTCACCACACTGTCATGCTATTGACACTCCCCTGGTTCTGGGAATATGCTGATGATTTCAGCTGATTTCAGGTGCCATCCATTGGGTGTTGTACTCAGACCTTTCTGCCTGATGTTCGGGTTGCTGCCCGCATGCAGGTCATGGGCATCTTTTATCTTCCCTGTTTTTGAGTAAGGCATCACATACGTACTCCCGGGAATATCAATGAATGATGGCCGGGGAGCCTTGTTCACATTTGACTGCAAATAGTAAATCCAGCGTTGGTTCAGCAGGACGAAGAAGTGTGCAGGTTGGGAATCAGTATACATATATGGGGTTCGAATAGTGCGGTCTATCCGGTAACTTTCTGTGGTAGTGGCCTCGTCCCTACCTCGTGGGAAAATGGCTGTTGGACTTTGAAAGTGAAAGCAAACAGTGAAAACAAAAATTTTTTTCAGGCTTCTGGTTGTTAGGAGTTGCTGCTGGATAAATCCTTCTTCCCTGCCCAGTGTTAAGTTCCCCCATGTCTCTTGTTGGGGGCAGTAAACAATAATGCATTTTCCTGTCTGTGGAGTCCTGCTCAAAGCAAGACCAAACGGAGTTGACTATTTGATTCCTGTGCCTGCGTAAGCCTTGCAGTTAACTCATATCTTACATAGATCTTACATAGAACATACAGTGCAGAAGGAGGCCATTCGGCCCATCGAGTCTGCACCGACCCACTTAAGCCCCACTTCCACCCAATCACCTTAACCTACCCTATCCCCTCCTATCCTTTTTGGTCCCTTAGGGCAATCTATCATGGCCAATCCACCTAACCTGCACATCTTTCGACTGTGGGAGGAAACCGGAGCACCCGGAGGAAACCCACACAGACACGGGGAAAACGTCCAGACTCCGCACAGACAGTGACCCAGCAGGGAATCGAACCTGGGACTCTGGCGCTGTGAAGCCACAGTGCTATTCACTTGTGCTACCGTGCTGCCCTAATGTGACCTTGAACTTTTAAACTCTCCCAGGTTTGACCAATCTTACCGAGACCCCATCCCTGCTGTTTGGTGCAAGGTGTGATCGCAGAACAAAGAGATGGCGTGTGTGTGTGTGTGTATGATTCCTGCAGAGCTGCAGATCACTTATGCATGATGAGTTTGACTGTTGTTTCACTCTTACGTCTACTGCTGGGTATATATGTTTCAGTCAGGTCTTCAAAACCATCCTGCCGCCATGTTAGGTTCTTCTCTCATTGACGTAAATGTATCAGTCATAACACAGGATTGGTGAAACAATAATGTTGATCTTCATAAATAAGGCTATATACAGGTAATGTTGACTTGGAGGCTACGTCCAGTACATCGGTCTTCTACCATTGCTGCTTGCAACTTGATAACAAATATCGCATTTTGTCACAATATGTAATGATTGACAGTAATTTAAGATAGGCTTCCTTAAAGGTGCATGTATCTCCCATCAAAACACTGCATAGGTACAAAAGGATTCCTCAGGGTACACATCTCCAAAATTCTGTCCTGGTCCACTCACGTCGACGCTATCACCAAGAAAGCACAACAGCGCCTATACTTCCTCAGGAAACTAAGGAGATTCAGCATGTCTACATTAACCCTTACCAACTTTTACAGATGCACCATAGAAAGCATCGTATCTGGCTGCATCACAGCCTGGTATGGCAACTGCTCGGCCCAGGACCGCAAGGAACTTCAGAGAGTCGTGAATACCGCCCAGTCCATCACACGAACCTGCCTCCCATCCATTGACTCCATCTACACCTCCCGCTGCCGGGGGAAAGCAGGCAGCATAATCAAAGACCCCTCCCACCCGGCTTACTCACTCTTCCAACTTCGTCCATCGGGCAGGAGATACAGAAGTCTGAGAACACGCACGAACAGACTCAAAAACAGCTTCTTCCCCACTGTCACCAGCCACCTAAATGACCCTCTTATTGACTGACCTCATTCACATTACACCCTGTATGCTTCATCCAATGCCAGTGCTTATGTAGTTACATTGTATACCTTGTGTTGCCCTATTATGTATTTTCTTTTATTCCCTTTTCTTCCCATGTACTTAATGATCTGTTGAGTAGCTTGCAGAAAAATACTTTTCACTGTACCTCGGTACACGTGACAATAAACAAATCCAATCCAATCCAAGATCAGAACTCAAGGAGATTGGAATTTGAAGTGAGAAAATGATGCTTCAGTTCTACAGGCACTTGACCAGATCTCAGCTGCGGTACTGTGCTCAGTTATGGCCACCGTACCTCAGGAGCAGAAACAATGGGTGACTGTTCCAATGAGCATCAGGATTCCAACACTGTCTCCATTTCCAGATCCTGACCTCATTGGTGTCTGATGCAAGGTTATAGGAGGCAGCCAATTTTGAGGAAAGGTAGACATGTGGGACTCGAAACACAAACAGATCAACCATGATCTTATTGAATGGTGGAGCAGGCTAAAGGGGTAGAATGGGCTGCTCCTGCTCCTATTTCGTACGCCCCTTGTTTGTATGTGCCTTCTTCGGTTGTGTGGGATATTAATTCACGTGGCAGCCTACCCTGGGAAACTCTCCGAGGGGTAGGACAGTGTCCCAATGTCTAAACTATCTGCCACTAAAGTTTAAAAAATGTATTTATTATTTTTTTCCCCAATTGAGGGACAATTTGACATGGCCAATCCACCTATCCTGCCCATCCTTTTGGGTTGTGGGGGTGAGACCCACGCAGACACAGGGAGAATGTGCAAACTCCACAAGGGCATTGACCCGGGCCGGATTCGAACCCGGGTCCTCGGCGCCATGAGGCAACAGTGCTAACCACTGTCCCACCGGTCTGCCCATCTGCCACTAAAGGTACAGGAAGATGAAAAGCCATGGGTTTAAAGGGATGATGGATACAAAATTAATTAAGGGATGAGCAACAGTAAATGGTTGTTTTTTTGCAGTCAACTCCAGCCCCACTTGACCCATAGTTGCAACACAATTGAAATTAACTCGAATTTTAAAAAATACCTGAACTCTTTGGTCTTTTGCTGCCCAATAATTACAGTCACCAGGTTTGTAAATGTCAACACAATTATCTTTTATTAATAACAATGACTATAATTATATAGACAACAAATACAACTGGTTAACTATTATCTAATTCCTAAGCCATTTCCCCACTCGTTAACTCACCCCACCCTCTACACACTCACAAGACAGACAAACACAGAAGGGAAAGAAAGGTGGAAAAATAATACTAAAAGTAAACTAAAAGTCTCTGTTTCAGGTGGAAGTCTTCCAGTTGGATCATTCTTTAGTCTAGGCCTCCAGTTGGATGTTTTTGCTTTCGGTCTGTATCGGTTTCTATTGTAGATTCTTTAGCGTCTCGAGAGTTCTCTCTGGTGTCAGACAAAAGATGAGTGACATTTTTCTCAAGTTGTGGTAATCTGGAATTCTACACCTGAAAGTACGATGGAAGTTGATCCAACAGTGACTTTCGAAAGGGAATTTTATAAACACTTGAGAAAGCAAATTTACTGTGTTCATGGGGAAACAGCAGCAGATTGGCTCCAATTGGATAACTCTTGCAAAGAGCCAACATGGACATGATGGGCTGGATGGTCTCCAGCTGTGCTGTTTCGCTCTCTGATTGTACACACTTAATTGTGGATTCTTGCAATTAGATTGTTTCAGTTTCCAGCTCTTCCTTTTTTTTTCCCTCTTAAGAGTTATATTTAAAAGGGGTGCAAAAATTTGGAGATAGTCCCTCCCCAACAGGAATTGCTGAATACACGTTGTAATTAGACAACCGGTTAGATTCAGTCTGTCGTCAGCTATTCTGCAAAATGGAATTCGTCATCAAGAGGTGTTGAATGCTAGTTCATGTAAAGTTGCGTTAATAAGGTGTGGGGAGTCCACAGCGAGATTAAAATAAAGACATTTATTTTACAACAGTTGAGAAAGGAGCCCCAGTCAACCTCACCGGGTGATCTCTCTCTTTTTTTTTTAAATTTAGAGTACCCAATTCATTTTTTTCCAATTAAGGGGCAATTTAGCATGGCCAATCCACCTACACTGCACATCTTTGGGTTGTGGGGGCGAAACCCACGCAAACACAGGGAGAATGTGCAAACTCCACACGGACAGTGACCCAGAGCCGGGATCGAACCTAGGACCTCAGCGCCGTGAGACAGCAGTGCTAACCACTGCACCACCGTGCTGCCCTTGGGGTGATCTCTCTCTTGTTGGTTGGTTCCAAACTGGCCTTTTATACAAGGTCCCTAATGGCGGAGCTCGCTCTCCTTGAGGAGCATGGGGAAACAATCATCTCCATACTGTTTGTCCCGTGCTGGTTATTACAGTTGCTTTTGATTTTTCTTTGATAGATGCATTCCTTTTGCATTCAAATTTGGACTGCTACGGACTCCAGGAACTGCACATGGACAACCCAAGCCAGAGCTACAACTGTTAAACATCCAGAAAGATAACAGGCATATTGTAAGCAGGTCCCAACAATAAACCACTCTTCAGCAGTGGCTGTTCAGACATTTCACCATGTTTAATAAAACTTGTCCCTGCTCCAAACCTTCACAACAAATCAGATGAAACGACTCAGTGACTGCAAGGGATAAGTACGAGTGCGTTATTTTTCTTACTGTGAGCTTTGCCTCTGATTAGTAACAGGAATGCAGAGTACTGGGCGAATGGCAAGATTCTTGGTCGTGTAGATGAACAGAGAGATCTCGGCATCCAGGTACATAAATCCCTGAAAGTTGCCACCCAGGTTAATAGGGCTGTTAAGAAGGCATATGGTGTGCTAGCCTTTATCAGCAGGGGGATTGAGTTTCGGAGCCACAAGGTCATGCTGCAGCTGTACATAACTCTGGTGCGGCCGCACCTGGAGTACTGCGTGCAGTTCTGGTCACCACATTATAGAAAGGATGTGGAAGCTTTGGAAAGGGTTCAGAGGAGATTTACTAGGATGTTGCCTGGTATGGAGGGAAGGTCTTACGAGGAAGGGCTCAGGGACTTGAGGTTGTTTTCGTTAGAGAGGAGAAGGCTGAGAGGTGACTTAATAGAGACATATAAGATAGTCAGAGGGTTAGATAGGGTGGATAGTGAGAGTCTTTTTCCTCGGATGGTGATGACCAACACGAGGGGACATAGCTTTAAATTGAGGGGTGATAGATATAGGACAGATGTCAGAGGCAGTTTCTTTACTCAGAGAGCAGTAGGGGTGTGGAACGCCCTGCCTGCAACAGTAGTAGACTCGCCAACTTTAAGGGCATTTAAGTGGTCACTGGATAGACATATGGATTGACAAATACCTTGTCAAGTGGGAGTCGAGCCGCTGCTAAGATTCAGACCAGGGAGCCATTGACCTGGAAGATGTTAAACCAATGGGTGTAAGCCTAGTCTCAGAGAAATTCCTATCGCGTGTAAACTGGATATTCCAGTTGCCGAACCCATCCCTGGGGACAAACAGTCACCCACCTGCAAGCTTCTTCACTGTGTCAAAATCCTGGGGCAGCACTGTGGGTGTACCTGAACCGCATGGACTGCAGCAGTTCAAGAAGGTGGCTCACCACCAGCTTCCCAAGGGCAATTAAGGATGGGCAATAAATGCCGGCCTAGCCAGTGATGCCCACATCCCTTGAATGAATAAAGAAAAGGTAGCCTGCTAATGGCCTGGAGGCGGGTCTGCAGGCAGCCTCACAGAACTGGAGGGCCAATCACAGGCCTTCTAGCTTCACAGGAGAAGCAGGCTGTAATAGGGGGCAAGTAAGAGATAGGAGGCTTCGACGTGAAGGCACCCTCTCTCCCAAACATATTCTAAATGTGCACTTGAGAGATGTGAACTCAGCTGAAACTCAGGGGGAGGGGTCTCTCCAGGGTGGCCTGTGGTTGTTCCATCATGCAAGCAGGAAGATGTCGCGATGTGAACCGCCTGCCTCTGATCCCTCTGAAAAGCTCACCCTTTGCTTCTTCAATAACGCCCCTGCCTTCGCCTATCCTCAGCTAACAAGGAACACTGCCAGGCTCAGCCCTTGTCTGAAACACCCATGCTTTGCAATATCCATGGATGTGGAGCAGGAGTAATTAGATCACTAATGAAAACAATATTTTTTTTATTAAACAGCATAATTTGTAAACTCCCAAAGGAGAGATGACAAACCTCAGGTGTGTTAATAATGGTGAAGGACCATCTTTCCCCATTGGTACATGCAGGTTGTCATTTACATAGGGGATGGCTTCTTTAATGTGTTTCGGGTGAAAGCTGGAGAAGTGGAGCCGCACCTCTGTCACAATCCTCAAACACCTCGTACACCAGCTCTACAGCAGTCGACGCAACCTGGAAACCAAGATAGAGGCCATATTCTCAAATTGCGCTCAGGACACAGCAGACCAGCTGCGTAACACCGCCAACAGATGAGTCAACGATACTATGCCACCTATATGCACACCAAGCACAGGAAGCTTGAGAAACCCAGCAGCGAAGAATCACTGAAACGACTACACAATGAGATCAATAAATTCCATCCCACCATCAGACTCACCATGGACTATTCTCCAAATTCTGTTGTATTCTTGGACACACTCATCTCCATCAAGGACGGTCACCTTAGCACTTCGCTTTACCGCAAGCCCACAGACAACCTCACGATGCTCCACTTCTCCAGCTTTCACCCGAAACACATTAAAGAAGCCATCCCCTATGGACAAGCCCTCCGTATACACAGGATCTGCTCAGACGAGGAGGAGCGTAACAGACACCTACAGGTGCTGAAAGATGCTCTCGTACGAACGGGATATGGAGCTCGACTCATCGATCGACAGTTCCAACGTGCCACAGCAAAAAACCACACCGACCTCCTCAGAAGACAAACACGGGACACCACTGAGAGTACCCTTCGTCGTCCAGTACTTTCCTGGGGCGGAGAAACTACGACATCTTCTTCGCAGCCTTCAACACATCATCAATGAAGATGAACATCTTGCCAAGGTCATCCCCAAACCCCCACTACTGGCCTTCAAACAAGCGCGCAACCTCAAACAAACCATTGTTTGCAGTAAATTACCCAGCCTTCAGAACAGCGACCACGACACCACACAACCCTGCCAGGGCAATCTCTGCAAGACATGCCAGATCATCGACTTGGATACCACCATTACACGTGGTAACACCACCCACCAGGTACGCGGCACATACTCGTGCGACTCGACCAATGTAGTCTACCTCTTACGCTGCAGGAAAGGATGTCCCGAAGCGTGGGACATTGGAGAGACCATGCAGACACTGCGACAACGAATGAACGGGCATCGTGCGACAATCACCAGGCAGGAATGTTCCCTTCCAGTCGGGGAACACTTCAGCAGTCATGGGCATTCAGCTTCAGATCTCCGGGTAAGCGTTCTCCAAGGCGGTCATCAGGACACGTGACAACGCAGAATTGCTGAGCAAAGTTCTGCACGCATGAGTGCGGCCTCAACAGGGATCTTGGATACATGTCGCATTATATCCACCCCCCACCATCTGGCCTGGACTTGCAAAATCCTACCAACTGTTCTGGCTTGAGACAATTCACACCTCTTTAACCTGTGATTATCCCTCTCCCTGGATCTGTAATGATTTAATTACCTGCAAATGCTCACATTCCAAGCATTGTCCAGCATCTCTGACTTTGTCTATATAAATGTTTCTGGAACATACCTCGCCATTCACCTGAGGAAGGAGCTGCGCTCCAAAAACTCGTGTTTGAAACAAGCCTTTTGGACTTTAACCTGGTGTTGTAAGACTTCTTACTGTGCTCACCCCAGTCCAACGCCGGCATCTCCACGTCATTTATAAGGTCATCGATCATCTCATCAAGGTCTGATTCAAATAGATTTTTTCAAAATGTATTGAGAAAATGTTCCATGATAACAAAGTAAAATCAGAACACACAAGTATAACTCCAAATGTATTCTCCCTCCCAAACCCCGCCCCCCAAAAAAGCAAACAAAATGTAAACAGAAACCCCCCCCCCCCCCACCCCCGCAACATCTGACGGTGACAGGCTCCCTGAAATAGGAAATGAAAGGTTGCCATCTCGAGTAGAACCCTTCTGCCGACCTTTGTACTTGACCTTTTCTAAGTACAAAAGTTCCATAAGGTCACTCAACCAGGATGAAGCACTGGACCAAACCTGAGTCCCTCACCCAAGCAGAACACATCTCTGGGCTATTAACGACACAAAGGCGAGAGCATCCGTCTGCAGCTCCAGCCTGTCCCAAAGAGACCCCAAAGATGGTCACAAGCAGGCAAGGCTCCAGCCAATACCAAGAATCACTGACATGGTGTTGAAGAAGGAGACCCAAAAACTTCTAAGTTTAGGACATGACCAGAACGTGTGTGTATGATCCGCCGGTTCCCGAGAACAATGCTCACACTTATCATAGAATCAATGAATTTACAGTGCAGAAGGAGGCCACTCGGACCATCGAGTCTGCACCGGCTCTTGGAAAGAGCACCCTACCCAAGGTTAACACCTCCACCCTATCCCCATAACCCAGTAACCCCACCCAACACTAAGGGCAATTTTGGACACTAAGGGCAATTTATCATGGCCAATCCACCTAACCTGCACATCTTTGGACTGTGGGAGGAAACCGGAGCACCCGGAGGAAACCCACGCACACACGGGGAGGATGTGCAGACTCCGCACAGACAGTGACCCAAGCCGGAATCGAACCTGGGACCCTGGAGCTGTGAAGCGATTGTGCTATTCACAATGCTACCGTGCTGCCACTCGGCCCATCGTGTCTGCACCAGCCCTTGGAAAGAGCACCCTACTGAAGCCCACACCTCCACCCTATCCCAGCAGCCCAGTAACCCCAGATAACCTTTTGAAAACTAAGAGGCAATTGATCATGGCCAATCCACCTAATCTGTACATCTTTATACTGTGGGAGGAAACCGGAGCACCCGGAGGAAATCCACGCAGATACGGGGAGAATGTGCAGACTCCGCACAGTCACCCGAGGCCATAATTGAACCCGGGTCCCTGAAGCTGTGAGGCAGCAGTGCTAACCACAGTGCCACCATGATGCCACTCCTGGGAAAAAACGCACTCATCTGCACCCTGGTCAGATGTGCCCTATGCACCACCGTGAATGAATCAAGCTGAGCCGAACACATGAGGAAGTGGAGAGTCTCACTCTACACCCTCCCGTCAAAAGCCGGACCCAGTTCCCTCTCCCATTTCCTTTTTATCTCGTCCAACGGAGCTTGCTCCACTGACAAGATCTGACCAAATAATATCTTCCCCTCTCCGAACTCAGCTAACGAAAGGTCCCTATCCAAAAGAGAGGACGAGGGTGCCAGACGAAAGGAAGGAGCCTCCTCTTGCAAAATGTAGCGGACCTGAAAAAAATCTACATACATTAGTCTTTGGGAGCTGGGATCTATCCAATGATTCCTCAAAACCGGTGAACGTCCCCTCTATGAAAAGACCCCAGACCTCTCAAGCCCCTCCTTCCCCCATGATCCAAACGATCAAAGCCACAAGTACAAAGAGATGAGCTCTGCAGATTGAGGCTAACATTGACATGGCGCCCAGCTTGAAATGTTGCTTAAACTGCCTCCAAATCCTCAGAATGGCCACCACTACCAGACTTGAAGTAAATTTTGCGGGGGAAACGGAAGCAGAGCCGTAACCGAGGCCTTCAAACTAGCCCCTCCACAGGAGCTGGACTCCATCCGCCTCCATATGGAATCAGATCTTTAAACCACCCCCGCACTTTTTCAATGTTCGCTGCTCAATGATAAAATAACAGATTAGACAGCACCTGGCCAGTCCACTGCCTCTCCCTCTGCAGAAACGTCCTACAAATCCATGGGATCTTGCCCGCCCAAACAAAGGAAGACATCATTTTATTAACCTGCACAGGGCAGCACGGTGACGCAGTAGTTAGCACTGCTGCCTCACGGCGCCGAGGTCCCAGGTTCGATCCCGGCTCTGGGTCACTGTCTGTGTGGAGTTTGCACATTCTCCCCGTGTTTGCGTGGGTTTTGCCCCCACAACCCAAAAATGTGCAGGGTAGGTGGATTGGCCATGCTACATTGCCCCTTAATAGGAAAAAATGAATTTGGTACCCTAAATTTGAAAATAAAACCACATTTTATTGACTGGAGGTGACTTAACCTGGGGAATCACATATCAGGCGGGGGACATGATTGAGAAGGCGGGGCCTTCATGGATAATCTCAATAATATCAATAGCATTGATAGCAGGGGATTTGGCAATGGTAATGCCATTGAATGTCAAGGAGAGTACAGGCTCTGCTTGTTTGAAGATACTTTTTACCTGGCATTTTCTGTCCATCAATCTAGCTACATTTGGGGACATTCATCAATGAATCTCCTGCAGATTACATACAAATAAGTTCACTTGGGAAACTTTGAAATATTTTCAATACCTTATTGACCAACCCTGGTTGATTGCTACATTCTACCATTTACTCATTGTGCAGTATTTCAAATGTGGGATGTGGTACATAATGAAAACCCTGTATCAACATGAACATTCCAGTCTTTGGTGGGACTTGACATCTTACAATCAACAAACGAGTGGTCCTGGGCAGTACGTTCTCCTCCAAGCTACACATGGACATTTTGTGGTTGGCAAGATTTCTACGAGCGGTGTGCCACAGGGATCAGTGCTGGGGCCTCAGCTCCTTACAATTTAGACAAATGATTTGGATGAAGGGACTGAAATTTGCTGTTGACACAATGATGGGTAGGAAAGTAAATTGTGAAGAGGACACAAAGAGGCTGCAAAGGGATGTAGGTGAATGGCCAAAGATCTGGAAAATTGAGAGTAATGCAGGAAAATGTCAAATTGTGCATTTTGGCAGGGAGAATGAAAAAGTGTCGGATTATCTCAATGGTAGATTAGGGAGCTACGAGATGCAGAGGGATCTGGGGGGGTCCTAGTGCATGGATTGAAAAAGATTAGTACACAGGTGCAGCAAGTTATTAGTAAAATTAATGGAATGTTATTGTTTATCGCAAGGGGAACTGAATACAAAAGTGGGGAGGTTATGTACAGGGTATTGGTGAGACCACATCTGGAGTGCTAGGCACAGTAACGGTCTCCTTATTTAAGGAAGGATGTAAATGGGTTGGAAGCAGCTGAGAGAAATTTACTGCACTAATACCTAGAATGAGCAGGTTGTCTTATGAGGAAAGGCTGGACAGGCTAGACTCGTATCCACTGGAGTTTAGAAGGGTAAAAGGCGACTTGATGGAAATATATAAGATCTTGAGAGAACTTGACAGGGTGGATGTGGAAAGAGAGCTTCCACTTGTGGGAGAATCTAGAACGAGGGGTTGGTGCTTAAAAATAAGGGGTCGTCCGTTCAGATAGAGATGAGGAGGAATTCTGGGTGCGATTTAACGACAAAACAAAGTCCCGCTTTGGGTGCATTTAGCGGGGTGTTTCTCTGCACCTGCAGCACCAACACGACCCCGATATCAACCGGCACTGACCTTTTTTGGGTCTCTGTGGGGAATGCCCCATGAGGCTGCACTTACCTCATTTCCTGCAGCTCCTCAGAGCAGGAAGAGCTTTGCCCCAATCTCTCGAACTCCCGGAATCTCCACCGCAGCCTCCGGACCCTCCCCCACTGCCCCAACTTACCTCTTAGGGGACCCTCGAGACCCCCATATCCCACCTCGTAAGGACAAGGCACCCCTGAGCCCGATCCCTGGCATGGGAAACCTGGCACCTGGCAGTATCAAGCCAGTCTGGCAGTGCCACCCGAGCACCTTGGCAGTGCCATGGTGGCACTGCCAGTATCATAGAATTTACAGTGCAGAAGGAGGCCATTCGACCCATCGAGCCTGCACTGGCTCTTGGAAAGAGCACCCTACCCAAGCCCACACCCCCACCCTATCCCCATAACCCAGTAACCCCACCCAACACTAAGGCAATATTGGACACTAAGGGCAATTTAGCCGTGGCCAATCCACCGAACCTGCACATCTTTGGACTGTGGGAGGAAACCGGAGCACCCGGAGGAAACCCACGCACACACGGGGAGGATGTGCAGACTCCGCACAGACAGTGACCCAAGCCGGAATCGAACCTTGGACCCTGGAGCTGTGAAGCAATTGTGCTCACCACTATGCTACCATGCCGGGTGGCAGTGGCAAGGTACCTGGGTACCACTCTGCCCAGAGCCTGACTACCCAGGGGTCTCCAATAATCTTGAAGATCTCCCCAGGTGCCGTATGCCTGGTCCACATTTGTCTGGACCAGTGCTCAACGGCGCCATAGCGAGGTGTTAGTTTTCGGGCTTTGGGAGAATCCGGCACAGACATATTTGAATGAGTGTAATGAAGCATTTAAATATGTTAATCTGGATCTCGCCCAGCGAGGGTGTGATCCAGATCGTGGTGTCTCGCGAGATCTCCTGAATCTTTGGACCTCTCTGGGTGCAATCCAATGGCCACGCTGCGCCGGAAAAGCAGCTCGCTACGGCACAGCGTGGCCAATAAAAGCCGGGAGACCCCACTCCTGGGATCTACCCGACCCGCAATGCCTCACAAGGTCCAACGCGGTTTTTAAATGGCGTCCCGACCTCTCGCTACACTGGGGAGTCGGGCAAGGGGAGCTCCCAACGAACAAACCAGGCCTACGTGCAACTTCGGCTGTGCGTTCCCTGTTCAGGTCCCTTAAACACCGTGTGTGGCATTGAACAGGCATGATTTTCTCGGCACTATGAGCGCCGGGAAACACGCGGCTAAACACTCTCGATCGGGGAATCTGTTCCCTCTTAGCTGAATCGCACCCTCTATCTCAAAAGGTGCTGGAGGCAGAAGCTGTAAATTTTTTAAGGCACAAATAGACAGATTCTTGATGTGCAAAGGGGTAAAAGGGCATCAGGAATGTGGAGTTGAGGGTAATATCAGACCAGCCATGATCTTATTTAATGCCCGAGTGGCCTACACCTGCTGCTAATTCGTATGTTTGTATGACACCTCGACTGAGATAGGTGCTGAGATATTGGGCGGGATTCTTCGGAAATCGACGGGGTGGGCAACTCCGGCGTGAAGGAATGGCGTGAACCACTCCGGCATCGGGCCGCCCCAAAGGTGCGGAATCCTCCGCACCTTCAGGGGCTAGGCCGGCGGCGGAGTGCTTGCGGCCCGCTGGCCGGCGCGGAAGGGGCTTGGCTCCACGCCAACTGGCGCCGAAGGGCCTCTGCCGGCTGGTGCGAGTTGGCGCATGCGCGGGAGCACCAGCGTGTGCTGGCATCATCCCAGCGCGTGCGTAGGGGGTGGTTCATCTCCGCGACGGCCATCGCGGACCGGTACACCAGCCGGCGTGGAGGAATAGAGTGCCCCCACGGCAAAGGCCCGTCCGTGGATCAGTGCCCCCCCCCCCTCGCCCCCTCCCCCGAGGTCCACCCGCAGAGCCTTGTCCTGCCGGTAAGTACCAGCTCTAATTTACGCTGACGGGACCGGCCTAAAACGGGCGGCCGCTCGCCCATCGCGGGCCGGGGAATTCAGGCAGCCCAGGAGCCCATAGCGTCGTGCCAGTCCTCACCATTCTCCAAGGCGGGCGGCGTGAATCACGTCAGCGGTATTTTTGGGGGGCCAGAGAATTTGGCAGTCGGCGGGGGCGTGATTCACGGAGAATCCCGCCCAATATTTTTGAAAAGTGGAAGGCTGTAGGGGGGAGAGCATGGTTGTGGGATTAGTTTTGGATTGCTCTAGCAAAGGGCTTGCACAGACACAATGGACTGAGTGGCCTCTTTCCACCCGGTAAGTTTCTCCAGCACCAAGACTGAGGTTAAAACACTTGGCAAGCAACTTGCCGTCGAAGGATCAGCGCAAAAACACGCTGCCTCGTTTAAGTAGAAGAAGTTTGTGCTACAGGCCGCTCTGGCGATTGAAGTTTCCGACCTTCTGTATTGGGAGTCAAACACTCGTCATTTAAAAAGATCAACCGTCCCAGAGGGCACGCTCACTTTAAAGAAACTGGGATGTTGAGAACCATTTTAAGTAGCAAACCTTTTGTGATTTCTGAGTGTGCTGTTTAATTGCTGTTTGACTGGGTTATTGCCCATTGAATCAGATAGTCATTGTAATCTCCATTATGCAAAGCCCCAGGTAACAATGCGTAAGTGGTTTGTTTGCAAACTCCATTTATGTTAAACTGCAACGAGCATAATGTACAGCTTTAGCAAGCACTTCCAGTAACACATCGCGTCAGCAAACACAAAGCTCAGGGCACTTAATACTCTCAGCATAGGTGGCCAAGTTGGTTTAATCTCTGGAAAGAGGTAGCTGGATGTCAAATGGATGAATAGAGCAGCTGGTTGACAATTGGTCCTTTGCCTGTAGGCCAAGATCTGAACAACTCCAATTGCTTCATGTCAAAAAAGCAGAGACCAGTAAGTAGCAGCACTTAAAATAGATTTGTTATCATCAACAGTCATTTCAAAAATGAAATGCAAGGCGCAGATGGACACTGTTATAAGACCAAATACTTGTTTGCAAGTAAGCGAATAGTGCCCATCTCCAGATTGATTGGAAGTTTGTTCAGGATCGATTCCTGGTGGAATCAAGTGCCCTACAGGCACTCACTTGGCCACAACCCGACCTCCCCCACAATTGAGGTCCCCGGCGACTGACGTCCCACCCGCTGTGAGCTGCCAACCAAGCAGAGGCCAGCGGCTACCCATGGCCGCCAACACCACCGGGAGCGCTGACAGCTGACGGCCCTGCACCCACCAGGGGCCCTGTAACATGGCGGGATCCAGAACGAAGGCGAGCGAGGGTGCGGTGATTGCCACGTGGTGGGAGTCATGGGTGGGGTTCGGAGGGTCAGAGGCAAGGGCAGTGGTTTGTCTTTTAGTGGCTCCCCCATCCACTATTCCACTTCCCGATGCCAGATCCCTTGATCCGACAGGATTTACTGGGCGGCCATTCGAGGGCATGAGGAAGCTGGACGGCCTCCATCGAATCCCTGAGCCATCACTAAATTATACATAGAATTTACAGTGCAGAAGGAGGCCATTCGGCCCATCGAGTCTGCACCGGCTCCTGGAAAGAGCACCCTACCCAAGGTTAACACCTCCACCCTATCCCCATAACCCAGTAACCCCACCCAACTCTAAGGGCAATTTTGGACACTAGGGGCAATTTATCATGTCCAATCCACCTAACCTGCACATCTTTGGACTGTGGGAGGAAACCGGAGCACCCGGAGGAAACCCACGCACACACAGGGAGGATGTGCAGACTCCGCACAGACAGTGACCCAAGCCGGAATCGAACCTGGGACCCTGGAGCTGTGAAGCGATTGTGCTATCCACAATGCTACCGTGCTGCCCACATTGCAGCAGCCTCGGGGATAACGGGTGCCGATTGGATCATTAATGAATCTAATTGATATCCCGCCACTGGTGGCTTGGAAGGAGTTCCCCTTCCATCCTCCAACTTAATTGGGGGAGTGTGGTAAACCAGTGTTACACCTGTATTAGGTAATGTAAGATAGGGCCTGTACTACAGGTTCGCCAGTAGCCCCTGCGTGCTGGCTCCGCCCAGTAGGAGGAGTGTGTCCTCTATTCAGCAGCCATTTCGCCAGCTGCTGTGGGAGGCCACACATCTTACTGCAATAAAGCCACAGTTGTATCTAACCTTAGTCTTTGTACAATTGATCGTGCATCAATTTATTGCTATCAGATTTTCGAAAAGATGGATCTCCGAATCAAACCAGATCTCCTGCAGCTGGATCCGCAATCAAGCGACGCCAAAAAGGACTTTAATCACTGGCTAGCTTGCTTCGAGGCCAATATCAACTCAGCGACCACCCCTCCGATGGAGGCTCAGAAGATACAGATCCTGTACTCAAGGTTGAGCTCCAGCGTGTTTCCGCTGATCCAGGACGCCCCGAACTACGCAGATGCCATGGCGCTCCTCAAAGAAAACTACGCACAGAAAACGAACACACTCTTCACCAGGCACGTACTCGCTCACAACTCCCTGGTAAGTCCATAGAAGAGTTCTGGCGGGCCTTAATCCCACTCGTCCGGGACTGTGACTGTCAGGCTGTTATGGCCACCGAGCATTCCAACCTTCTTATGCACGATGCGTTTGTAACGGGGATTGGGTCGCACCTCATACGCCAAAGACTGCTCGAAGGGGCCACGCTCGACCTAGCTGAGACTAATAAGCTAGCACTCTATGATGGTCGCCTCACGTAATGCTCAGGCCTACCCCTCCGGCCGTGCGGCCCACCCCTCCTATCCCTCGTGGACCCCACCGATGGCCGCCCCAGCCGGGGCTTTACCCAGCCAGTACGCCTGCGCCACACACCAACCCGCGCACCCCGGGGGTCCCCGATGTTACTTCTGCGGCCAGCAGAAGCACCCCCGCCAACGCTGCCCGGCCCGCACGGCCATTTGCAAGGCTTGTGGCAAAAAGGGGCACTTCGCCGCGGTGTGCCAGGCCCGCACAGTCGCCACTATTGCCCCTCCCCCCGACCTACACACAATGGGCGTCACCATCTACGTCCCGGACCACGCGCAGCCAGTGGGCGCCGCCATCTTCACCTCCCGGGGCCGCGAGCAGCCAATGGGCACCGCCATCTTTTCCAGCCTCTGCAATGTGCGGCCCATGGGCGCCGCCATCTTGTCCCCTGCAAGGTCTTCAGGCGCCGCCATCATGTCTTCCCCACGGGGCATGGACAACGACAGCATTTCACGACCTGGGTCCCCCAAGCTCTCCATCTTCTGACGCCAGTGACGATCGACCAGTCTCGTCCGCACAACCTGGCCACCGCTTCGACCAGTGTGAGAATCAACGGTCACGTGATCTCTTGACTGTTGGACCCCGGGAGCACCGAAAGCTTCATCCACCCGGATACGGTAAGGCGCTGCTCCCTCGTGGTCCACCCCGCCAATCAAAGAATATCCTTGGCCTCCGGATCCCATTCCGTCGTGATCTGGGGGTTCTGCACGGTCACTCTCACGGTCTAGGGCGTAGAATTCAGCGGCTTCCGCCTCTACATCCTTCCTAATCTCTGTTCTGCCCTACTACTAGGCCTGGACTTCCAGTGCAATCTCCAGAGCCTTACCCTCAAATTCGGCGGGACCCTACCACCCCTCACTGTTTGCGGCTTTGCGACCCTAAAGGTCGACCCACCCTCCCTCTTTGCCAATCTAACTACGGATTGCAAACCCATTGCCACCAGGAGCAGACGGTACAGCACCCAGGACAAGACCTTAATCAGGTCCGAGGTCCAGCGGTTGCTTCGGGAAGGCGTCATCGAGGCCAGCAACAGCCCCTGGAGAGCCCAAGTGGTAGTAGTTAAAACGGGGGAGAAACACAGAAT